>NC_139828.1:22506122-22516122 GCF_963691815.1 Echiichthys vipera | reverse complement strand
ATAGCCCAAACCCCAAACACTCGCCTCTCTCCACTTCCTATGATGGAACATTGGATTGAAATCACTCCGGATAAGGTGGGGTCTGGGCCATTTGTTATTTACTTCCCGCTCGCTTCACAACAGCCCACCACCCTCCCCCCTCCCCAAACCCCTTACCAACACCACCCTCCCTTCAACCCCCACCCCCACTCGCCCCTGCTGCCAGAATTTTCGCCACAAGAACACATTATGGTAATCAGACAGGATGTGTGTATAGGAATCAATCAACGGAAAAGCCCATCGCAGGAGTTATGACACGGTGAAGTCTGTTTGTAACTTTTGATTAATGGGGAGATCTCCCGTTTTTCTGGATGGATGGGGGGCGGGACGGCCTGCAGGACCAGTGGGTTCAACATGGATGATGTTGACTGCTGCTTTTGAACTTCTGTTTAGACGTAGAAATGCCTGTGTTTTTGAGGGGGCAAACCAGGGTTTAACCCATTTCCTTGTATGACTGCACAGTGGTGATGGATGCCATCTCAGATACCTCTCATGAGCGTTACCGCCACCTTGGCACTGCCTCTCTCCCTCTCTCCCGTACCTGCCGTCCCTGTGCCTGCCTGATTTATAAAGTTGTTATGGCAATTCACTCTGATGTTATTTCCTGCCACATAAATACATATATCTCAGGCAGCTATTATAAGGCCTGTAATGGAGGAGCATCAGCGCTGCTCTGGGGATCCTTTTAGGATATTTGGCAGGATGTTATTGGTGGCGCTGGGAGAGAAACTTACATTAGCATTAATCCACAAGGTGCAAGATAAAAGACAGCAGGGACTGTTTTATTATCATCAGACAGGCTCTTGATTCAACCTCCGCATTTTCCTTTTGTAAAAATGAAGTTTCAAAGCAAATTTGTATTCCCTGAGTATATTTTATTGACCCTTTCAGGGCTACAGTTTCTCAGTGCAGCAGTTTGACATTAGCACACGTCGGATTTTAAGCATTTTGAGAAAATGCTGCCTTTTTAAAATAGTGGATAATAGAGAGATGACAGGAAATTAATTATTCAAATTAATGAATCAAACCAGGGAGTACCAAGTACATCAGATCCTTAAACCAACAGCATGCCCCATCAGCACAGGTTTTTGTCATGACTGAACAAGACGGAAGTTGTTTGATTATGATTTTAATTATTTACTATATTTTTATGAACAAACTGTTTCAAGCCTAAGGCCCAAAGGGACCCACTTGCTTTAAGCACCAAATATTATCTCGTCCCAGTTTTAACATTCCAGTATGAGCAAACACAAACAAAACATCATCCATCAACCTTTTGTAACTTCTGCAGATATTTTGGCTTGGAAATCCAAGGGGGGCAAATTGTTTGTGGAATCTCCATTATGCCCTTTTCTAATGTTGTCATTAGCAATCAGCTCACAAGGAAAACAGGATGGCGGGAGGTGGAGGAAAATCATTTGAACCTTCGGCCTCGTCATGGATCCCCTGCCGCCGAGGGGGGTCAGGGGTGCTGGCCAGGGTGACAGTATGGGTCAATACTCAGGAGCTGGTGGAGGATCATGCAACGGGGAGGGAGCTAGGGGGAGTCACAGAGGGGAGTTAGAGTGGGTCACCCTCTCGGATCAGCCAGCTTTAAGGTGAAGTCTGCAGAATGTTGAGACAACGAGGTGTGTGAACGTGGTGGACATTAGGGGGAGTGATAGTTGCTGACTTAGCCAGCTCGAGCCAGGAGTTCACACACACACGTTCAAGCTAATGACAGGTGGAGTGGAGGTATTGAAAGGTGTGACGGCCTTGTCAGGGAGCGTCCCTCCCTGTCCTCTGCTGCCAACCTGCCCCCCCCCCTTCCACCACTCAGAGGGCATGGCACACCACACAAGACTGACACCTGAAATATTGAGTTATCGATACAGTGTCTCTTATGTGACAGCATGTGTGTGACAGCGTGTGTTCGTCATCGTACGAATGAGAGAGTTATTGATACACTGCCTCTGTAATGTAAGACCACTGCGTATGTTTTTGTGTGCCCATGACTTTTTTTTTTGTAAAGGTGTCACTATATGTGTGATGGAGTTATTGATATTGTACACTTGGACTCGGACCACCATCGATTACAAGAAACACAACACCTGCATGCAAGTCAGGTAAATCAGGCTCGCTTCAGAAACACAGCGGATGGTAACTAGGATTGCTGGCAGAAACCAAAGTTTCCAGCAAAGACATCCAAGGACTTTGAAGAGGCATGTTCCTGAATCCACTCAATCAGCCGATGTGTTAACATTATGGGCTGATTTTATATGTACACAATTGATGACATTAAGGTGATAACATTTACGTGTGGGCAAAGATGAATGGAGAAAAAAGAGGGAGATGGAAGGTGCCAGTGGGTAATAGAAAAATCCAGAGGAATGATGTCAGATATGGATGTGAGATATACAGACATTTTTTTGCCAGGCCTATTTCAGCCAGACAGTAGGGGGCTATTTGGAATGGAGGAAAGTAATAACCTCCATTTGTTCCCCCTTGTCCCTCGGCTTATGAAAAACGCCTTTACAACTTGCTTTGCCTTAACTGGGTTTTCTGGGAGATTTTGAAGTTTGGCAACTTGTCACCCGGATTGGAGCTGGTGGAAATATGATGTTCAGGTCATGGCTTTCTCTGCTAGTTCAATATGTTGCTGTATGATTGAGACAGGCTTGGCGAAGGGGATTTGGGCTATTAATAAAGCCAAGGGTGGTCTCGGGGCCAGCACATATTGTACTGCTGTTGTACAGCTTTTCTGTGAATAAAGCAGAAAATAGCCTTGATATGGTTGAGGGCTGAATATTTCAGATTAATTTACAATAAAAATAAATCAATTAAAAACTGGACAAATTTTCGGCACAAGACTACACTATGTGTTATTCCATATTCTGGTCTGGCGCTCCCCAAGCCCCCGGAGAGATCGGTCAGCCGGCTGAGCTCCCCGCTCCCCCTGTCTCCATCACTATCAATTGTCTTTGAACAGCTCCGATCATCACCTCAATTATCCGTTGTCCTGCCCACCTGATGGGTTTTTTGCCAACTATAACTTCTCTGTGGATGGACAGGGAATAATGACAGCTGAGGCCTGTTCTTGGGCAGCAGGCTGGAATACAAAGACAGCATATGGATGTAGATGTGGCTGTAAAATTTGGCCTTTCCACCGCACACACACATTAACGCAAACACACTAACAAAAGACACACATACACATGAGAAAAACACACGGACAGTCTTGTAGCTGCATAGACACTCACACAACGGTATCCGCAGATGTTGATGCAAGCGCACACACACAAACCCCTACCCCACCTCCTCCTGTAGAAAAGCCATTTACTGACCGAGCACTGAGGTGTCAAGCTCTAAAGTGAATCTAGGAACGTGCTTGATGTGTTCTCTCTCTCTCTTTCTGTCTCTCTCGCTCTCTCCGAGGCTGAGAGAAACTCATTTACCCTGCAAATCCAAATACACGAGCAGAGTGGGAAAATGTATTCATACCACAGGTGATCTTATTATGGGCGCGGTAAACTGAGCAATGAGAACATCATCCACTGCAAATGACACCTAAACACATATCGACAAAGAAAAAAAAAAGTAATATCATCTGCATAATCAGAGAAAAGCAGTCAGATACCATCGTCTGGGAAATGGAACGAATCGAAAAGTTCAGTGCCAGAGCATTGTGCTATTTATGCGTGATAGTGATTCGATTTAAAGCCAGCGAGGGATCTCCATGTTGTTAGTGCATGGGAAATAAGCGTGCCGCGGGTTCTTTAGCTATTAGCTAAGCAAAATACAAGAAAAAAGTAATCTAGTGCTGCATACAAATAGAGTTAACGTGAAATTATGTACGAGACAAGGTAAGAGAGCTGACACCACCTAATAAAGCATGCAACACATCAAATGCAATTATTACACCGTACTTTATCACTGATGACACTCAGCTATCTATCAGATAATGACAACTAGATACTGAATTTAGTCTCGTTTACTGCATCCCTGTAGACTATACTATCCTAAAAGAGGACTTTACTAAAGCTTACTAGTGCGCTCATTTGTTTGAAGTCTTATCATAATTTGTATGATAAATAGCATGTTGTGATTTTGTTGTTCCACATGCGTGTGAAGACGACAGGTTGTAAATGTACTTGTATATAGCTTTGATTAGGATGGTTTTGTTTAGGCATTAAAAGGTCAAGTGTTCAGCCTACTCCTTTTCTCTCAAATTTATACAGTATGTTATCAGTTGTGCATTGTGGGTAAGGATGTGTATGTTTATAATAGATAAGTAAGAGTATATGATTTGTGTATTATGTTTTCTTTTTCTTTTCTTTGTTTGGTTTGTCTCTGTTCATTTTTATAGACCGAAATCAATCAATTAATGTTGCAATGCCATGTTTACAAGGGAATCAAATATAAATAAGACCCTAAGATGTAAGAAAAAGATGTGGGCAAATTAAATGCGCATTGACTTCAAATGTTGTAATATTATTACAATAGTTCCATAAAATATATGATTTTTTAAATATACTAGTAATGTGACGTATAACATTATTCGTGTATAATAACATTATCCTATCCTGCAGTGAAAATGGCTGCCATGCACTGTTGAAATATAAACAGAAATTCTCACAAAATTCGGCAGAGGTTATAGTTGGCTTGTGATGGGAAATTATTATTCTGCATTGTCTCAGGGCCATCCAGCCAGATAGCTGAGCCATTAGCATTTTCCTCTTTGTTCCCATCTATAAACATTTTTGTTGTCCTGAAGGGTCATCTCTGTATTCTTCCATCTCTCCCTTCCTTCGTAATGAATGAGTGTAATTACCAGGCCTGATTGGTTGGAAGGTCATTGGGAATCCTGTAATTTTTCACTTACGTTAAGCTTGTGTTTGTGATGAATGTATCCAACCTTTCTGCATCCCTCCTTAGATTACTCTAGGCATAGAAATGCATCCACAAATTAAGCTGTTCATTGAGCACTGCTCTTGGCCGGCCATGAGTACGTTTATACAGATAAACAAATGGAAAGAGGTGGTGCGGTGGTTCTTAATGCCTGGCCTACTGCAGAGGGGGTATATCATGTTTTTTCCTCCTTTTTTTTCTTATTTCAGATTCTCTTGAACAATGTTTTGCATATTGCATACTTTATGAGACAATGTAGAATGTTTTGAAATGTACCAAATCTTTTGTCTTTGAAGTTATTTAATGATATTTTTCCCACCGAGGAGAACAGCAAAAACCAGCTCACTTAAAATAAGTGTTTTGCCTTTTTATGAGATGCTTCTCCGTTAATTGCACTCAGCTTTGGTAGCCTAACACGCTCACTGCACTATCTGCTCCGAAAAGAGGGCTTTATCAAGTGATTTTTAGCTTGTGAGAAAGCTGCAGCTAGCCTAAGCTAAAACTAAGTTTAGTTATTGATTTTCCTCCAGTTGTTATCTGTAAATGAAATAAATAAAATTTGGGGTGCCCAGTAGCTCACCTGGTGGAGTGAGCGACCCATTGCAGAGACTGAGTCCTCGTTGCAGCGGCCGGGGTTTGGCTCATAATAAAACATTTCACATAAAATGAAAGCATTTCAACCCATCCATCGGTTTGCTGTCCAGCCTGAAAACTTTAAACCAGTGTTCTCACCTCCACTGCTTCTGTAGTTACTGCTCTCTGCCTTTGTAGGGCAGGCAGATTTCCAAAACACAATTTCACTCTCGATCTTCCCCTCTTTTCTCGTTCAATCTCTCATTAAAACTCCCTCTTGGAGCTTCACGTCTTTCTTGTTTTCCCTTCAAAACAAGAGAATTTTTTTCCCTTCACCTTAATCTACCACCGTTTTCCAGTTTTCTAAACTTTTCCCCCCCTCTCTTTGGACTAAAATCTGATTGTTTGGTTGAGGTTTCTCTTCTGTCAGTTGAATTAGTAGCCTGTCAAGAGATGGTTCTGCTGCAGGGCGCTGGCAGCTGCCCCACTCACTCCACGGCCTATCAGCCTCACATTCAGCTGTCCATGAAGGAGGGATGGAAGGACAGAGGGATCATTGGACGAAGTGAGAGTGAGAGAGATCGGGCTTCAAAGGGCCAAAGAATGGAGAGATGCAGTGATAGAAAGGAAAGAGGGATGGGTTCTTGATGTGAAGAGGGAGTGGAGAGATTTGGTTGAAGAATGGAAGGATGCAGCAGAGGAATCTGCTCAGGGGCCCTGTGGCTGAAAGCCAGGCAGTGAGTCAGTGCCTGGCTGTAGAGGCTATACTCTCCTTGTCTTCCTCTCTTTCCTTGTTTCTTTCTCTCCTCCTGTTCCTCTTACAATTGCCTTCCTGCTGGACTCCTGGGCTTCTTTCTCTCTTTCTCTCTCTCTCTCTTTTCACTCTCTTTTCTCCCACAATCAGCCAGCTGACAGGCGGACTGGGGCCATGATGGACGATGCCCTCCTCGAGTCCGACAACATTTTCTCTCAGTCCCCGAAGCAAGATCGGGCAGCATCAGAGGTATGCCGGTGCTGGCCTCTTTCAGTGTTTGTGAGGTCCAATTGCTGTGTTCAGTCACCCCTCTCACGACCCCCATATCAACTTTGCTGGGCTTGTGCAAACTGGAGCTGACCACACGGCCCTGCCTTCTCAAAATCTGCACACTGGACATGCCACAACATTTAACCACATTTCAACTCTGTGACTTTTCCCTCTTTCTCTTTGTCACAAGGAGCAAAGTAGAAATATGAGATCATAAACAGAAGAATAACATACATATAAGGACAGCCAGACCTGTCTCAGTATGAAAATGCATTCACAATAAATATTTTATGAAATGCATGCTTGTATTTTTTGTATAATCCAAGATCAACATTAGTATCACCAATTCAACTGCATGTTTTAATTCTTAATTGAGCAACAACTAATGAATGAATTGGTTAATTCACTTTATTTAATTATTCCAGATAATCAATATGGTTAATGTTTGTAAAATCAGAAAAATAACAACTTTATGTTTGCAATTTTAAAATAGTCTCTGACTACATGGTCTCCTGCAGCATGAAATAGCCACAGCTTAATTCAATCTCATTAATTTGATAATGCTTAATCAATGAGGCCTGCAGCGCTAAAAGGTCTAGTTCAAACATTGATTACTGTCTTTCAATTCTTCCTCAACAATAAGCTGGGGGAGGCAACTTATCATTATTGGCCTTAAAATGCTTTAATCTGCGCTTCCTTAGGAGTCTTCGTGGTGTAAAAACTGAAGGGGGTGGGGGGTGTACAGTCTTATTATCGCTGAAATGCCGAGTTTACCCCTCCACACATACACACACACAGTGTTGGTACACCCCCAGCGGCCACCCACCCACCACCTCCTCAGACTCCTGGGCCCCCCCTCCCCAGCCTTAATCCAATTTGTTCAGTCCCCCTGTCTTCTGCTGGCACAAAATTAAAGGCCTGCTCCCACAAAAACACCTCACATTTCCAAGGTATTGGCTGCCCTGCAAGACTAGAAACTTCATTTATTCTGGCTAACTTCTCAATTATCTTCCCAGTAGTGGAGACGTGTAAAAAGTACAAAAATCAATAGGATTCCATTCCCCTTGTATTGGAAAGGGGGAAATTAATGAGATAGGACACTCTCTTAATCAGAAATAAATGTTTTAATTCAGATAATGACATAGTTTTCCCTTGCAGAAGGATGACAAATGCCGAGGTGCTGCGAGACCCACCAAGAAGCCGTTTCAATTTTATTGTAAATATAAAAGGTATTGATCTGCGAGATGTACAAACCCTATTGCTTACAAAAGCCATTCAGGGGGACTGGGAAAACTATTAAGCGGCAGGTCAGAAATCAATAAACAACACTAAGAGGTGGCTGTGCCTGCCCTCTCTGGCAGATCTCTGGAAAGCCAAATGGCAGAGTTAGTGACAGGCGGCTCCGTGGCGCAGCAATGTTAAGGATGATAGGGTCAGCTGGTTAATGTGGCGAGGGCCCTGACAGGTCGGCAGCCCACCTCAGAGCTGGAGGCCTGACAAGCTGCCATTTAAACAGACACTGACTCATCAGCCTGTCGCTACAGTTAGTGTTTCATTGTGGTGGGCCCTCCGCTGACAGCAGCCATTCCACTTTCTCTCTTTCTCTTCATTTCTTTCTCCTTTGCTTGCTTTCAATTTATTCATCTTTATCTCGTCCTCGTCTGGTGTGCGCGCTCTTATTTTCTCTTGTATGTCTTCCTCTCCACCCAGGTTGGTTTGCATCCACTTAAGATCAGGCAGGCAGCAGTAGTTACATATGCATGTCTGATGTCGGAATAAACAAGTCCATGGGAACAAGCTGTTTGGATTTCGATTGCTCTGGTTTGAATGCATAAGTTTGGAACACCAAGATGACAAAAACAAAACAAATCTGCGTTAAGCATCCATTTTGAAGACCACTGTGACAGGACACAGACAGCTTTTCTTCTGTGTTTTCTGTGTTCTTAATAAATATTTCCCTACTTGATGTTTTAAACATAAAGTGGCTGTACATCAAGACTACGACAGGAAGATATGGAGTTTTCTAGAGTTTTGAGTGAATATGTGTTGTTGGAAAAGTCGCTCCCAAAACCTGTGACAAATGGTTTACATAAGTTTTATAAATCAAACTGAATCTGGCAGATGGATAATAGAAAACCAATATGCACAGGTTATGTCAGTGCCCTGTGAGAAAGAGGTTATGGTGGGCCTGAGGGATGGATTGGTGTTGATTTTAAAAAAGTTTGGTTGTCTGCCGGTAATTATGAGGAAAAGCAGGCGAGTGACCAGCCAGTCAGGTCAGATGACTTAACCTCAGATCTATGCACTCCATTGGACTGTCCGAGGGTCAGGGCCCTCTGGCAACTCATGCACACATCCTGAGCCTCGCCTGGCATCAGTGACAGGCAACAGCGCGCTGTGTATTTGCACATGAATAATCTCATATATCAATTATACATTATGACAACATCTGTGTTTTAGACAACGGCAAGGCATGTGAGACACAGAGCAAATGATGTACATCAAGGTTATCAGCAGTATTTGAATTCAAAACGCCTTCAGGAACATGTGATGTGCTTTCAGCTGTTGAGCCACTGGGACGCCTCAGCAAAGCTACCTTAACAAACATTGTAAATTGATAAATCATTGAAAGACGCAGAGGGACTGTATCTGCTGGGAGATGCTAAGCAGGCTTAGGGGGGGATCAGTCTGTGAGTATTGCCATCTTCAGCAGGGGACATCCGCTACATCCGCCAGACAGATAGATAAATAAATCGAGGCATACGCGTCTGTATACAAATGAGTGAGCCTGTAAAGGAGAGACAGAGAGCATGGCTGGGAGTCCTGATGGAAAGGGGGGACAGAGGTATAGAAGGGGATGTCAGAGAAAATCCCACGCCATCTCCCCCTGCGTTGGGACGACGGTGATGAGATTTAGGAAGGGTCAACGGCACCTATCAGTAGGTGAAGTGTTTAGTGGGAGTGTTTCTCCACCCCCGCCTCCTCCTGGAGTGTCATCCCGTGTCACTCTCATCTCTCCAGGCTGATGATTAGGGGGCTGGGGGGCCCAAGGTGCTGGCCCGCTTCTCGGGTGTGGGTCATTTGACCCCGCTGTGTAATTCCTGCCTAATGCTCCTCGTACGAACAAAGCCTGCATCCGTGACACACTCAGACCCCACTTGACCCCCGCAACCCAACACAATGCAATTGGCCGTGTCATTATATCAGGCCCGCTCTGTCCCATCTCTCCCTACATGCAACGCGGGACTGTATAAATTGATTTCCAGCTGCTGGTAAAGCACCTTTGCATCCCTCTCACTGGCGTGGGGGAAAATGAGAAAAAAAATGACAAGGCAGGAAAGGTCATCTGATATCTTAGATGATATCCAGGGAAAAATGGGTCTAAACAGTCAGGGAAAAAATATTTATCTACAGCTTCATCTGAATTTCCATTTAACACCAGCAGCAGCACCTCTGTCCGAAGCAAAATGGTGTTTA
>NC_139828.1:22461122-22503622 GCF_963691815.1 Echiichthys vipera | reverse complement strand
TCCCCCCATAATGGATAAATAATAGTTAAGAATCAGGCTGTTAAGCTCAATTTTCTCTCCTGCGCTCTCTCTTTCTTCCTCTCCCTTTTTATGTTTGTATGGGCTGCCAGTGCATTGTTGAGTGCATTGAGTGATCCTTTTTTTCTCCACATTTTCTCTCCCTGCCTTCTGTCTTTGCAAAGCCTCCATCCTTTAACCAAATTCTAGCACGCACAGGGCTGCTGTGTCAGAGGGGGGCCCTGCAACACAATTTAATTGCAATCACTTACCAAACCAATGAGGCTACTTAACAATACATCTATTTGCACAGTACAAACCCGTGATTGTCCTGCACATATGCACAGAGACAGACTTTCAAAGATATTTAACGCAATAATTATATGCATTAAAATAGAAAATTCCACAATTATTTTTAAAACTTAATTTAATCATATACCCACAAAATTCCCATATTTATTCACAAAAGCCGACTGGGTCATTAAAATTAACCTTTTCACTTGGCAGGTAGGAGGCAAGGGAAATGGACTTTTTATGTGGTTATTTAGGAAGGACGGCACACACACATCCAGGAATTAAACATGCTTTGGCAGAACGTAAATTTCCGTTTTATGTGGCAATACTTTCTGCTAATTGTTTCCCTGCACCCTGATCCCATAATTAGGCCTATACTGATTACCTAATTACCCAGCAGCAGAAGGGCAGGTTGACGGCAACATTTCAGCCATCGTTCAAAGGCTCATTATCCCTCTGAAAGTCACTCTCTCTTTCTCCACCACCCCTCTCCTCCCTTCCCTCTACCTACTCTCCTCTCATTCCTCCTTTCCTTCTTCTCTCCTTGCATCACCTGCTCTCCTCTCCTCAATGCACTGAGGGTAGCAGGGAGAAGGTATAGTATGTGGACCACAACGCTCTGCCACCCCTCTGCATTTGTCAAGCTGTCTGTTACAATGGCAAGTTTGCCACATCGCAACTGCCCCTCTGACAGCCAAGTTTATATTGCAATGGGAGGCTGCATGTTGAAGGGAGCCGGGCAGTGAGGGAAAGGAGGAAGGGAGATGCAGGGGTAACGGGCAAAATAGGGGGATTCAGGGGCAGGTGGAAGGGGGTGGAGACAGAGAGAGAGAGCTAAAGGGAGAATGAAAGAGGTAATTTATAGGTGGTGGGTTTGATTTGCACTGGCGCTCTTGTCTCACGGCAAGATATATGTCAGGAGCAGCTTGGAGGAGGATGGAGGAGGGGAGCAATGAGGGGAGGATCCTGCTCAGGCTCTCCCGCCGCCTCAGGCCTCTCCTGGGCTTGCTCAGGTGCAGGGAGACTTTCTCATTTCACTGCACAGTGGGGCCTCCAGACACAGCACTGCTATGAGCCCCGGGGACACCCCCTACCTTGCTGCTCTCCCTGCTTTTCGCTCAATCCTTCTCCCCGTCTCTCAGTGTCCACCTCTCCCACATCTCTCTGCTTTTCACCCCCCCTTCCTGGGGCATCCCTTCCCAGCAGGACGGGCCAGCAGACTAGGAACAGAGCATTTTTGTGTTGCCACAGCCATTCGACTCAATGAGGGACAACATGGTTAATCACTAATCCAATTTTGGGGGCCCTGTGTGTCAGCAGGGTAGGCTCTGTGCTCTTGTCACACTTCATTAAGGCTGTTACAGGCCATTTTCTTTTTTGTCTACGGGTTTATGTTCTCAGTGACACAATGAACACCTAGAGGGCAGGTAGGGGAGACAGTAGAGGGTGCTAGAGAGATGTAAGGGGCAGGGATTAAAACCCTACATATCCAAAAAAAACCTTCAACCTATGAATCTATTTTAGACAGGGTTTGAATTGTGTTCACTGGCTTACAAATTAGCCAGCTGGAGATACAAAGGCTTAAGTGACACCAGCTCTAATATTAAAATACCGAAATTCAAAGTGGTATGTAGGTAAGATTTGTTCATTTAAGAGTTCATATTTGTGAATATGTTATCAGGTGATCATTGCATGCTTTTACAAGTGAGTCTTAAAGTTGCACTGTTATTTAACAATTCTTAAGCCTGTTTGCAAGTACTCACTACAAAACTGTCTGTGTATTGTGCAAAGAATGCTTGCTTCTTTCTCTGACGCTGTTTCCCCCCATGTTGTGCGACCAGGCCGCTGATCAGATGGGTATCCTGGAGCTGGCGGTGCATCTGCTGTGACTATATCACAGAGCCTAATTGGCATGAAAAGAGCCACACAGAGCGCTAGCTTGCAAGCAGGCCGTCCTATTATCCCCACGGACATCTCATTTAGGGGGACTCATGCAGGGAACCCGAGCTCCGACTTGCATGGTTTAGCATCTTTGACAGGAACATGTCCTCCTGAAAGCTGCTTTAGTGACGCTTATTCAGAAAGCAGTGGGCCGTGCAGGGAGAGGAGGATATATATTTACAGGGACATACTCACAAAGGGTTTCATGTTTATGAGGAGGATTTTATTCCTTAGCAGTTTGTGAGTTGAGATAGGAGCTGAAATTGATTTAAAAGGAAGTAAATGATCAAAATGGGCATTTTATACTAAATATGTACTTTTTAAAATCTGGGCTTTTCTTTTTTTTTTTTTGGTTAAGGTGTGACACCTTGTTTTGGCTCAGTACGTAAACATAAAAATAAATGAAACGCTTGATAAGCTGATTGATGAATGATAGATAATCCATAATAGGTTTTAGTATGGTATTTGACAATAATTACATATAAGTCGCCCTTACTGTTGAGAGAGGTTTATGTTCAGTCATCATAGAATATCTTTCATGAGTATTAATAGGAATCACTGGAATTAGATAATTGTAATATAACATGGAGATACATGCAGCTTGAGAATACAGTGCTCCATGACTCCATGAGGAAGCAGGCTGGAGGTTTGAAGACATTCAACCCATATGTTCCCCGTGAAACATCAGCTCAGAGTTTTATCCTTGTTTTCACCCGTTTATCTCTGACATTAGTCTACCTTTGCCATTGACATTAAATTTTCCCTCTCCTTTGGTTGTCTGTCTGCCTGGCTGATTTTCATTCTGGCCTGGCTGTCTGCCCAACTCTCTGTCTTCCTCTTCTTTCTCCCGTCTATATCTGCCTGCGTGAAGACCTGGCCGCGCCTCCCTCCAGAACGGGCTTGCAGTACTTTAACACACTACCTCATTACCACGTGTAAATAAAGACGGATGGCCGGCGATATTCCTACAAATTTGTTTCCAATTACACTGGGGTCAGCAGTAATTGTGGCTGGCGGCCAACTCCCCTGAGTGTGTGTACAGTTACATTCATATTACAGTTAATAAACAGGGGGCTAACAAATTGTCCTGCAACACCCCCCACTTTCTACCCGTGGTAGGGGGTGGGCAATCGTTCTCGGCGGTCAGCTACAGTAGCAGCAGTGAGAGGGAAAGCGAGGGAGAAAGAAAGATACTATGAGGGTAATAGCCCCCTTCTTTTCTATCGCTCTATTACTCCTGAGAGGGCCACAGGGTCTACTTAGCCTATCTCGGCCTCAGGGGTTGGACCTTTGTGTGTTGAATGTGACATGATAAATGTGAGAACTTGCATGTGTGCAATATGCACTGTATGCAATGCAGAATAATTCAGCATTTCATAAAGGCTTACAGTCCGAATTATTTTGATGCATGTATTAAAGCGTTTGTGCATGTGTGTATGTGTTGTTCTCACACTATAGAGTGTGTGAGACAAGGTACGGCATTCTACCACATGAGAGGAAATGTTTAATGTGACTGTGTGTTACTTATTCTGTGTGTTTCTCTGTGTGGGCTGAAAGGCAGCTGCTCTTAAGGACCTTTAAGTGCCTTCTTATTGCTGCCATTACATGAGTCCTCTAACCGGTGAAATATATCACACAGTTAAACATCGGGGGCTCTACTGTGGGACACAGTAGTCTGAAGGTGACGCTTCATAACGGTTTTCTGCAGCTGATAGCACATTGTGTTTCATCTTCTTTGGACAAACACATAATAGCCTAAAATCATTCTGAATAGTAGAACTTTGCCAAGAAATTTGAAAAGGTTTTTTCATTATTTTGCTGCTCAATAGCAAACCCTTTCAAACAATAAGTATATTCAGCTCTACATACTGTAGATAACTACTGAGAACTAAATGATTCCAAAATAAACTGTTGCTTCCATCTATCTGCTAGATCTTCTGCCAGGGGCTTCCCGCAGAATTTTTAACTATGACGTAGAAAACAAGATTTCACAAACCTGAAATAAACTTGTTACCTAATTGAATTTTATATACTGCACTGTGTAACTGTACCCAAGTTGTTGCATAAAACAAATACCATTAGTATAATCTAAAAAATTGGTTAGAGACAAAATAAGAGTGATGACCTCTGTTTCAGTTCTTTTAGCTTTTTTATTATAATAGTTTTACTAGGATTTGCACAATTCAAACATTTAGAATTGTTTTGTCGGTGTAACCAGCTGTTATAATATGTGTTGTTATGGACAGCCTGTAAAAAGAGAAGCTGGGAGGGTAAAGAGAGCTCTGTCGGTTTTTGTATGCTCCTGCTAGCTCCCATGATCCATTAGAGAGGCTGAGGATGAATGAATGAGCGTTGCACCCGGAGAGAGCGCAGCAATAGTTTCTTCAGTTCCCACCTTATTGATTTCTGCAGGAAATATAGAACCCAGGGTGCAGAGGCAGAAGAGGGAGGGAGGACCCCACTGATATTAAGTCGTTTTCCCATCTTTTCCAAAAATCTTTAATCAAAGCTTAAGTGAAATACTAACATGCCACTTGACGTGACCTTTTAGCCCTGTTATGAATCACCTGTATTTGAGTTAAGCTGAGTGGCTGAGAGCATTTAGAGATATTTCCTAATCACTGCGAGGAAAAAAGAACAAGTTTGGTGGCAGAGTTAAATGGCCACTGAAGGGCTTGTTTGCTGTTGACCTTTGACAAATGCTAGACAACAAATCTATGTTTAAAGCACTCGCCCCACTGGATTCCGTTACAGAACTAAGTGACTCCTGGGAAGGGCGATGCCTTGAAAAGTGACTCCTGCCCAAGCCAAAAAAGCTCTGCTACACCAAAACAAAGGAAGATACAATGCACTTCCTGCACAAATATGGCTCTATGAAGGATGATATATTACAGGATGGGGGTTACACGTCTGCAGGGACGATGCAAACAGGACGATTTGTGAGCATACAAGCGCCTGGCGTATAATGACAAATATGAAATCAATATAGTGACCTTAATTTGCCCAAAGCATAACGGTGATGTAGTACACCGTGTTTCGATTAAAGGAGGTATAAAAAGATGGTGTCTGTGTGTTGCGAGGGCAGGGAGGCCATGCCCTTTTGAACCCTGGCGCTCACGGAGAGCTTGGCAGCCATAAAAGGAACAACCATCCCTGTTTGGTCATTGAATAGGCTCCTTATGGCTCATGGGTAATAATGTCACGCTTCAAGACGTTTTTTAAAAAGAGCCGGCGAATGATAGCTACCAATGTGTTCCGCAACACTGGCAGCATCATGGCAGCAGAGGAGAAAATATAATAGCTTGAATATGCTATGAATAACAAAACCTGTCAATACTCACCTCTAGAAGAATTGCTGATCAGACACAGTTCATGTAAAGTGTACGTGTGTGGGAGTGGGAATTTATGATATGTGTCCCTATATATGAGACTGCGTGCATTTTTGTGTTTATGTGAAAAAAAGTGAGGAGCTCCAGTGTGTGTTGCTGTGCTTCTGTTGAATTTGTGCCATGTACTGGATGGAGAAAGTGTCCATGAAAATGTTTTCTACTTTAGTCTTAGAAAGATGTGGGTCGAATTGTCATATTTATATTTATATGTATGAGCATGTGTACGTTTATAATTATTGTCTTTCCGCTTTAAGGGTGTTCTTATTGGGTGAGCAGTCTGGCCCCTTTTATAAATACTACGCACATTCAAGGAAAATGCAGCAGGATTGAAAAGATAATAGGTAAAGATGGGTTCAATACAGGCCTGGCAGAATGTCACCAAGGAAGATTGCTGATGCCACAGCGATTTAGACCACAGGAAAGCAGTACAGCAACAAAAAATTAAATATGATGACCTAATTCAAGTTTATTTAAATTTCTAAAAAACCTTTTGGTCACTGTATAAAAGAGATTGCAACTTTTACACTGACAACCTAATGCGGATGTCAACGTTCCCAAATTAAAGCTGAGTCAGCACTTTTGACCACATAGTCATTGTTTCATTTTGAATCAGATGTTTTCAGAGTCAGAATGTAAGTACAACTACATTCATGGACCACATTGTATTTGGACAATATACTCACAATACAGTCACTCCTGACTGTTACAGCTATATTATTATATGTTATACTGTGTGTTAATGAGGTTCAAAGCCTCTTTTGAGATGAAAGTAGTTAGATGCACGTATTACATTGCTTGGGCTCTGTAGCTATAGTCTGTATTTCACACACTGGGTTAAATTCTGGTACATTACTTGAGAAGAACATGTTTGCTCGGAGATGAGTCAGATCAAGGGACCTCCAAATTACAGGCAACACCGTTGTGACATGAATAATGGAAAGTGTAGTACATTAACATCAGCTTTTGCTAACATAAACAAACAATAAATTAAATGTAACAATATTATCACTTGAATGCCATCAAAATGGGCCTTGGGCTCTAACATGAGACTTAAAGAGGGGAATTTTGAACTGAAGACGTTCTGTAATTGAGTAACAAACAATTCAAAGACTTGTTTTAGCCCAATACCACGGAGCTTGTCATAGAGCCTGTAAATGAGTCCATCTTGTTTAGCACTGCCCCTGGGCTGTTAGCAGCCAGGGGGAAAACGGCTCAGACAATGGAGCCATTCGGTTAGAGCTTAGCCCTTAAAACAACACGCCACTCAATGATCCCAATGATCCCTCCTGGTAAACAATGCTGGGATACATCAGTCAGGCCTGTGTGAGAGGGAGGGTGGCGATGGGGACACTGATGCCCCGTGGTGCTGTCCCATTGGGAAGACGTTCCCATCGGGACGGCTCTCTTCACAGCCTGACCCGGAAGAGAACAGCATGGCGAGGTTTGTGGGGGGTAAAACTGAGGAGGATAAACTGCAAAACCCATCCGTCTCAATAACTTCTTTAAACCTACATCGGGTGCCAGGATCATCTTATTTTAAAACAAATGAAGATATCTGAGTGAGACATTATTTTGGCATGTTACGGAAGAAGAAAAAGTACCAAAGAATTTTTGACTGATTTGAGGACATTCTGGAAACCAGCAGATTTATATAGAATGCAAATTCAATTCAATTCTCATTTAGATGTCCTTTTACTTTCCTTTTTTTAATGACCCATAACTCAGTAAGATCGCCATGCATCACACAGCTCTAGCTCAGCCTTCTCCAAAACAAGTCAAGTGATTGTTTGAGCTATTGAATTTGAAAAGATCCCCAACATCG
This sequence comes from Echiichthys vipera, assembly GCF_963691815.1. Lineage (NCBI taxonomy): Eukaryota > Metazoa > Chordata > Actinopteri > Perciformes > Trachinidae > Echiichthys > Echiichthys vipera. The sequence continues at coordinate 22,496,179 of NC_139828.1, read as the reverse complement.
CCCAAAATACCTTGTGTAGTAATCCAAGTGGTATGAAGCTTCATTGCTTTTACTTGGTGGCCTTTATTTGGCATTGCTGCAACAGCAGGAGAAAAGATAAAGAGAGAGGAATATTTGCATGATTTGTGGAGCTGATGTTTTGTAGCTGAATCTATTGATGTGTATTGGTCACTAGTATGACATGCATGAAAGATCACAGATGGACAAAATCATATCTAGTAATCTTGGTCAGGAAGAGGTTGAGACATAAGATGTAAAGAAAGAGAGTGATGTTAAGGGGTTGGGTGAAATTCTGGAGGACAGGGATAAAACACTGGCCCCCCTGGGTCATAAATACCATAAGGCCTCCAGCATATTACCCAGTGCCAGGCCAATCTCTGTTCATTACCGCTCCACGCTACTCAGCACTTAATTTAAAACTCACATTCCTCTAATTAACACACACTGCTGGGTACAGATGAGCCAGTACAGAGCCTTGTCTGTCTGTCCCTTGCTTTTACTACTCACTCAGTTATGTGTCTGTGTCATCACATTTCTTTTGCTCTTCATTCTTTTCTTCTCACTTGTCATTTCATTTCTTGCTTAATGGGTTTCCTGGAATAAAACTATATAAAGTCAACATACTTCCTTGCTTTTTCCAAGTACATTTCCTAAACACAGTTGCATTTTTGTGTGAGAGCGACCGCACAGTAGAAGGAAACACGACTGCATCAGAATCTGAAGAAACAGTTTGTCCAACAAATTGTATGCGGTGAAATGCTTATTCATTTATTTTATCAACCAATTATGCTGCAGCGGAATTAGCTCCATTACAGTTCAAAATGTGAATATTTAAAGAAAGAAATGCACACTAATTTTCTGCTGCACTGAAACCCCTTTAACCTAAGCCTACATCAGCTGACTGGGGGTGTTTTTCATGCTAAATGATGCCCATGAAATGATACACAGTGATCTACGTGATAGATACACAAAGCAGAAATGAAATTTGAATTGTTTTCTTAATGTCCTCTGTATTTGTGAGCCACAGGAAAAACCAGCCATTCATCTGGGCTCATATTGGTTTCACAATACATCGCCTGCTGTTATTAAAGGAGCCTTCTGTGCAGCTTAAAGTAAATGATTCTGCTTCTATCACAGGCGCTTATGTGGATCAGATGATGCGTCTACTGATAGGTTTGTAATGGACTTTTCCTGTTCATTAACTGAGTTATAGCACCAGGATTTTATGCTTTGCAGTTCTAAATTGAATAATGCATCTCCACTGTTTAAAGTAATATTAATATTTTCAAAATCAATGTTAGTAAAATTTTATGTACACAGTTGTATTTGTTGATGGCCGGCCAGCGCAAATAAAGATACGATTTATGACGGCGAGGGTCTCTCTCTGTACTATTATCACAAGTGAAACGCAGACCATAAAAAACTTTAATTAAAATTTTAATTAACACAGGTAATCAATAGGGTGTAACATAACATCTCACATATTCTCAGTGGCATGGAGGAAAATGTAATCAAACAAATACAGAGGGACCAAATATGATGATTTTATAGGCTAATAAGCTTAAGGTAAGTGTGGCAGGATGAGTGGGAATGTCACAGTGTTTCTTTTTTTCCCCCTGTGGTGTTTGGTAATGTGCTGAAGGCTTCAAAGCATCTGTTTGTTCTTGTCTATCTAGGCTTTATAGTACTTGAATTTTCCATTAGAAGCTAAACCATCATTTTAAACTTTTCCTATTAGATCAACAATCTCCCTCCTGTCAGTTGAATCCGAAGATGTCTCTGTTTTTATTTAATGTCAGGACCTGAATGTCTTAGGTTTGGTTTTGAATACATGATTATAGGAGGTTGCATTCAATAAACAAGCTGCGAAGAATGAATAGTCTGTTAAAGCTAGGGATTGTCAGTTCTACATAGTCCTGTTTACATTGCAATCCTCAAGAATTAAGGATTTTTCCCTTTAACTGAACCTTTTTTTTCTTTGCTTAAACCAACCAAATCATGATAAAGTAAAATATATTGTTCATCAAAGCCACAGATCTATTTTATTTCAGTCGATGACATGATGCATTAGGGGCTACTTTTGTGATGTGTCATGAAGAAAAAATAGATGCACACACACAGTCTGTTAAAACTGTGTCTTCTGAATTCAAATACAGACTGGGGGGACCGATAGACCGGATGGACCAGTTGAATTGGGCGTACAAACTGTACAGTGCACCTCTACCCCCAACTGCTCGGGACACCTGTCCTTGCTCTGAGATCTCTCCACGTAATGCACGTGTATAGGATCTGTTTGCATGTGTGTCTATTTTAGGCCTCTGTATAATAACAAAGTGAAATGGCATATGATGGTGGGAATCACCCATGAATCCATAATATCGTAAACCATTGCTGCCAAAATCAGATGATAATTTTAGTTTTAAGGTTCATCAACAGTAGATGTTTCTACTAGTTACATAATATATAGCAGTGAAACAGACAAGCTAAAGAGAACGGGTGGTTAAATTATTTTTGGTTTGCATGTATGCCTGTACTGACTGAAGTCACAAAATAGCAGAAATTGTTGGTGGACTTCTCCCACTTTAGTGCACACAAAATACAAAAAAGGGTCAAGCAGGGGGTAAAACATCACCATACCTCTTTTAAATGTATATCCACCACTGCAAAAATATATAAATTTGGCAAATCTATGGCAAAAACAAAAATACACCAGCAGACGGCAAAATTGATTGATCACATTTTATGGAGCTGAAATATTTTAGGGTGGATTTTGATTTTGATATATTAATATCACATGGTGTTTCATCGACTTGAATAATAAAGAATACCACATAAAATCAACATTTGGAAATCAGAGAGATGGAGAACATTGATGCTGGTAAAGCCGACGAACTCTACATCCTGTGTTGAATAGAGCTGGACTAAAGCATTAATGTTGAGGGAAGAAAGACAAAGCGAGTGAAAGAACAAAAACAGAGTGAAAAGAGAGAGGGAAAAGGAGAGTATTAGGGTAATAGTCCCTGAAGATTGTGTGCCATTCTCATCCCTCCTCTCGACCATTTCTCTCTCTTTCTTCTACTTTTGCAGAGGTAATCTCCCCCACAGCTTGACACAGGCGTACCTCAGCTCAGCCAAACAATAAATACACTGGATTGGCCGCAAAATGGAAATTGCATATAAGGCAATAAAGCAAATTTCAATCATGCTCCATGGGAATTTTTACATTGCTATGGAGGGTAGGTACACTTGTCAATCCTGGGATTATCAAAAAAGTGAGTGAGAGGGGCTCAGCCAGAAAGTGATTTACCCAAAATTCATGAAGGCAGTTTTGGACAAGTAAATCACACCTTACCTCAGCAAAGTTCTCTTAAATCTGTGATTACACAATTATCTGATTGGCTGATTGCATACTTATACAGGCTATTGAGTAGCAGGTGAGAGTTGGAGAGTATTTTTCAAGTTTTACTTAGCTCTACATCAAACTATAAACTACTATGAACTAAAGAGAGGAATCTCTGTGTCTCTGTCATTCAAAAATCTCTAGAACCGCTCATCTGATCTACTTCACATTTTGGATGTGCACTGCTGGGCACATAATGACGTGCCCTGTCAAACTTGGTGCGATTTGTCTCAGAATTATTTTTTTTCATTATTCTTTGGGTCCAAACATGTATAGCCATATAGCTCATCCCTATTTACATCTTTTTTTTTTAAATAAATTGTGTCCAAAGTTGAATCTTCACTATTCCTCTTACAAAAACATCTTTGGACCAATCCAGAAAAATTTCTGATTTTTCGATGTTCTATACACTTTTGCTATAGCTGAACTCAGAGTTCGCTCAAATGCTCTGAGCAGGGCTTATTTTACAAAAAAACACATCACCTGAACGCTTTGAGCTACTGCAACCACATTTGGTGAAAGTGTAGATAACATATTTGGTAGGATTTTGGCCAGTAGGTGGCGCTGTAGCCGTATCATCTAACTATAAAGAAAATAATATTTGTTTGTATGTATGACTGTCCTTTACATATCTCAAAAAATGTTCATGCAATAGACTTTCACATTGGGCAGGTGTATTGCTAACGACCCAAGGGAGTGCAGTGTCGAGTTTGAAGTCAATCGGATAAGTGATTCTCCCAAACGCCACAAGCAACAGTTCCAGTGGCAAACAATCGGCCCACTCTGAAGGTCGTGTCTAGATGGTAACCCAGATTTGTGAAAACTTGCAAAAAGTATTCCAAGACTTGCCAACTGGTGACCCATGTTAATCATTCGATGTCAATGCCTGACTTTAACCAACTCGCAAGTCTTTAGCACTGCACTAGTACCGTATTTTCCGCACTATAAGGCGCACCACATTATGAATGGCTTATTTTGAAACTTTTTTCATATATAAGGCGCACCGCATTATAAGGCGTGCAGAATAGACGCTACAGTCGAGGCTGGGGTTACGTTATGCATCCATTAGATGAAGCTGCGCTAAAGGGAATGTCAACAAAACAGTCAGATGGTTGTTGCTTCCTCCACTTCCGCACCATTGATTCGTTGCCCAAACAGGTTTTTAGTTCGTTTGCAAGTACCCTAAAGCCCGGGGCACGGTACGGGCAGACAGTGTGAGTGCGCCCTATTTCAACATTCACCGCGCGTTACTTCTTCTACTGGGGAAAATAGAGTCGGCGGCTGCTTACCGTAGTTGCGAGACCTGTTGTGGCTCAATATTGGTCCATATATAGGGCGCACCGAATTATAAGGCGCACTGTCGGCTTTTGAGAAATTTGAAGGTTTTTAGGTGCGCCTTATAGTGCGGAAAATACGGTACTTACAGATGTGAAAAAGGCACAAAAATGCATGTTAACTGTTTTTAACATCCACATAAACCAATTTAAATGAAAAGATCAAATAATATGGAGTAAAAATGACAATATTATGCTAAATAACCACAACTGAATAATTAAATCAAATTACTGGCTAGATCCTCATTTAAGTTTCAACTTTAATGGAGCAGAATAATGAATTAAGAAATGTTGCTCTCTCTGAGCACAAAATAATGTGATTATTGATGTGGAGATTCTGTTCTTGCTCTGACCCCTCCTCAAGATCAGGAGGTCAGTCTCTGCTATAGAACAACACCATGGAGCTGGCAGGCTCTCTGTGTCTTGCTCAAGGACACATCAGCAGAAAGCAGTACCATGATCCTAGTAGAACCTTTGTATTTTCCCGACAACATAACACAATCCTGCCAAAACAAATCAACTTCAATACACACATTCAATACATGTTTATTTTTAAATCAGTAAGGGCACTACATATTTATAAGAATTTGTAGCTCCTGCGTCAGACACTTCCAGTTTACCTGTATTTCTGTAGAATTCTGTAACCTTTAACCTTTCCTCCAGCTGTGTTGTCTCAGTGTGTGTAGGTATGTGTCAAGATGAGAGTGTCAGGAATGAGCAGAGACAGTACAGTGGTGTGTGTGTGCATGTATCTCAAACTGTGATAAAAGGCCTTGCTCTCTAGACCTCAGAGTAACCCAGCGATGACAAATAGTTTCCCCCTCTCTTCCTCTCATCACTGCCCTCGACCCTAACTGAGAATTGAATCTGCAAACAGCTCGATTTGATGGGCAAATGTTTGCTCAGCTTCGAAAGGGTGTTCAGGCTGAATATTTTTTAAGTAAATGTTTGCGCAGTTGTTTCTACTTTCTGTTTTATTTATCTCTGCGACAACTTCTCCACGTTTAGTTGCGTTCTATTTCCTCTGGGAAAAAAAGAAAGTAAAATTCCTCTCTGTTTTTTTATTGTCATAATGAAATGGGACCATTACCATTTGCTTTTGTGTTTTTGCTTTGCAGGGGGAGTTAGTATCTTCTCTGTGTTGTTTCTCATGCAAGTATAGAGCACAGATGGTGTAACTCTCTGTGGAAAAACCAGCTTGCTCCTTCTCCGTCCCTGGTGTCAAACTTGCTGGCTAGCTTTCCAATGAACAGATTTTTTACTGCTCACATCTAATAAATATTTAGGATTAACTCAATGAAACGATGCAAACACAAATGAAATGTATTTAATGGGCATCCTGTCCATTGGAGGAGTTTCAATAGGGCACCGTTGAGGTGTGAAATGGCTACAACAGGCAATATAACACTCACATGGTCTCTCTCTCGCTCACACACTCTTGTACACACACATACACAGGGGGAAAAAGCACCTTATATTTTCTGTTAGCAAGATTGTGCATACCCCCAACCTTCAAATAATTTACTGCCGTGTGTCTACGGAGTGTTTGCCGCAAAAGTGTCACTAAATCTCAGCCCTCAAAGTCAAACGTCAGGTAAACCTCAGAGAAATAATGTTTATTTTCTCTCAGCCCTGGCCCTGTTCTTAACCATGCTGTCAGTACACCAAGAGCTCGTATATCTCACAAATTCCCCCATGATCTGTACAAGTAGCATTTGAAAAGTGACTGAACACACTACAGCTGATTCTTTATTGAGTTAAAGTCTTAAAACAATGACACACAACTTTGTCCTTATGCCAGAGAATTATTACAAGTCCGGACCATCTTAATAAGTTGTCTGATTAACAAAGGTAATTGGTGCAAAACACTGAATACAAGATGCAGGGAAGCGGCTATAGAATCTTGTCTGTGTAGGTGTGTACATAACATCTATGTTCCTCCAAGGCCTCTTCATCTCCCTCAGTTGCCAGCAGCTTGGAAATTTTTTAATGATAACTGCTTTGTTACAGCTTCCCTTCAGTCACTGTTGGCCACTGCCACAACAGGGCTCACCTTCAGATGTCCCCAGAAATAGCAACACCTCTGCACATCCCTATGTTATCACCAAAACTGCTAATATATTCAGATTATTCTTCTAAATAAAAAAATGAAGGTAAAAAAAAATCTTAAAATAAACTAGTACCAAATTTCACTTTATTAGATGCTGCTCAGTGTCTGTTTGTGTGTGTTGGCCCTGTATACTGTATGAGCATGCATGCACAAGTGTTAAGGTTTGTATTTGTGTGTTTGGGGCACATTGATGAAACCTCCCTCTGTCTTTGGACACACACCAAACTACTCTCCTGCTCTCTAAATGATTATGTCTGCTTGTGCTTAACCCCCTCAACCCTATTCACCACTGTAATAGAATTTCTCAACCCAATCCGACCCCCACGCTACCCACCCCCCATGATTCAAATAGCCTGCACAGGTTCACTCAAATTTAGCATAAATGCATTTACACAAACAATGCACTGGGGCTAGACAGTAACAGTTACCAGGTTGCACATATAAAATAATACAGACAGCAAAACATGCACCCCCCATAACTGTAGAGTATCTGAATTACTCACAATATACGGTGACAAAAAATGACAACTATATTTTCAGTTTCGGCAGCCGAAAGCTGCGACCTGGTTTCCAGTCTGGCAATCACTTCTAAAAGTAAGTGCTAAGCCCTGCTGTGCGCACAGAGGAACAGAGCTTAATAGTAACAGAGGAAAGGAAAGAAGAAAGTAAGAGGGACGGACAAAAGCAGGTAGGTGGATGCGAGCACCTCAAGCACACATGCAGCCCGCCCTCCTCTGCTATCATAGATACTTGTTTCCCCTCCTAAAGATTCACAATGGGGGCATTCTCTAATAACAAATCATTTCTTTCAAAGTATGCTTTTTAATCTGGCCATGCTTGACAGGGCCCATCCTTTCCACTGAAGGGGAAGACTACTTAGAGGCCAGGCCAATAAGGCCCAGCAGCCCTGTGGCCTGACCAGGGTGATTTGTCAGGCCCATCCAGCGCTTGTGGTGGTCAGACCGATGGATTTATCCCAAGGTAAATGGAGATAGCCCTCGGTGGCCACAGGCCCGGCACTCTGATTACAGACCCTCTCCTCGAGTTGCATTGATAAATGTTGCTTGTGTTTATGTATTTACAATGCCACTAAATCTGTGAATACAATGTAACACGGGCAGAAGGGGTACGAATCTGGGGGCTGAGTGAGAGAGGGAGCGATTTCTGCATGGTTTGATTTATGCTACGCCATGCAGAGCAATAGAGAGACAGCACAGATGAAGGGTCTGGAATGAAACAACTCGGTGGGGTAGAGGTTGTGGTTTTGCATTGTGGTCGCAAGGGCAAAAGGATGAATCTCATGTATTTCTCACACTGGGTGCTGTCCACCATGCCATAAGAATAACAAACACGCAGCAAAAGGAATGAGGGGAGTGTTCCAGGCACAGAGGGGAAAAGAGAATGTACTTTTGCGACAACAATGTGGAGCCAATCGGAGATGCACGGTGGTGAACATTCATCCCAGCGCTCCCACATCTATGGTGAAGAGTAATTCTATCCAGGGACAATCACTGGGACAGCTCTGGTTCAGACAGCCTCTTCCATCTAATTCCCATCCAACCAACCTAAAGTTCCACAGCCATGTAGAGAGCACATTCCCCTGGGTTACCAGCTATGACACAAATGAGTTCAGAAGAGTCAAATTAGACTCCTGCCTGTTAAAGTTTTAAAACCAAGCAGCAATAATTAAATCACCACTGATACTAAAACATGTACTGCTCTTAAGGCTTATCAAAGAATTGACCTAGAAAACATGGAAAAATTAAGCCAAGGTTGAAAATACAGTGCATACAGTGTAACATGTTTCTGTTTGGAGAAATAGTTCCATAATTATTCTTCTTCTCTATAGTGATGAAGCAACGTTGTACTATGGCCGTTCTGATTTCTATTGTCTTACACTTGTGGCACTCTTTCAAGTGTAAAAATGTACATGTTAACAAAAAATCAAATTCTTGGAGTTCACCAAACTCTTGCATTTATTTATTTTCGGTATGTTTGCCTATATGCTGAAGACTTCTACTTTTCTTATTGAGCACTTGAAACAGTGATGATGCAACAAGTCCTGATGATTGTGCACAGGTGAATGACATGAATCCAAGAAGAGGACTATGGAATATAGATGCTGCTTCATAAACACCACATTAATTGTAAGAAACACCTCACTCCCGTCTGACTGATAGGAATTTCTCTTCTTCTCTTGCCCTCTGAGGATCACTCTGATGGTAACCCTGTTGTACCGATATCATTTAAGCCTAGTTACTTCAGGCTGTCACACTTCAAGCGAGATAAAAGAATCGGACTTCATAGTCATCGACAGTGGGATAGTCGTCAACAAGTATAGCCACTCGACAGCTGATATCCCAGTCGAAGGAAGCTCCATCGTGTTGTATCTCAACCGACTAGACTGCTGTAAGAATAGGCGCCCAACTTGTTCCTATCCACAGTATGGTATCCCCTACCGTACACACCCACACACCGCAACAACCCCCCTCTTGCCCCAACCTCTTGGAAAGCTTATGTATGGCGCTCTCATTGTTTCCTCAGCCTATTGAGGTAAAGATAACTGTGGGTTGTGAGAGCACTGAGTGATTATACATCAGTAAAATCACAGGGGGTATATATCACTGCCACTGGGACACACCCACTGGAATGAATTGGGTCAAATGAGAGCAGTGCATCGGGCAGGGCGCATTGACAGTTACTAATGCACCTTCCATGGCCACTAACAGGAGTGTACAAATTGCCAGAGGTTTGTAAACTTTGCCTGTTTAGGGTAGGGGCAGCAGGGGCTTGCAGGAAGCTTTGCAGTGTAGTAGTAAAGGTAGGTAAGTAAATCAACATTTCAACGCTGCACCTGGATGAAGGGGCTGGACTTCATTTCAAGGAAGAGGAGGGCAGTTCCTTCAATAAGTATTGGCCTCACCCACAAGATGTGAAAGAGGGGCTGAGACAGAGATTAGAGAAGATGGAAGGTGGGTGGAGACCGAAGGGTAAAGGACTTTTTGAGAATATAGCTAAACTGGATTTCATCATCAAGAGAATTATTACATATACTGTACGTGGACAATTTTACAGCCATTACAACTTTTCTCCAACATTAAACTTACTTTGGTTGCATGACGTTGATTTTTCTTTAACCTTAACCAACTGCTTGTAGTATAAAAACACTTTAACCATGCCATCATACTATACTATGTCATGCACAGATATTGAGGAACAACAAATATATCACTCTATACTGTGTGTTCCTTTTTATAGATGTTGTTTGTAAATATGCACAGATAATACAGTAATTTCTGCATTGATAAATATGACATCCCAAGTGTCATCAATACCTCAACAATACACATTTCCTTTAGGGTCTTCTCAGGAGGCTGCAGGAAATTGAAGTGGCACATTTAGCTAGTTATTTTGTTCTGTTAAATGTTACAATAAATAGTAGGCAAGGCAAGGCAAGGCAAGGCAAGGAGAGGCAAGTTAATTTGCAAAGCACAATTCAACAACAAGGCAATTCAAAGTGCTTCACATGAAACATTAAAAACATTGGGAGAAATAACACATAAAACACATACATTTAAAACAGAAAAAAGGTCATTTAAAACATATAAAAGATTTAAAATGCGTAAAAGGTCATTTTTAAAACGTAACAGTTACAGAAGTTACAGTGCAGTTCACTGAAAAGCAGCGGCAAATAGAAAAGTCTTCCGTCTTGATTTAAAAGAACTAAAAGTTGCAGCAGACCTGCAGTTTTCTGGAAGTTTGTTCCAGATTTGTGGAACATAAAAACCGAACACTGCCTCTCCATGTTTACTTCTGACTCTGGGAACACAGAGCAGACCTGTCCCAGACGATCAGAGAGGTCTGGATCAGCAGAAGATCTAAAATGTAATTTGGTCCTAAACCATAACGTGCTTTGTAAACCAACAGAAGTATTTTGATATATTATTAAATAATACATTCTTTGACAGACAGGAAGTCAGTGTAAAGATCTGAGGACTGGAGTGATATGATCAACTTTTTTGGTCTTAGTGAGGACTCGAGCAGCAGTGTTCTGAATTAACTGCAGCTGTCTGACTTTTTAGAGAGTGTAAAGACACTGTTACAGGTCTCCCAATTAGCAGAATTGTATCAGGATAATGTCTTTCAATTAACTGTTGAGCAAATATTTAATTTAGTCTCTCACACTGGACATCAAATCCTGACAGAATCATTTAGAGGCAACTTTTAAGCGCTGTGATGAGTTTTAACAATCCTAGATATTGGGAAGTTAATACACGCATCTTGGCAGGCTGAGCTGGTGTATGACAGACAAGTGGAGGCTGAGGAAGGAATGTTACACCCTGCTCTCTGATCTTGCCACACCACTCAGATTGTCCTCCCTTGGACCTGTTGTTTTATCGCACTACAACACCAGAGAACACAGACATTCCCAGATCACAAAGGCGCCTCGTCAACAAACGCTCATCAAAGCCACAAAGCTGTTTCATGTGTTTGGATATTTCTGGAGTATGAGTGAGGATGTATGATGCTGTTAGACAGAAGGTAGAAGAAGAAGACAATCTATGCAAAGAAAATGTGCATGCCAAGAGTTACGTGTATAATCTGGTACCACCTGTATAGCATATTGGTTGGTGCTTATACAATATTATATTTGTAGGCATATATATTTGATATTTTAAGTGTACAGGATTACAGAAGTGTCTATCTGTATAATTGAGCGTGCATGGCCAAAGAAAGGTATTCAGAGTCACACCTGTCTGCTGCAGTTTGCACTGAGGCGAGGGGAGGCACAACAGGCATGCAGTGTCTACACACGCCTGTGCACCTGGAGAGAGGGACCTGATGGCTGCACATACATAGAACAATAACACATAGAAAGGGAACTCTCAATGTTGAAGTGTAATTTTTTGACAGTAATTTTGTCCCAGCTCCACTGCACCTTTGATTAAGAGCTTTGTATCATAACTGTGTGTGAGGACACTGACTTATAGCAATTCAAATATACTTGTTGAATAGTTCATTGTTAAATGCTCAGCCCGTCATGTTTGACACATATGCAACCTTCAAATTACATGTTATTAATGAAATCGTCTTATAGATGAAAAGTAATAATTTTTTTTTTCTATACTTTCCGATTTGGAATTTTTCGCTGCTGGGTCCTCCTCACATCTGGGCAGATTGTGCTTTTCAAAACAGAAACAAACTTTTACAGCACCCTGTAATAGCTTTATACAATTATATACAACTAAATTTTCTCGAGTGATAAATAAGGTGTAGAGCCTTTTCTATTAAGCTATTTTACTTTCTACGTTCCGGTTCCTACCAATGTAACTCAACAAACATTGCATGTTATCATGGTATGCATCCTTTGGTTTGATGTTCTTTTTAGGTTCTGACATTGATGACACATTAAATAACCCTCCTCCTATGATCTTCACAAAGCTAGTTTTATGTGATGCATGATTATTAAATTCTGAAGACACTGTGGGCTGAGAGGAGACAAGGAGTCAAGTTAAAGAAGGAAGCGCTTCTGTTTAGTCTAACTCTATGTTCAGCTATGTACCAGTATAGTGTGACTTGGCCTGTGGCTTGGCAGTGAACCGACACTCTGAAGGCCTGCGTGCATGTGTGTGTGTGTGTGTTTGTGTGTGTCTGTGTGTGTGTGTGTGTGTGTGTGTGTGTGTGTGTGTGTGTGTGTGTGTGTGTGTGTGTGTGCATGTGTGTGTGCGTATGTGTGTGTGTTTTTGTGTGTATGTGAGTGACTGAAGCTGTGACCTCTGATGTGTACAACACCTGTGTCCACTAAGCATTAGATGTACTAAAGACCTACAGCTGCAACCCTCTCTCGCTTTCTGTCACACAACATGGGTTCACACCCACACAGATGCATGTACACACAAATTTGCCAAATACCATAAATATAAACGTAGAACATCTCAATGTATAATGTACATGCATACCCATATATAAATATATCTTCCCACCTCTTAACCCATCCAATCACAAAACATAAGTGTATGTTCACACACACACACACACACACACACACACACACACACACACACACACACTTTCTCTCTGCAGGATTATGACATGTTATTAATTGCCACCATTATCAGCGACAGCTTGCCCGAGAACTGGGCCCTTCTCTGGGGGCGTGAGGCCCGGCATCAGAGAATCCAAAAAGTGTGTGTGTGTGTGAGAGCGAGAGAGAGAGAGAGAGAGAGAGAGCGAGAGAGAGAGAGAGAGAGAGAGAGAGAGAGAGAGAGGGAGAGAGAGAGAGAGAGAGAGAGAGAGTGGGGGGGGGGCAGAGACAAAGAGAGGAAAAGGGCACATTGAGAGAGTGAGTGAGTGATGGAGGAAAGGAAAGAGGAGGGAGAGAGACAGCGATGTAATGCGTCATGCCGCGTGATGCAACACTCTGCCCATAAGGGATTGTGGGATTGTGAATAATTTATCAGAAAACATTTTTCTTGGTCCTTTCCACAGACCCACAAATCCTCCCTGAGCTCTCTTTAGGCGCGGGCTGGAGATAATGTTCTATGTGAGTGTGTGTGTTATGTGTGTGTTTGCGAACATACATTGATACACTGGCTCACGTTCATACACAGGGATCTAAATGGATGTGCACACGGCAACATAAACGTACATTCATGAAGAGGTATGAGAGAGTTAACATTCTAAAGTTGTGGCAGGTGTCCACGGCAACAGTGAGAGCCGGTATCGTCCAGCCTATTTGTGTCATCACAATGTTATTGGATGGTGGATCACACATGATTTAAGAGCCATCTTCTATTCACACTCTATGAAAGCATTGACGATGGTAATTCATAAACAAAGATATCATCAAACTACTAATCTCCAAAAGCTGAATCAGTGACAGAGAAATCTCTGAACCTCCTCACATGTTCACTGGCCCGTCTCTTCCCTGCTCATATGTAGACAGAGAGAGAAAGCGACAAATTGATTGGAAGGAGTTTGAAGGAGAATTCGATTGTCAACACCATCCTGGCATCAACTCCCCCGGACCATTCATCTGTAGCAGCAGAAAAAACAGTTACGTGAACTGTCACACCCAACTCTACTGTTAATTTAAGGTAATTAGCGAGCAAGTGATTCCCAATACATCATGGTGCAACTGGCTCCACAATATTTCAAAGCCAATCTGTTACCTTAGCAGCCCAGCCTCAGTCCCCCCTCCCTCCTTTCCTCCCTCCCTCCCGTTCTGCGCTTCTTTCATTTCAGACAGCAACTACACTTGCAAACACACTTATCCTTGCTGACTATCACGTGTTAGGATTTAAAACTGACTGTCGTGACTCCACATGTGGGGTCTCAATGGGACAATGTATGCGTGCTTATTAATCAATATTTTACTGTATTGACACTTATAAGAATCAAAAGACACAGTCCAGTAGGCTATACACCAAAATGACTATAACACAGCAGTTTGAGCCGCTTTCTAGCCAGCTAATTAGGGCAGCTCTGTATCATGTTTGCTCTCTCCCAGGGGTTAGTGGTCATACACACTGAGAATGTGATGAGGGGAGAAAGACAGAACAGAAAACCCCACACTTGAGGGGCTGGTGAACATAGAGAAAAAGTGTAAAAATTAAGAGAGCTTGCTCCAAAGCATCCTGTTCATTTCTGACTAAACAAAGAGATGTCACATGTGTACTAAACATACCACTCCTCGGCCACAAAGTCTTTCAACTCTCTGAGTTCAAAGATAATGATCTAGTGCTTAGGTACTTATGGTCTAGTTTTCATGTCTGAGAGTGTTTGTTTTCAGAGTCTGCACAGTTGTTAATTTGTGTTTGAGTGAGTCTGTAAATTTACATCAATTGCAAATATTGTACCAAAAAAGTGTTCTAACAGCCTCCAACGTCTAGGTTATATTTACTCTGATGTTCAAGCCTAGGGATGTAGAAAGAGTTTATACACACAAGTTCTTCAATGAGTTTAATAAGCACATTTCTGTCGAATGCTCTGAGAAAACCTTTTGAACAATTAAATTGTTAATAATAGTTCTAGACATGTGGGTAAACTGCCATAGATTTAGTTTTATAGTATTAGTCATATTTATAGTTATTATCACTGTGAGAAGGAGATTCATTTGTGCTCTTTTCTCAGTGCTAACATGTAAAAAGAGAAAGCTGGTCTGTCACTTAAACTGTAGTTGTATACAAAGGTCTTTGCCTCTTCCTGACAACTTATAAGATGTAATGATCTTGGCTATACAGTATGACAACAGGAGTGAAAAATTGTTTCATCTACTGTAAATATGCTGCTACCGTTTGAAATAGTAGATGGGCTAAATAAGACATGTAAATGCCCAAGGAGGATGCATTGCAGCAATGGCATGGTTCCAGAGTCATCAAGCTAATAGTTGTGTCCAGCATGTTGAATAATGGCACCATATTACCTTTATGTTCAACACTTGATAGAGAATCTATTATGGGGCCAATATACCAACAGCCATGGGGGAGGCTTACAGCTTTAATATTTTTTTGAAACAATTCAATTCAGTTGAATTAAATTCAAACAGCCAAACCTTATCTGTGCTCAGTTTCAGACAGTAAGTGAAACAGCAGGCCTCCGTCTCAGACAGAGCAGCTGGGGAGGTGTGAGGCTACTTTAGCACGCTGCACCACATCAATCTCTTTAAGGCTCTAAGACATTCACACATACACAAACACATGCATGTATCATACTTGTACTCATATGTACACCTGCCATATTCTATAAATGCTACCATGTTATTATAATGGTTTAATGGATAACCACTACAATGGCTGTGATGTAAATAATACAATGGTACACATTGTACCATGGTACTGATGATGGCACATCATGGCACGCTAATGTTGCCATAGTATAAGGTGTATTTAGCTATGTATTAGCCATTGTACGGTATAAATAGTATATGGTGGGTAAAGAATACATTCCTAATTGAATGTCAGTGATTTGGACATCATCATTCCATGATACTCTATTTGTACGACCTTGATATATATTTTCTTTGAAATAATCATATTTGAAAGTTATTTCAAAAAAATGTACAAATTGATCTAGAGTCATTAGCTTTAAAGTCATAATCATAGTGGCCTCTATATCAGTAAGATGTAATTGCAGACTTGCCTGAAATTTCAGAGCCCTCCACTTTGTCACCTTGTCATGTATGTTGACCTTTTCTTTTTTCTTTTTTGCTTTTTTGTAAACTTTACTGACACAATTTCACCTCTCTACTTCCGGTCCATCACCTATATGTTACCCTCTTAAATCCATACACACACACATGTTCTTATTACACTTCTTCCCTTACTACAAGCCTGACTCAGAGGTTGATTTCCAATTAAGTGAATGCAGCATAACTGGTAGTGAGGAGCTACACCGGCAGACCAACCGCTGTCAACAGCCTTACTAACATGCTGTCGTATTTGCATTTAGGGAGGGAATGTCACCACAGATTCACGGATTGGAATACTTGGCAAAAGGCAAGTAGAAGCACTTTCATTAGTGGGTCATATGATCAATTCCATTGTTTTAACTCTTTGATAGATAGTAACTTGACAGACAATTAACTACTAGATGTGCACTACTGCAACATAAGGGCGCACTCACACTGTCCTTCCGTACCGTGCCCCTTGCTTTAGGGTACTTGTCACCCCACTCCCTCTCCACCCTCGGCCCAGGCCCTTTTGTACTTACACTCCCTGGACCTCGGCGCGAATGCTTCTTGCCTGCCTATACGTCATCACGCTGTAACACGTCACACGCATTGATTGAAATCATCGCGATGCGTCACTTTGTTTACAAAAGCGCACGGTCTTTTGGCCACATAATGGAAAGCAGTGCAGAAAACATGGTAACGTTTTAGGCTTTGTGGTTTTTCTGACCAAATCTGCAGTAAACACTCCACCTCCGCATCACACCAACATGAACCTTAAGCCGCCATTGTTTTAAATGTCCGAGCATGGTCCGTCCTTCTTTTTTCTATGTCCAAACAGGCACACATAAAATGACGTCAGAACCGCGTGCACGTGCTGGTACACATGCGCACGCTCATGCTCGTACATGTGCAAACGTGCTTTACAAAAGCCCACCTCTCCCAAACGGGCCGTGGCCGGCAAGCACGTTTCACGGCTGGACAGTGTGAGTGCACCCTAAGTTACAATTTGGAAGACCACACAAACAATTTAATGATACCACATAAACAGACAAACAAGTCTACAGGCATTTTGGTAAGAACCATCCAATTACCAAGTCAACAAAAGATGGAAATTGAGACATAGAATACAGAAGACAAAAATAGGTGAGAGGGTACTTGTTGGAGACTTGTTTTCCTGCCTCCCATCATTTGTTTTGTCATTTTAGGCTACTGCACTTTCACTGTGGTACAGTTTGGGGCCTTCAAGGAACCCTCTTGATTGTGTTGGTGTATGTGTTCCTGTATGAGTGTATAATTAACTACCTTTTTGTGTGGTTAGCAACACAAACAGAGACAAGACCATAAACACTCACCCTCCCTTGCTTCACCATAGTTTATGTTTCCAGTGGGCATGGCACTGTCTTTCATAAGGGCGGCTCAAGTTAACCTCGTAAAGTCAGACGAGAATGTGGAGTCCCCTCGGGCAAGAGTCCAGAATACTGAAAAAAGAGGAAGAGTATAGAGCAAGCAATGTATAGTCATATATATATTGTAACAGCTGGATTTGCTCTGTGCATGTAATTTTTTTTCTGTAGGTCTGCTGTCAATTACATTTTCAAACCCTTACTAAATTTCTAAGAATATTGTCAGAAATAAAGAATAACAGGAGTAGGTCTCTGCTTGCACAGGAGAGGAACAGTCGATACTGTCACACTGCTGCTTTCTTAGCTTGTCTTGATGTCTAATCAGACGATAAGGGACTGTAAAGCACGTTAGGTTGGCTGAGTGAGCAAGGCCCCTTCTTCTTAAAACACAGTGGCCACAATGGTTTCCTCTGCCTCTTAACTTTCCCTTTAAAACATAATCACTTACTGTTTTGCTTATAATTTGGGGACAACCACTGGGCTACATAGAGCCTTGGTATAATGTTGCCTATGACAGTGCTGGGCTTTGGTTAGTGTTCACTCTATGAGCTTCATATGCTGCTATGGAAAACTGCTAATGGTTCTGCAGACTTATTTTAAAACTGGATGCCTCAGTCTGAGTGCTTTACTTATAGTCTTACAAGGGCTTTTCT
Organism: Echiichthys vipera; assembly: GCF_963691815.1. Taxonomy (NCBI): domain Eukaryota; kingdom Metazoa; phylum Chordata; class Actinopteri; order Perciformes; family Trachinidae; genus Echiichthys; species Echiichthys vipera. The sequence continues at coordinate 22,478,107 of NC_139828.1, read as the reverse complement.
CTTTTTGGCAAAATTTGATACACTTCACAGTATATCATTGTGTTAGGTTTTGAACTATCTGCTGTTGTCAACTTGGCAACAAAAGTTTGGAGATGAAGCCATACAGAGAATGTGGGACAAAGGCCATGAAGCTCAGCAGAGCGAATCTGCCTGAGTGCCCTGCACTGTCAAACTAGCACCTTTGAGCATTCAGTGTATTTGGAGAATGTGAGATGATTGCATTCAGAGGTTTTCATCAACATTGTCTCAGTGGAAGTAAGACAGAGAGAGCCAGAAAGAGAGAGATTGGGGCGGTCGCTGGGGTCTGTAACAATCTTCATCTGATTTGTTTTTCCTCCTCTACCCTCACTGCCTCTTCTATCTTTCTCATTGTACCTCTTCTGTCTGGGGGGAAATGCGAGCAGAGTCACATCATCAGGTTGCTAGGCAACGTTGGCCATGTGCAGGCACGTAACGTTGAGTTTTGGGTCCTGTTTTAGTTGCTACTTCCTATCTCCTTCCTGTTGGTCCTCTCCTGATCATCTACCGTTTCGCTTCTCTTCCTTCGTCCTTTCTTTCCCCCCCTTTCCCCCTCTCCGTTCCATCTGTATGACTGCAGAGTCCAGATTTCTGCGACTGGGAGATGTGCAGTGCTGCTAGCCAGCAGGAGCAGCAGCAGCCGTGAGCATTTATCAAAGCTGTGCTCCGTAATGACCACTCAGCAGTGGGGAAATTGAGCTGACCCTGAGGCCAAGCTGTTAGAGGGGACTGGTGGGAAGGCCAGTGGGGTCAGGCCATCCTTGTCCCACCCACTTAGTGGGCATTTAGCGCTGAACCATTAGTTTACTGTTTGGAGGCCTCAAAGCTATCCCTTGCACAGTACACACACAAATACACACTCGTACTAACATACAATGTGGACAGCAGCCCCTCCGCCTAATCTTCAGCACTTCAATGTTTACCTGACACAAGTTGTAAAAGGAAAAGAGTCAAAGAAACGGAGGGGGTAAACTTCGTTGGCTGCCAGTAAATGCTTAGACTTGGCACTATCAGGAACTGTTTCTCTGTTGTTGTACTGAAAGCAGGTCAAGACAGTATGGGCAAAGTAAACGTAGCTTTATTTTACATTTTACAAATGAGACAAAAAAATGAGCTATGATTAACACTGTGATTTAAGCTGTGATTAAAATTTAAGATGATGTTACATTTAATTACATGGTACCTACATTAACAAGGTGATTCAACACGAATCATGACTCTGTGTGTGATGGCTTGTACATTTTTTTGTCACAGGTATGTTCACACAGTCGGACACAACAGTGCACATGTTAATAGGTGATGTCTTATCATTCAGTCCTTGTAGAACAATCCCTACATCTGTGACATATTCTTGCCTGACAATGACTGTTTGAAGTCAGTTTCAGAAAGGTTGTGTTTGAAAAATAAATCTGTGATAAATGCACATTTAAAACATTGATGTTCATCCATCCTTCATAAAGCAAAGGGTGACCAACAAAGATCAGTGTCTCATCCGACCTTTGTTGGTCTCTTCCCAGGCACTGTGGAGACATGACAATTGCCAGAGCTTGTTAATTCCAGGAAGCTGCATTGAGACAGATCACTAGCTCTAGTTAGCATTATTTAACTCAGCTATGTCTTCAGGCACTTGCTTATAACAGTCCAGGGACCGCCCCAGGGCAAAAATCGCAGGGGATCCGCACACACAGACAATCAATATGGACGCAGATGGGAAGGGAGGTGGGGGCAGGTGAAAAAAAAGAGCTGGAATAGTAATTTCCGCTTGAGAGGCACTCCCTTGAAAGCCATGAAATAAAAATCTGAACTTTAAAATTGATAAGGATTGATTTCGCTGACATGGGATCATAACATACACCCCTTCGGAGACTGGCAGCGTGAGGGCTTACAGATGCCTGGTGCATAAAGGAGAATGGGGAGGACGTAAATCTGACTACAGCACAGCAATTAGCCTTTTACTGTGGAAAAGATATGGAGAATCTTTACTGTTTCATCAAATGGCATTAGGCACGCTCTAGGCCTGGAGGTTTCGCTGGGAAGACAAATGCTAGAATAAACTTGTTTGGACAGATGGATTCGATGGAATTCTTCACAAAGTTCACTATTTTCCCTCACAGATCCATATAGATCTCTAGCAAATGGTTAGTTCATTATGTGGCTTCTATTAAATGTCACACAGTGTTTGAGCAATAAGTACAGAGAGAAGCTCACCCTAAATGACATTTTCCACAATGTTTTCAAAGACAAAGTGTGCTGTCAGATACGCTGTGAATAAGTTCATCTCTGTGTTTACTGAGAGTGCAGAAAAGTAGCTCAATTCATGGGGGGTGTACATTAGCTGTTTTTATTCATTGAATGAAAGCAGGGCCTCATTGTTTTAATGGCTATTCATTTGCAAGCATCCTAATCATGTAACAAAATCCAAAAACATTGTTTTTAATCATGTATGCTTTAAAAAAACAAATATTCAGGCCCCAGAATGAAAATTAATTATTATTCAAATGAGCACAGTGCAGCGGAGAACATGATTAGGTTAAAGGAGAAAGAACTTGGTGCTAATTCCTACTCAGATGAGTGATTGGGAGGAATGAACAAGGAGGTCTTGATCAAAGCTAACATTGTAAGCCAACATTGTACTGTATGCTGGTGAGCAGATGGTGCGCCATAAATCCTCACCCAGGCTCTGACACATATTAGCATTTAGTTAGCAGCCCACAGCTTGCCAGCCATTTAGGTAATATCTCCATCAGATCACTTTGGAAATGGTGATGGAGTGAGTTGGGGGGATTTTTAATGCTTTCCACGACTATATTGTGCTTAGTTAGACGTAACTCTGGCTGTGCCATGAAGTGTTGCTGTTCGCAGCGGTAGGAGACTGCATGTGTTGACAAATACGCTCATCACTGCCCATTTAACTGCATAAAGCTTTCAATGGCACCAGCAACTTGTGCACCAACATCATTTACTTCAAGTGAATACACAAAATGCCAATATACTCAACTCACAATGTCATAGAATGGCAAGAGTGTTCACACCCTGGTGAAATGTTAATGTTTAAACACTGCATGTACTGCAGTTACCTAAAAGGGCCATTTAGACTCTATAAAACCCACACAAACATTTTTGGTCTGAAGTAATATACTGAATGAATATGTACAAGGATGAGACTTTTTTTTATACAAAAAACATACTACTGTGTTAGTTTTAGCATACAGCCAGAATACTTGGACAGTGACATATAAACATCTGTGGGAATGATCTGACCCAGATGTTTAATACTTTCAAGGTTTACATTAATGTAGATAGTATGTATTCTTAATTAGATGGCCACCATTTAAAACAATTAACAACAAAAAATTCAACCACTGAACAAAAACCTGCACTATTGGCATCTGACATCTCTGATTCATAAAAAAAAACCATCTACATTCTAAAACATGAGCAGACTAATTATGGTATAATTATTTTAAAGTCATCTTTTATGTTCTGTGTACAAGTGCATGTGTCTGAGAGCCAAGATGCTAAGGTCCTGATCAGGCCAATAGTTTCTTTCTTAGACACACAAAGATGCTCATGTGACTGATTGAATGCTACAGTACAGAGTTTAGTTTTTCTTTTTTCTACTTCATCTTTTTCTTTTGTTTTGTTTGTTCTGTCTTTTGGTGTCTGTTACCAGAACATATTAGGATGAGATACTATTACTGAGGCTAAACTGATGATAGATCAGGGGAGTATTGTAGGAGAATGGCGCCTTATTTCAAAACTCAATTAATCATTTCATACGGTGTAATATCCATACCTCCTGAGACGGACCCATTCCAATATTGTATTTCTAACTGTAAAATGTTTTAATGAAAATATTTTAATTAATTTATACACTGAGTCTGACTGGAAGTAGAATATGTTATTATCAATAGTAGTAATAATAATAAATCTAATTTAGATGTCAAACTACTTGCATACCACCAGCTTCAGTCCCCATCTTTTGATTTATGGTGACAAACCTCTCCTTTAGTTTATTCTTGGTTTATTGCTTTGGCATTTAAACTGGGGATTGCGCTATGTAATACAGAAACTAATAAAAACATATCTATTTTGTTAATGGCTATTTACTACAAGAGTTAAGCAAGTTGAAATATTAAAAGATAAAACACTGACAGTGTGCAGTTATATAAACATTCATGAATCGCAAAACAGAAGAAATGCTGTAAAAACGAACTTAGTGACACGCTGACAGACAGAGTGAATGACTCTCCTGCTGCATGGATTGGGTTGCAGTCTGTGAGCTGATAGTGAAAGGGCAGCAGTGTTAAGAGCGAGACAGAAAGTGCAAACTATGTGTAGTTGTCTGTGCGTATGTGTGTGCGCGCATGTGTGTGGGGTTAATTGTGGTTCAACTGTGAGGAACAGCTGAGAGAGCTCATATACGGCAGAGGAACAAGCATGGTGACAGCCAACAACACAACCTGTTTTATGGCGACGTGTGTGTGTGTGTGTGTGTGTGTGTGTTTGTGTGTGTGTGTGTGTGTGTGTATGTGTGTGTATGTGTGTGGCTGAGAGCGAGAGTGACGGGGACGTAGGGGGTGGGTGTGTGTGTGGGGGGGGAGAGTGAGGAGTGTTCTAAAGAAAGGCAGGTGAGCTGTGAAGTGGCGGTCTGCCCACCCAACATGTTCACACGGCTACTTTAAGAATAGCAAAGAGTCTTGGTAAGCAATTTCTGAGGGTGCTGATTGGGAGGATTGTGTAACTATGTGTGTGTGTGTGTGTATGTGTGTGTGTGTGTGTGTGTGTGTGTGTGTGTGTGTGTGTGTGTGTGTGTGTGTGTGTGTGTGTGTGTGAGAGAGAGAAAGTGAATAGAAGAGAGGCAAAAGAAGACTGTTGACTATCCTTCACCTGTCCCCCAAAGTACCAACAGGAAAGGATCTGAGAAAGATCACAGGCTGTTTCCTGTTACCCATGAGGCTTAGCATGGATGACAGCAGTCAAGGTTCGGTATACTTTACACCAGGTTGAAAAATAAGTATTTGCCTGGCTTTGTATGTGTTGCTCTGCCCGGGCTGCAGCTGTGTGTGTTTGTGTGTATTCTTGATGCATCAGCGCGGGGGTTCAGATCATCAAAGCAGCTTTCCTCAGCTCAGTTTTCAGTAAGCAGCTAAAGGTTAGACTTATGTGTTGCTACTTACAGTAACACACACAGACTCATTTACACCGTATCATTACCACTACACAACTCACTTGTCAATCACACCGATCCAGTGAAGGGGGTCATTTCAAAAAGAGACACACACCATTTGAACATTTGAAAATGTCATTCCTAATAGATATGGAGTGCAGTGGAAAGTATTTGAAGCTAGCACCTAAATATATTTTTCCTGCGTGGTCGTTTTCTTAATTCTATATAAATATTGTAGTGTACAACATATTTTTAAAGCATTTTATCTAATATAGGCTAAGAACAAAGCAGACACTGTTCAACATCTTAATGTAAATATATGCCTATTTTTGTCTTGTTTTCAACAAGACAGCAAAGGTTATATACCTCTTTCATTTGTGAATATTTTATATATTATCTTTCTTATAATTCCAATTTTCCAAGTTTATCCCTACTTTCTTCTGATTAAATTAAGAAAAAAGAATACATTTTTAGAAGTGTAAGAATTAGTAGAAAAATTAATCAACAACTATTTTGATAATCAATAATTCCAATGATTTTTCAAGCAAAAATGCCAAACATTCGCTGGTTCCAACTTCTAAAATGTGAGAATTTGCTGCTTCTCTTTGTCTTATATGATGGTCAATTAAGTATCTTTGGGTTCTGGAATACAGCATTTTGAAGACGTCACTTTAGTAACTTGACATATTATAGACTGACTGACATTACGATCTTGGCCAGGACTGTCCTGTAAACCAAGATTTTAATGTCAGTTAGATCCCTTCTTTGTTAAATAATGTAAATAATTTACCACCCAACTCAAAGAAATTAGCTCTAACCCTGCAACCCACAATTGTGAAAAACAACTTGTCGTCTTGTTATGTGTGTGTTCTGAACAGAAATAGGCCTGTGACCCATCCTGGGGTCCCCTGCCATAGTTTAAGAAATGCTGACTGTCAGTGAGTTTAAGACCTTTGTTGCTCTCATTCATGAAGCAGAAGGCGTCGGTGAAAAAGATAGAAGTGAAAGGTTGAAGCCTCTGTGTTCTCAATAACCTGACGCCATGAAAACACATTATAGGATTATCATGTGTATTAATCTGTTGCGTATCTTATTAGGAATTACTGTGTATAGCGTGCAAATCCTTTACTGTAGTGCTCAACCATAGATAATTTGCCTTTTGTAATATAATAACATGTCTAAGGTCTGTATTGATTAAGTTCTAATGCAATACTAATATGTATGTATCTGGGCACTGCGCAAGCTAGTGTACTGGAATAAAGCAAATGCAAAGGCTTGTGAAAATAGTGTTTAATTTTCCAGGCTGATAAATAATCAAGGTAGTCCCAGAGAGACTGTCTTCTTAAGGTCTTCTAGTTTGGTAAAATAAAAAATAAAACTGCATTCTCATCACTGTTTGCATTTAAACGTGTATCCAAGTATTCTATTAACTTCTATTTTCAAGTTACATTTTAAATCAAGAAGCAAGCACACTGCGATCTGATAGAGGTCACATCAAATCAAGAGTCCAGAACTAAACCCCAAAGAGAATCTCTGGAAAATCCTTGGCGACAAAGTAATGGCTGAGAAACCCACTACAGTTACTGAACTGTGGAAGAGACTGAAGAAGAATGGAACAAGATCAAACCAGTGTAAGAAACTAGTGATGTCCTGTGGGCGCAGATGTGCTGAAGTCATTCAAAGCTGTGGCCTCTGCACTTCCTGTTCATATATGAATCCTATAGCCCTGAGAAAACATTGTTGAAATCTTCTCTTCTGACACAATGGTAACTGTTATCTTATTTTGCTCACTGTGAACAAAAACTTTGAACAATAAAGAAATAACAGTAATTCAGGATGAATTAGGTATAAATTATTGTTCTCTAATTTTGATCTCCAGTGTAGTAGTTAAAGTACTTATATTTGTCATTCTCCCGTATCTATTAAAACTATTTGAAAATTTGTTGTTCATCAAATAGTTTACATTGCCTAGTCATCTGAAGGATAGAGTGACAGTAAGACATGGAGCAACTGCCGTGGACTGAATTCAAACCGACATCGTTATGGTATGCGTCTCAGCATGCTGAGCCTCCAGGACGCCAGATCTGGTCTTTGAAGCCACTGCAGGTTCCCTGAGGCCAGCAGAAGCAGTAGCCGAGGGGGTATCAAATGTGTTAGAGCTGCCCCACTAATAAGATAAGTGGGCTAATGCTAGCACTAGAGGTTTGCCACTCATCTCAATCTGTCGTGTTTAACAGTCTCACAGGAATAGCTCTCAGATTTAAATGCTGGATCGTTGTTGATGGAGTGTAGAGGTGTAAGTGTGTGTGTGTGTGTGTGTGTGTGTGTGTGTGTGTGTGTGTGTGTGTGTGTGTGTGTATGTGTGTGTGTGTGTGTGTGTGTATGTGTGTTTGTGTGTGTGTGTGTGTGTGTGTGTGATGGGAGCAGGGCAGTTTCACTCATTCAGTCTTTATTGATCTGCACCTCTAGCACTGATAAGTTCTGCTCACTTTTATTTGACAGAGTGGTACTTGTTGAGACGTAATGCCTTTGATCAACATGATCATTTAATAAAATAAAAACCCTATCAGATGTCCTGTCCTCAGTGTGCTATTGCATGTACTGATGTGATATGGGTTTATAATTTGGGCTTGTCAGCAAATGACCCCATAAAATGATTTCAAAACATTCCTTAAAGAAAGAGCTGTGTTTAGATAACTTAAATGACATTTAATTACAATCAATAATATGAACATTTTATAATCCCCTGTGGCAATCTAGCTACGGCTAAATTTGGAAAGAATTTTGTATTTGAAATTTGTAATACAGGCCTTATACCCTGAACATGGTTTGCATTCATCGCCCCCTTCACTCACCACACAACCAGCGTCATAGGCACACAACAGGTGCTTGTAATCAAATAAGTATGATATCAACATGTTAAATGCGTCATTATATCTATCGATATATTATAAAACTTACAAAGATTATATGTATTTGGAAATATTTAAAGATTTAAGATTATTTTAAAAGGGTTGATTTTGATCTCACAATATTCCTCATGTCAAAACATCTAATAGACATGTTCATGTGTTGATAAACTTAATAGAATAAAATTGAATTAATTGTGACTTGATTTGTGTTAAGCCAGTCATTGCCATAATCACCATTCATCAAATGTTTTTTTTGTCTGCTATGTTTGGATTTAAAGATGAAGATTTAGATCTGAATCAGATAACAAAGTGCTGGCATAAATCACAGAATTGGAGTTTCGAGGGCACTGAATTTGATCTGAGCTTTCCCCACCCGAGTCTGTTTGCTAATGGCCGTGTGGACACCGCACACTCTTAACACATTCAAATTCCTCCTGTCGCCCCCTCGGCTCCCGTCTCTGTGCTGAGACAACCTGGAAACCACCGTCCACAACTGAGGAAGCTGGCACTCCATAGTAAGCACCTCAATTACAAATGTTATCAATCCCAGGGAAAGAGAGAGCTTAGCACCTGCGTCTGTTTTCCTCATCAGCGGCAGCGGCTCGAGGACAGAAGAGAAGGGCTCAAGAGAGACAGGCACAGCAGTTTGTACATATGTGTGTTCTTGGGTATGTGTCTATCCTCTAAAACTCGAGCCCCCCCCTCCCGCCCTCCCTTAAATATCCTGTCGCCTTCGGTGTTTCTTTCTTGCTGTTCCTCAGTATCTTGACTCCGTGCCCTCCGCAAAACCTTAAGAACCCAATCGTCTCAAATTCAGCCCACTGAAATAATTAAGGGGTTGCATGCCGCCAAAAATAAGGATGTGTGTATTTTTGAAGTAGGGAGGGGACATGTGTTTGGAGTCTCGGGATGCCGGGATGCCTCGGGCTGGGTTCAACTTGTTAGGAAAACTGGGTATTGCCTTACACTTCCGTTGACATGACTGCCGTATCAGTGGTGGTGGGGGTGTGTGTTAGGTGTCAGCCACAGCTTGGCTGACCCCCCCAAGGATGTGCATGTTTACAGAGGTGTTCTCGCAAACATTTGTCCAGCGCAGCGAGGCGGACAGGCCCCATGGGCATGTAGAGCTGTTCACATTTATCCTTGTACACTTATATATCACCGCAAGCACATTACGCATTTTAATGCAGTATATTAATTATGCCAATGACTCCAACTGATAAAGTGTTAAAATTTAGACTCAACTTGTGCTTTTAAGAGAAACCTATCTGTTGACCAATACATACGTGTTATTTCAGATACTGGTAAAACAAAGAACACAATCCCAGAAACACTGCAAAGTTCAAACTACACTATGAGACAGGACTTAACAACTCAAGAAGTTGTCAAAGTTACACAAGGACAATCGTTCTATCCTCCGTCTCATCAATCACAAGTTATACAGACAAATATGGTATCCATATTACAAATGAATCAACCAGCAATGTGCTCTTTAACGTATTTGATTGGCCAACACAACAGCCCTGGAAGCGTTGCACTGTGGTAAAAGCAGTGATGGCAAGTAACGAAGTACAAATACTTCGTTACTGTACTTAAGTATAATTATCAGGTAATTTGTACTTTTAGAAGTATTTATTTTACTGACAACTTTTGACTTTTACTCAGTAAATTTTTAACCCGATTATCTTTTTTTTTTTGCGCTGTGACGTATGCACGTCAGCCTGTAGCCTGTGTTTGCTACAGGCTCCTGCCTGCCATCTTGAGAGAGGCACGACAGAGACACGGCTGTCTGTCCATCAGTAAATCAGATTGATGATTTTTAGACCCAAGAGGGCTAAGCTATGTTCCAAGAACTTTGAAAACCTTCTCCTGAAGTTGAACAAACAATTTTGGTACATTAGTTTTCCCTGCCTTCATATTAGACTCGCATAGAGGGATGAGGTGATGTAGTGTAGAGATGAAGATGGGGGTCTAGTATGTGTTATAGTAGTAGTATTGTTGCCTGGTGTGCAATTCAAAAGGTTGATTAACAGTTGGACCTACGAGTATAATTTGTAACACCACAGTTTATAAGCCAATCCTGGTCCAAAATGTAATGTTCAGAAGTGTGATGTGTGAACATTAGGATACATCTTGTGTTTGTTCAAACAATGACATTGATTAAATGGATTCCATATAAATTATCGTGTGGTTATTAGCTTTGCAGTGAATCGTGCAATAGAAATACTTTTTACTTTTTATAATACTTTTGAGTAAATTTCAGAGCCCGTACTTTTTACTTTTACTTGAATTAATATTTGGATCAGTACTTTCACTTTTACTTAAGTTGTTTTTATACAGGTACTTTTACTCCTACTCAAGTAAAGAATTTGGGTACTTTTGTCATCTCTGGGTAAAAGTAAAGACAGCCTGTCTTAACTTTTTGCTGGCCAGATCCCTCCGCATACGCCTCATTGAAATTGATTGAAAAAGGACTTTGTTTTTTTCACCTAGTGCTATTCTCTCGCTAACCACAGACTTATTTACATCATGTATTTGAGCATAGTGTGCAGAAGTGCACAATGCCAGCATGTAGAAACTGTGCAGTTATTTCTATCAGGCCTCCCCCTTAAATGAAAAGACAGACGAGATTAGCGAGTCTTTTGTTTTACCACTGCAATGAGCCCTCATTTCTATGGAGCTTATGCAAATGACTTCCCATTGATTACCTGCCATGCTAGAAACATGAAGAACATCAGCGAGCAGTGCGGTCTTTTCTGCTAACTTAACTGCTTAACTACTACCAATATTTAATATGTATTAATTCATGTGCAGAATATGTAAAAAAAATGATAAGCTTTTGTGAACTGGATAAAGACAACATTGTGTTGTAGAATGTGTTTCTGTAAGGAATGGTGTATGCAGAAAGGAAGTATTTTTTAAGGTTTGTTACAATTAAATGCTTAGCATATTCAAAAAGTGTGTCCCCTGTTAGCCAGCTATATAAGTATTTTGTATGAGGTCGCACGAAAGAATTATCACCTCCGTTGCAATATACAAAAAAGCTTAAACCTGACACAGATGTACGAACCGGAACATATACATCGACATAATGAAACATAAACCAGTATTCATGTTCACTACCAGGGATGAACAAAGAACACATGTACAGACATATCACATGCACACACACACACACACACACATGATTCATAAGCATGCAGACTGGGGAGCAGGCGTCCTTTTGTTGGAGGGAGAATGGGAAGTGTGAAGGACGTGACGAGGGAGATAAGTGTCCTCCAGGGCCCTGAGGTTACCCTAATGGTGTCATACATCACCACTCACAAAGCCATGCAGAGCAAAGTTGTCAATGCATGAATGCTGCACTATTACTATCGGCCATTTTAATCATGGCACCTGTCACTGCGCTAATCAACACCATAACTTCACACTGGAAATCACTCAGAAAAACTCTCTCATGCTGCTGTGTACCGGGAACTGTATACAACACAGGCAGTAAGTTATGCAGAAGGGGCTGCTGGCTGGATGGTGGGCCGCTGTGCTGAGGGGTTGTGACTTTGTAGTGCATCATTGCCCTTGTTTAATGGAAGCTTGGCTTTTCCTAAGCAGTTGTTGTGACAATGCTAAATGCCACTTTTATGAACGTGCTAAAAGGGTTTTCCCCCTCTATCAACAACACCCCCAGCACACACAAACAGCCTGTCCAGCGTGGCCTCCTGCTCACGACACACAGCGAAAAAAAACAAGCAGTCCTTAACCCTGCAACTATTTCCTCCTTATTTACGCTGATACAGATTCTCAAAGTACATCACCTCTGTATGTTGGCCTTTCATCTACAATAAACTAACATATCTCATGTCACCCCAGACTTCATACATGTAAAGATTTCATATAGCAGAAAACAAAATACAGCTATTGCCAGTGACATGTCCGACCTATGATTTTGTAAAGGTACAATGAGTGATACGAGCTATGATATTCAGAGAACATTGCAATTATAGTCTGATAACTGATGCAGTAAGTGGTTAAGTTTAGACTCATCATATAATTCATTTTAGCTTGCATGCAATGTAATAGTTCAGACAGCAGAAACCTCTCTACAGTCCCTTACTTACAACTTAATATGTAACACTGTACTAACACTTCTTAGGTCATGATACAATACAAACCAGAGCACATACAATATTTTTAAAACAAACCCACAATAAACTTTAACAAAATATTTACTCACCAAATTAGCCACAGCTGATGGACATTAAGAGAGTCTGTCAGATATGACCTTAAACAGACAGACATTGCTAGCCTAAGTATGTAAGTTTTTAATGCACACTCTTTACAGTGCAGTTAGTTGGATACAATTAAAACTTGTTCCCCCAAGTTTTGCAGATACTGGCAATAACTCCACAATGTTAACTTGGTCGACGTAGCTAGTCCGGATATCTATGGCTAGTTAGCAACGTGGCGAACATAACTAACATAACATGGTTTAAGAAATGTGACATTACTCGCACACTTTTAGATTCACTGGCAACAGGCAGCAACCCAGGTATGCTATTTGTAACGTTGCAATTTCAAGCTGTTGTTTTATGTTACCGGGGATAGGTTTTACGTTTTATTCCGCTTCAGTTGACTCACTTTGTTGACATTTCAAACGATTCTGCTCTTACTGTTTCACCCACATTTTCCCAGACCCCTACTGTAAATCAATGCCATAGTATAACTTCAAGTGGTTTTAACATACAGGTCTAGTGAATGATGTGTCCCATATTCACCTGTAGCTAACACTGCTATCACGGTTGTCATGTCCACTGGATGCTTAAAGGGCAGTTCACCCAAATTACAAAAGTAACATCTATTCTGGTGGTATTTAGCCTTTTATTGTATGTTCCATGAGCCTACCCCCTCTCTGCCACTACCCGGATACAGTGAAGTGATTTTCTTTGGCATTTAAAACATTTCTTTTCATAATCATAATCTGTATTATTATAGATAATTGACAGAACAAAATATAAACTGTGGGGGTAGACCAGGGGTAGACATTACTGAGGTCAGTGGAGGGTGTCAGGCCCAGGCAGGAATGAGGACTCAGGTGCGGATGTTCGCGGATCAAAACTGACTTTATTACTTAACGAGAAGAACGTGGCACAGAGCAAAAAGGCCACAAACAAGAAATCACTCAGCACAGGAGGAACAAACAAATATCAATGGTCAAAAAACAAAGTACAAAAAAAGTCGCTCCGTCCAGGAGGAAAAAACAATGGATACAAAAAAATTCAAAAGGTTAAACTTACTATGATTGAACAAGGAATACAAACACCTGAACGTGGAAAAATTAACTCAATGGCACGAACGAGACTGTGGAAAAACGCTGGATACATTAGACACAAGGTACGAGATAATCTGGCACGGAACAAGGGGGAAGACACGGACTTTATACACATGAGTGAAGGGGAACCACAGGTGGAAACAATCGGGAATAAGGGAATGATGTCAGACCAGTGACACAAGAGGAAGAGCAAGTGACCTGGAACGAGAGGAGAGTTACTTTTCGAAAATAAAACAGGAAATTCACAAGACAAAAACCCAAAGACATGACAGACCTCACCGCGGCGTGACAGAGGGACATTTTAAAACTGGTCCACTCGTCCTCCATTTGTGCCAGGCACAGCCCATTACAGTGGTAGGTGCTTCATAGAGCCCATTTCACCAATGCTAAACTGGCTAAGAATCAGAAATACTTTAATAATCCCCGTGGGAAAATTATTTAAGATACACCCCAATCATAGGGACGCTTGTTACTGTTGTAAGCACTCCTCAGCCGACCTCGCACATATGTTCTGGACATGCCCAAAGCTTTCTGAATTTTGGTCCTATATATTTCAAACCCTCAAACAGACTCTTAACAGAAAAAGGTATAGGGTACAATTAGTAAAGAAAAAAACAACAACAAAAAATTGTTTAGCCACAGACAGATAAAAAACGTGATAATAAATACTTAAAATAACAAGCAACAACATAATCATACAGGGTCAAAAAATAAAAACTATTTTATATGAGCAATATTCCACTTTGCTGGTGCAAAACACGAGCTAAGAGATATTTGAAAGTGATTTGCACCATAGCAGTAAGTTTCCAAAGCTGTTGAAATGTTGTCAAAAATGGAAAGTGTTGTACATCATGATTGATGTTCTACCCAGTGTGCCTCCTCCAGGGGCATCATGTCAGCCGCCTCTGTGTATCTTCTTTCAGACTGAAACACTGTGAAGATATGGGCCCCGAAATAAGACAGATATGTTGCTTCTGACCCAGCAAAGCAAGAGTTATGGGGCCAGCTGGGGAAGGGCTGGTAAAATATGGATGATTTCTAACTATAAAGATACTGATATCTCAATATGAGTGATGGAAACATTCATGGTATTGGTTTCAGGATGGTAGGACTGCCCTGTTTGGGTAGCACTGGGGAGTCACTGGGTCAGGTTGCAAACTATTAGCATTCCTCTGGATCAAGGCTGTAAGACGGGCTGGGAAATAGCTGCAGTTCCTTGGCCTTTACACAGACAGGAGAGGGACCAATGTGAAGCAGGCCAGGGTGCAGAAGTGGGAAGATACTGATGGTGGAGATATAAGATACAGAATGGAGGAGAGAAAATAGTAAAATGTTTTTTCTTGTGTCCTTATTAGCTTTTGCCATGTGAAAACTAGCGGTGTAAAGTAGCAAAATGTATTTCCCAAATGTACAATGTACAGAGGAATTAAACTTAGTGATTGTTATGCTGGTGAACTACTGAACACAATAATCACAGACACGCCATCTTTACTTCTCATTCACATCCTCTGTTCACCTCTTCTTCTCCTTTTCTCCCTTCACCGTCCCTCTTGCGCCTCTAACGGCCGGATGTTATAACTAGTGATCACATTCTATTTGTTATGAACACAACATTTTCCCCTTTCAGTAAAGCTAACTTCTTCCACAACTTTCCATTTCAAAACTACTCATTCAGAATAAAAACAGTCTCAATGCTGCACTGGGCCTCACACAGTAAATAGTTTAACCAGCCTTTTGAATCAAGAGCATACATGAACATCTATCAGAAGTAAAGAGTTATGTAATAGCTGTCAACAACTGAGCAAAGCTAATGCATAAATAATAACAATATTAGTAACCAACAGTAACAATGTTTACAATTATCTTCTGTTTCTTTTCTCTTTTTTTATAACTCTCTAACATTTCAACTGAAACCGCTCTTAGCCTATGTAGGCAGGTGACCCCTGTTAGGTCTACCCCAGAACATAGTCTTTGGTCCAAGCAGGGGAATTTTTATCCCTGTCAAGTCTACATTGTTCAGTAGTCTCTAGGCAAGCATGGGCTGCCTGCTGGGGATTTCCCTCGTCTCTGTCCATGCTCACTGCAGCGTCTAACGCTGGTAGTGCAGACGGATGCGACGCATTCTACGTCCTCCCATCATCCAGCAGATATGTGTTAGGGCCTTTCTGTCTCACCACAGTTCGTGGTTGTGTGAAGGGTTTTCTGACCCGAACCTGGTCACCTGGGTCATACTCCTGTGGTAGCATGAGGGGTTGCTCTGTAATCCATAAGAAAGGATTGTATGGATAATTTCCAAGGTGAGCCTTGTATTGAAGCAGTCTGCAGACAGTCTTTCAGTACTCTGTTGAAACGTTCCACTTCTCCATTAGCACGGGGATAGTACACAGATGTTCTGGAGAGCAAAATTTCTCTTTGCTTGAGAAATTCCCTGAATTCAGCAGAGGTGAACTGTGTACCATTGTCACTCACTAGCTCCCTTGGGTTCCCTTATCGTGAAAATGTGGCTGTCAGAAACTGGATAATTGTTGTTGTATCAATGTGTGTGGCAAAAGCAACTTCTGGCCATTTGCTGTAGTAATCCACTAGCATGACCACATACCTGCAGTGTCTCGGTGCTGTCTCAAAAGGACAAACGATGTCAATGCCAACCTTCTCCCAAGCAGCTACTGGGAATGGAATTGGGTGTAGTGGTGCATTGTGGGTCACAGCTGACTTATCATTTTGTCTACATGTAGCACACACCTTGATGAGAGCTTCCACCTGACTGTCCATCCCTGGCCACCAGTACAGTTCTCTCAGGTGTTGTTTGGTTGCAATTCCCTGATGGGTCTCATGAGCAATGTCAATCAGGTGTCTCTGGAGGGACTCTGGTACCACAAGGGGGTAAGTGCCTCTGAAAACACATTCATATGTAATAAGGCTGTAAGTCAGGATCAACAGCAGTCTTTTTTTTTTTTTTTTTCCTCTTAGCCACTTGTTATGCTGGTGAACTACCGAACACAATAATCACAGACACGTACGGGGATCGCCATCTTTACTTCTCATTCACATCCTCTGTTCACCTCTTCTCCTTTTCTCCGTTTTCACCGTCCCTCTAGCGCCTCTAACAGCCGGATGTTATAACTAGTGATCACATTCTATTTTTTATGAACACAACAGTGATACAGAGCTGTAAAACAAGATTTTTTTCTTAACTTTGCTTAAAAGTTAAGTTCTAAAGTTGAAGAAAGTTACAAGAATTATATGCAGTTAAGAATTATAAAAATGCAATAAAAATGCTACATTTACTGTTTGCCATTGTTTGCAAGTTACAAATTGATGTTAAGTGTGACCTCATTCAAATGTATTTGTCAATTCAGTATTATTGTTATTCAAAAGTGGATGTTGATGTTTTTGAAATTTATCTTGACATTTCAATCGAATATCAGATTTGAAAAATCAGTATGAAAAACATTTCATATCTAAAAACAATACTAGTGCAGTGTAAACACTCTTGAAGTTTAACATTTTTTTGTTTGTTTATTGTTTTCCTCGCTTGCCTAGTGGGTACTAACTTGCC
>NC_139828.1:22443622-22458622 GCF_963691815.1 Echiichthys vipera | reverse complement strand
AGAACTGAAATTTTAAAGAGAAGGGGGAAAAAAGCGAAGTGAAGTACTTTTGATCATCGTTGCGACAAGGCTGAGAAGTAACATTTAGTCATTAATGTCAAAGTGGATATATATCCCAGGATTTATATATTAGCATTAAGAGAAGCCTATTAGTAATGTGGCTCATCCTTATTCGGGGTCACTGCCAATGAGTAATAATCTTATGCAAATATATTCTGCTGGGGAATTTTCTGATGATTACTATATGCAGATTCAGCCCAGTCTCTTCTACTGCTCCTGAAATGAGTAAAAACCGAGATACCCATACATTGTTCATGATTAGACGAAGATGAAGGAAGCTGAACTACATATCAAGTTTTACATCATTAAGCAAACAGTTTCACTTATACTACTTGCCATAATTTCTTTCAAAGGCTAACTATATATATGCTCAGTGTTGTGTGTATGTATGAGTGAGAACGTTAATACATCTAAATCTGAAACTTCCAGATCAAATCCTTGCTCAAAATCTTGATTAAAACAATACAAACATTAATAAATATAATCCTTAAATCTATCCTAAGAGTTCTAGTTTCAAAGACTCCAGTTTCATTAACCACTTGTAAAATATACAACAATTCTTGTGATGCACAGTGTTTATCTTTAATATAAAAGGATCCTGATAACATTCAGTTATATGACCCCGTCCTCATAGCAGTGTTCACAGACAGGCTGTGGGGAAGTGTGAGTTTCCAGGCGCCTACTTCATCAACATTTCTCGGTGGGTCAGTGTCCTTCATTGCAGAGCACATCAATTCAGAGGGGACATCGATCACAGCCGCCTCTGTCACATTGACCAGCTCATTAGCTGGACTTAATATACGCCAAGGGAGCTCTGAGGCCTGCGTGTCAGTCCTGCACTCTGCAGGAAGTTTTCTTGCAGATGTACATGTTTGAAATACAACTCTTTATGGCGCAATGACGAGGCAGAGAATGATAAAATGATAGCATGCGTACAATTTTTGGGGGATTTAATCTTTATTCTTTGTCTATCTATCTAAATTGAAGAGATGTATCTTGTTAAAATGGTGACAAATAAAAATATACATTACATGCTCATTTTCCAGCCTAGTATCTTCAGAAATTCAATTGATATTGAACATTTAAGTCCTCGTGATTGACATCTCGTGCATATGTTCATTACCAATGCAGGGAGAAGTTTGCCTCTTATATAGTGATGCAGAAAGTGAGGTCAGGTATGGTCATAGAGCACGACTTTCATGCAAGAGACCCGTTACAGACCTACAATTAACGTCGTATTGTACATTTCTGCCATCCACAGATATGTTGGATCTTTACGTCTCTGAACCGTTGCAAAGCGTTCTTTTTGACACTTTGTCAGGACCCTTCGGATAGCTACCCGGTTCAAGTTTTGAACAAATGGTTAACGTTGTGAGTTCAATCAAAAACGTCTTGCTCAGGTTCAGGATATTATCATGGTTTGGGTTAAAATACGTTAAGTTACTTCCCTTTCACTTTCACTTTCATGCGGGACATGAACTGGATTTGAACTAGCGACTGCTGACTTTCTTGATCCTTGTCCGGCAATAATATTAAATTTCCTGTAATTGTTTTTAAACAGTTACAATTAGCAATTAGAGAGGAGAAAGTGAAATCCAAATTATGCAGAGTTACAGTATATTTCATGACAACTGGTTTGTCTTCTGTTTGAGTTCTCAAGAGAAATAGAGAGTTGAACAAAATTATTGAAGGTTAAAAGACCATGTAGAGAAAACAATTTTCATTATGGTCATAAACTGTATTTAGCATTTTTATCGCATCAGAAAGTTGTGTATGTGCCATGACCTTCTCAGTCAAAACAATGCTTCCTCCCACTGACGCAAACATCCACTCAAGAGCAAACCAGAGTGCCCCAGCTGACTGCTCGCCCTGTCGGCCCAACCCACTCACAGATGAGGGCCACATTGTGCCTATTGTCAGACTAAATGGTGTCTATAGAGAGGAGAAAAGGGGGAAACTTGTGTAAACAAACTGCAGCTTTAGCATCTCAATGTCACTGCATGGGTGTCTGGTGCTAAGCAAAGCTTTGTGCTTGTTGGCATCATGCATTCCTGCCTGGGAAAACTTTGGACACAACTTTGGCTTCTCGGCTTCTTCTGAGGATTCATTAATACATTTTAATAGTTTATATCAAAGAGGTAGCCAAATTTTGTCACGTGAAACAAAGTGTTATTCATCACGGTAAATTGAGCAGAAATAAACCAAAGTGTATTGAACTTTTGGCGCCCAGAGCAGCTGACTGTGTCAACCTAGTGAGTTGTGTACCTGGCTGGAGGGTACCACATGAAAGGATATTCGGGGTATTCCAGGGGGATTTTACCATCTCTATAGTCCTCCTTTCTTTCCTCTTATTCGTATCCGTGGATGTCACCTTGTGATTTGTATTGAGCAGCACGGATAACACATTCGTTGCAGCTTGATAAGGTCATTCCACTTTAGTGCCGATAGCTATTCTATGGGTTTTGATCACAGAGACTCTCACAACAGTTATGTCAGTGTGAACACACAATTATATACACACTTTTGACCTTTGTGTGTCCTCTGTATTTACCTTTTCAGACAGTCAAATTTTAAGAGGGACAGGGCTCCTCTGTCTCTAATGATTACTGGCTAAAGACATTCCTTTATTAGTGTCTAGTTTTGTAATGCTGCCAAATAACACTTTATTGCCCTTTAATTAAATATTAATGGTAGTGTCATTACATCTTCATTCATAATTAAAGAGCTACCAACGACTGATACTGCATATTAATGTAATTAAACATCGTACAGTGCGCATGTGTGTGTGTGTGTGTGTGTGTGTGTGTGTGTGTGTGTGTGTGTGTGTGTGTTGGGGGGGGGGGGCAATGTGTGGTGATGGTGATAATTGATTTGAACAATATAAATTACATGTTTTTGTTTACAGTGCATCAATAAACCATCCCTTTTTTCAAACCTTTGAATTGTTTATATGATGCTGGTAAAACTAAAGAATTGTATTGTATTGTATTGTCACACTCAAAGCCTCAACGTGACCCTATATTACGTCTTTAAGGGGATAACAGCATTGTTCTCCACCTCAGCCCCACACCCTCCTCATCCCACAACCATCTGATCAATGCCCCATTAGGAACTGAGGGGGGAATGGTAAGTTAAAAAAAGAAGAAGATAAATAGCCCCCCACTGCAGCTGTGGATTACAGGACCTGCCCCCGTCACCCTGACTTCATGACTCACTAAGATGTGCTGGGTAGTAATAATGCATGATAACAAGGTGGCTTTTGTTGTTAATTTGGTGAACAGGAAGTTTCTGCCGTGGAACATACCGTGGAGACAGACAGCAGCAGCAGCCATTTTTAAATCCCCTTTGGTGATTTGACCCCTGACCCAGCTTCAGAGAAGGTCAGAGAAAACATATCTCTCAATGAATAAACTGGGTTCCCTTTTAAAGTCAGCATGTTAATGATTGCCTGCAGTTCAAAGCCTTGGCTTTCTCAAACAAAGAGGTATATGTGTTGATTTTTAATTAACAGGAAGCAGCAGAGGCAGAAAATGTATAGGCAGCTTTCAGACATGGTCACAACGTGGGTCTTATTTTTCTAGATTTGGACATTATTTATTTATATAATGATAACTGTACTTCAGAGTGATTGGTGAGATGTTGGAACACGGTACAAGTCCATCAAGGAGAGAAACAAGTGTTCAGATCATTAGATAAGTTGTAAGCAAGTCAAAATTTGCCAATGAATCCTGAAAAAAACATATATGACCATTCAATTTAATGTTGTGAAGCAGTCGCAGGTTTAAACACGTGGTTAACAATGTGGAATGGAAGTAGTTGGTTAAGTTAAGGCAACAGAACCAATTGGTTAGGTTTAGGAAAAGATTATGGTTTGGGTTGACTTGAGTATGTTCGTCATGGACATAAGTATGTGATGTAGTTACTTCTGTAACGCAGTTACGTCCGAGATGTGATCGTCCTCTACTGTAGTAATGTGGGTTTGCTTAAAAAAATTATTTGATTTTTGGTTTCACGTGAGACCAGAAAGCAGTCCAGATCAAAGTCTATAATTGGTTTGACCCACAACCTCCATACGCAGACTTTGACACTTTCTATACTACGTCACCTGACTTTCTCCTTTAACTAGTATGGCCACTAGAAATCACTGCCTAGCAAAAAACAAAAGTGCCATACTAAGCTGCTTGCAAATTTTTTTGGGATGAGGACAACCTGTACCTAGAGAAAAGGAAAAGGAAATATTCGGTCCAACTGATTTTGAATTCAAATTCTACTACAATAAAACACGAAAGAAATCTTGACTCATGACACAAAAAATATGAATAAACAACCAATATATGTGTCGACAGTCCAAACTTGAAAGATCAGGAAAAAGCTAGTAAATCGTCCTTTGAGTTGAGATTATTGATATATCAAATCATACTGTCATCAAATAGACTTCAGTAGGTAGAGGTTGCTTACAATGAACTGAATTCCTCCAGATCCCTACCTCTAACACAACACAGAAACGTCCCATCAAAAGGTCAGACGTGATGTGGAAGTGTCTTGCAAAGAAGATGCAGACATAGTCAGACCCAGAGATCAACTCTGCAACTCTGCAGTCACGGAGCAACTCACCAACCAAAGAGCTGCCTCATCAATTATGCAGAATCCAACGTGTTCATGTAAACCAAGAGAGGAAAGCAGAAGAGATGAGCGAATGTTTTCCACGTGGTAATGAAAGTCAAATTCACCCGGGTGCTTGGAAGCACTACACAGGCTGCAGCCATTAAAAGTCAATCGGGGTGTCTGCTGCGTAAACAAATAGCTATGATTATTCCAACCTGCCATCCTCCGACAGCATTAAAACATCCTTCAATTAGGCAGCGCTGCAACATACTCAGACCCAAACAAAGCTCTCTCTCTCCACCTCTCTGTCACGTATCATTACTCCCACCATGCCGCTCCTGCTCCCTCGCTCTCCGCACACCTTTCACTCATCATGATGTGTCAACTGTTTGTAAGAGAGGCAGCAGAGATGGCTAGCTCTTTGACCCACACCAAGATGGCAACGGTGCACAAGACACACAGCCCTTATTGTTTGTTAGCTGGATCAATCGGGAAACACCTTGGGGCCTTTTTCTGAACTTTAGCCACACAGCTGGATGTGTAGGATCTGACACAGAAGGTCAAGAGACAAGACTGTCAAGAGGATGGATGAGCTACTTTTCGATCCCTTGGTATGGCACACTTTAGTTGTGGAATAGCTTGTGTGATTAAATTGCACTGTTTAAGAACTAAACATGTCATTCTTAAGAAATGCAGCTATGATCTAAGGAAATTTAGCAGGCTGAAACCCTGACTTATCAACCTTTGTGTTTTCTCATGATTTGAGTGTCAACCCAAGTGTCAGCACAATTATCAAACACTTGACTTCTTGGGATGGAAAATGGGAAATACATAGTCCATAAAATCATTCTTCGTCTTTATATTTATTAGTGCATCATCTCAGTAGGTAAAAAGATGTTGCCATCTCATTACCAGATAAATAATCTGGATAGTCTGTATCCAAAGTCTGTTTGCCTGATCCTTGTTACTGTATTTATCTGTAAAGTGTAGTGAAACACTAAACAAATGTTCAATCGGGATTTGTAAACTCTGTTAATGGAACATGTTTACCCCATTACACCTGATCGGGTGCCATTATCCAGATAATACGCTATATCAAGATACAGATCGCATGTATAAATGGGGCCTTTCATTGGGTTTTTCCATCATTTGTCAATGACAATGCTGCACTTCATCACTGAGTAAATATTATATTGTAAATCGAATGATCAATGGCATTTTGCTGCATAACGACAACATTGTGTGACACACACTCCATTAGAAAGTTGCATTTTGCAGCATTAAACAATTAAAATACAAAAATGAAAGGCTCTAAATATTTAAATGTGTCTTTGAGGCTCCACCACCATCCTGAAAACAAACTGAAATTTTGTGTCACAATTGAGGCTTTTCTCTCTCTAATTTCTACACTCTAATTTAATCTGAAACTTATTCAATTATTTAAGTTGATCCATACACTTTGTGGAACATGTGACAAGCCCACAGGGATACCACCCTTGCCTTAAATCAGGCCCATGTTTCGGTCCGCGCCACAGATTAGGCGAACACTAATCCAATTGATTATCATTATGAAGCTGTTCAGCCCATGTGGTTGAATTTAACACGAGTTCAAATTCAATATATGTGGTATTTTCTCAAGAAATAAGTCTGTTCAAAGTGAAATCAAATCTTGTAAGTGCTACCTTCAGCAAGCAGCCATCCCAATCCAATGGAGGGACTTGCAGCCTTATGTGGGCCAATTTCAACCGAAGAGGAGCCATTGTGCGACTTACAGTCTGCTTTAGTTGCCAGCCACTTGAGGAAGAAAAACAGCAGGAATTCCTGCAATGCGAGATTTAATATAAATCATGCTGATTTCAAAATAAGCTATTTCTCCTAGAAGCACTATATTGTGTAAAAAGGTACATTGATAATTATCATCAAAAGCAACTTTTCTTATAACACAATTTGCAACATCTTTTCAATTTGATTACTGGTTATTGGATTACATGAACAATCAGCTTGCAGTGTGCATTTAAGCACAACAAATGGGAGAAAACAAGAGATATGTTTTGTAGTTTACTGTGGACTACAACAAACAGGTTTTCTTGGCTGCATTGGTCTTCATATGATCAACATTTGAAACAAATACTCATGACTGAAAGTTTTGGAAATGCTGAATATTTTGAGCATCAAACACGTAATTTTCTGCAATTGGGTGGATTTTGATGCAACAATTTATAGTGGAAAATTCTTTATTTATATGTAAAGGAACCACAGGTGGCAATTTCAAATATGAAAATACTAATATGACTCTGTGCGGCACGGTGGTGTGGTGGTTAGCATTGTCGCCTTACAGCAGGAGAGTTCCTGGCTGGGGCCCTTATGTGTGGAGGTTGCATGTTCTCCCCCGCTGCGCGGGTTTTCTCTGGGTTCTCGGGCTTCCTCCCACGATCCAAAGACATGCAGGTGTTAGGTTAATGATGACTCTAAATTGCCCGTAGGTGTGAATGTGAGTGAATGGTTGTCTGTTTCTGTTTGTCTCTATGTGCCCTGCGATAGACTGGCGTCCTCTCCAGGGTGTACCGCGCCTCATGCCCGATGTCAGCTGGGATCGGCTCCAGCCCCCCCGAGACCCGACAGGGAGAAGCGGTTGAGGAACGATGGATAATATGACTTGAAGTATTATATTATGACTTAATTCTAGAAATCTCAGAACAGGGACCCTAATACTCCGTCATAGTTGACAAACTAGAATCCCATGTTTTAGTCATTTTTATATACTAAAGGCTATGGTTTTAGGCTGTTTTAAAGCAGCTTTTTTAATACAGCTATATTTATTTCATCTATCGAAGCAGAGCCTCAACATCACTTCCTCTTTCCGTTTAATAGTGGATTGCAACCCCTACTTTACCAGAGGCATTGTTGTATCCGTGAGTTGCATTCTAGCAGTTCTTTAAAATAAAAGTCTTCTATTATTTTTATGTATGTGGGGGGAGGGGCCAATGACGGCAAAAAAATGCACATGCTCTTAATATTGAGGGTGACATAAATATACATCACAAAAATAGTAATGCATTGCATTTCGTCTAGAACATTTTGCCAAAGAACAGTAAATCATATAGTCTAACTTAATAATAAGTCAGCTGAAATGGAGGGGAAAGTATCTGAGGACATCCTGTAAAAGCCACGTGCTTCTCATCTGTAAGTGTTTTCACAGCAGAGAAGTAATTATGGGATGAAGTCAGTGTAAATTTATATGTGGGTTATTCACACTGCTGTTCTGAGAGATATAATTGGTATAAACTCATCCTCCTCTGGAGATACAAGTCACAATGAATATCCAGCAGACCACACACGCCCTTCTTTCATACTTGAGTGTTTTAGTAAATCCAAACTCACATTAAGTGTCAAGTCTACTGGATGATCATGTTTCAAGAGCCAAAGTACCGACAGTCAAACTCTGTGTTTTATTTGCCAAGTGTGTGTGTGTGGGTCTAATGCGACTCAGCTGTGCGTGAAAAGATTTGCTTCCAGCCGAGACTCTTGACAGTCGTTGTATGCTAAAAACAGCTGAGCCTTTGTTGGTACATTAACACTGCTGCCTAAATGCCTTACTTAAACAGTCCTTTGGATAACAAATCACCAAGGTGCATATGAGCTATACATTCATTTGCGACTTGGGCCCCGTGCCAGAGAGGTTTGACAGAGTAACTAAACATTTCACAGTGGAAGAGAGCGCTAAATGCATTGTGACAGCCAGTAGTGTGTTTTGTTTCTTACAAAACACAGTGCACACACAGACACACACACAGTATACAGTGACACCTGTGGTACACAGACAGACAGTGGTGGAAGAAGTACTCAAAGGATTTACTTTATTAATAAGTAAAGTAAAAGTACTAATAACCCACTCTAAAAATAATCTACAAGTAAAACTTCTGCGTTCCAGACCTGGTCAGATCAGCTAAATTAACTGAAAGTATCCAAAGTAGGAGTACTCATTATGCAGTAAAATGGTCATCGTCAGTGTTACTATTGTATAAGATGTCTTTGGATTAAGACTGGTGTATTCATGTGTATGTTGCATTTTAAGGTTGTGCTAATTAAGTCTCTTTAATATACTGTTGGGTATTTTAATCTACAGCAATGCATCATATTCTATAAGATAATCATATGTTTGTAGCGTCTATGTCCTGTGAGAAGCATGTCCTCTTTTCCTGGTCAGGAAAAACAGCCCTGTTTATCAGCTTTGTGACGGTACACTTTCCAGTTGATCCATGAGGTTTTTAAATAGTTTATTTAATTTAATAAGTAGGAGAATTTTCTCAACCCATAAAGGAACGCTTCATCCTTCAGTTCATCACAAACATTCAATATCAAAAATCACCAAATTTGGATATATGAGGTTTTCACTGGACCGGAAACTGTCTCAGAAAAATGCAGTGAAGTAGAAGTACAAAGTTGCATTGATTTGTACTTACATACAGCATTTAAGTAAAATTACTTACATTCCACTACTGCAGATAGACGAACACACACAACTGTGAAGTCTCAAATCACACACTCCTCTTCTGCTCTTTCTCTCTCTCTCTCTTGGTCTGTGGAGAAATTACAGTGAAGACAATGAAAAATGTGAGGTGTTCAGAGTAATATTAGATTAAGCTAATCGAATTTGAGGAAAAATTGTTGCAGAACATCATGGGAAAACATATCTATTATGGAGACATATTAGCTGTTCCATTTGTCTGAGCTTTACACGTTCTTTTTTCCTTCAAACTCTCTTCTCTTCCCTGTATTCTCAAATAAGCCCATTTTAGCTATTTAAACTGATTTCCTGTGTACAAGAGACAATGGACTTACTGCACATTTAATATCCAAAAACTGACGATCAAAATAATCCAAAGGTCACTGACTTGGCAGGTTTTCAAATTTTTACATATCTCTGCATTCTTTGTGCAAAATAGATTTTTTTTATGACTCAATAAACTTGTTTTGAGATAACCAACCTTTATGGTAATTGAATAACTAAACAGGATGCTTCAGTGCTACTGCAACAATCTCCTCCCAGCCGAGGGCAAGAGGCTCATTTTGATTGGCAGCAAGGGTACTCCCTATCCATTAGTGAATTCAAGACACCAAGGAAATTGAAAGTTTCTGACCTACAAGCAATAAGTATCAACACAGATGGGACAGTGTTGTAAAGAGTAACAGCACAGGAAGCTGAAAATTTGCGCTGAGCTGCACTTCTGGCTCCCACGACCTTGACCTCTTCTCAGGTCAGTAACTTGCAATGAATAAACTTTAAACTGTGTGGGAAAAAGAGCACATGTCGGCACGAGACTGTATTTCATGATCCCTTAGTTTCAATTCAAGTTATAATCCGTAAGATTTTCATCTATTTAATTGTCTTTTAAGTTACTATCTATCAAAAGTGAATCAAAACAATGGTGATTGATCAGATGACCCACTAATGAAAGTGATTCTACTTACGAGTATTCCCACCTGTGTGTCTGTTGCGTCATTCCCTCTCGAAATGTTAATACATCGCCACGTTAGTGACGCTGCTGACAGCGGTTGGTTTGCTGGCCGAGCTCGTCACCGCTGGTAATGCTGCGTTAACTTGTAATCAGAAATCATGAACTTCCAATTTCTGAGTGAGGCTTGTAGTAAGGACAGAATAAAGTTTCCAAAAGAGCCCAAAAAAGTCGACACAGCGACCATGAACGTGACAAGATGGAGGGCTCCGAAAGAACAGGCTCACCTGCGATTACATCTTACCGCCAAAGAGGCCGCCAGAAACAAGGTATCTCAAATCTTACGGATTATGACCATAAAATAATACTTTAGACAACAGTGTTCTGCAAACTTTGTGGCAACACTTTGACAAAAGGCTCGCTCCTGTTTCCATGACAGTGCACAAAGCCAGGTCCATAAAGAAATGGATTTCCCAGTACAGTGTGGAAGAACTCTACAGGCCTGCAGAGCCCTGACCTCAATCCCACCCAACACCTCTGGGATGAGCTGAAACGCCGACTGGGAGCCAGGCACTTATCTCCCGGCATCAGTGTTGGACCTCACTAGTGCTCTTGTGGTTGGATGGGAGCAAATCCCTGCAGCCAGCTTCCAAAATCTGGTGGAAAGCCTGAATAAGATGAGGTCAACAAGCACAAATGGACACACCTGCCAACCATCCCGATTTTCGTGGGAGACTAACGATTTTCATTACCCTATTCCGTTTTCCTCTTGTCAAAATTCTTCCACATTTCCCCGATTTTGTGGCTATCCTGGCAAAAGATTGGAGGTTCAGGAATCTGACTAATCTGATGAAGGCACTTTTGTGCATACCACACAGCAATGTATGTTCAGAGAGGGTGTTCAGTATGGTCAGAAAGATAGTGACAGAGAATAGAATGAGGATGGACAACTATACACTTTGCTGACTCCTTTCCTGCTGATTGAATTTCAGAGGATCGGCACACACCTATGTTCCCTCAAGGACGGGGCTACAGGCTGCAAGGCATTGCACTTTCAACTACAATAAGCAAAATTAAAAGATGAAATAAAACTACACATAAAAATACTGTTGCAAGATACTTACTTTTTTGTTATTATCATTCTTTTCAAGTAACCAGAATAAGGGAAATGGGAAAAAATGTTTTCAAAGCTTAAATTTTTTGGGTTATATTATATTTGATTTGATTTTCAAACTCAGAATTGCTTCAAAGTAATGAAATATGCAGCACATAGGGAAAGACTGAGGTTTGGATAAAAGCAGACTAACTTCACATGACTCCCATAACAGGTCTGGACTACTCGTAGATTGTGTTTGTGAAGAGAAAATTCAAAATACTGGAAAATCCTAAATCAATCGTACAATCCACTTAAGACCAAATATCTTCGTACAAGTATAGTTCTTGCATTAGGCCCGTTGCCTCTTTCCCTGTCGCTCTTCACGAAACATTATCCTATCTTACTCAGGAGAAATCATAAATCACCAGGGAAAAAATATAAAGGCTATTTTTTCTTTCACTTTCTGTTCATTTCCATTGATTTCAAAGTGTATGATAACATTTGTCTCTTGAAACACATGACTAAGGGAAACAAAACTGCAATGTTCTTTTAACTACCTTGAGGCAAACTGGTAATTCTTTGATGTGTCATCAGTGTATTGCAAACAGGCCTCGTTCATTCACAGTTTGCCTGTTTGCAGTTTACAAAGATAAACAGCCTCGGTGTTAGAAGACTGTTTCAAAACAATTCCCAAACAGACAAGGCCTGTATTTCAAAAAGGCTTGATTAACACATAAGTGGGCTCAACATTTGCAATAACACTGCTAATCTATGCAAACTTTCTTTAGCCTTGTTGCAACGTTGAAGGCCTGACCGGCCGTGCAAAGGCGTATGGTAAAATATACTCTGTAAAAATCTGACAAAGACTGACTTCTCTTCCGGCCTACAAAGGATTCCAAGTTTCGCCATCCTGCCCAGCTGCCTAGAATAGACAACACAGCCTCTTTTGTCAGGGTGAGTCAATCTGTGTGGGTGTGAATGCATTAGCCCTTCACAACAGAATTATGCCCTTAAACTCCCCCGCTTTGCTTTCAAATATTCTGTGATAGGTTCCTGCGGTCATGTTTAGATCACTTCCGGGCAGTGATTTGCCATAAGAGAAGATGAATGGTGACCATTGAGATGCTGAATAATTATACTTGGACCTGCGAGTTGGGGAACACATAACCCTCAGAGGGCAACATGACAAACATGTTTTTCGGGGGCCTTGGTGACAGAGAGCATGTTTTGATGCGACTGGGCATATTCTCTGAATTGAGTCATGCAGCAGGGTTATCGCTGTGGTGCGTGGGCCTTCAGTCGTTCTGTTTGTCCATCACTGCACTTTGCTTTTTACTGTCTGACTAATGGATATATATGTGTGTGTGCCTGTGCGTGAGCGTGTATATGTATGTGTGGGAGTTAATAACGATATGCATATGCTCATGTGGGGCAGACAGAGTATGCATCTGTGTGTGTGTGTGTGTGTGTGTGTGTGTGTGTGTGTGTGTCACTGCAGCCTGGGGAAAGGAATGAACCACAGCAGCAGACGAAGACTCACACAGTGGCAGACCTCTCTGAAGTCATCGTTTCCAACAGCAAGCAGACCACTGGTCATTATCACGCACATGCAGCATCTGTGCAAATGTGAGTTCTCATGAAGGTCCATTGAGTCCTAAACACAATTAATTCGTTCAGAACAACCAGCAGGAATTAATGATCTGTTCTTTTGTCCAATACAGACTGAAATCCCTTGGAATTACAGTCATATTAAATGTATCTGCAGCGTGAATTTATGTTGATTCACACAATTTAAAGGCTGATTCTGGTATTCGTCAACCTGGGCATTATTATCATGTTTTAGTCAAATAATTTATTCATCACCTCTGTTGTAGAGATTTGGGAAATAAAAAGATTTCTTTTGAACAGGATAAGTAGTGCAAGGCTCCTACAACATCTCAAAAAGCAACAGAAATAACCTTAAACCTTTTGAGTCTGAAGTTGAAATCAATGTAGCCGCAGCCCTGTAGAAAACTGCACAGCATAGTTGTAGAGAGACTTGTGCCCCAATCAACATAGTTCTTGCTGGATTATACTTTTCCAAAATCTCTACAATAGAGCCAGGAATTAAAATGTTATCGGGAATAGTTGTTGTAAAGGAGAATAACACCCAGGTTGTGTCTCGTCTCAGACCATCAGTCACTGTTTTCTTCGTTCTATTTATAACCTCGATCTCGCCCAAACCTTAACCAGGCTGCCTAAGCTTAACCACAACCTTAAGTTACCGGCTTGCTTATTGAATGGATAATTTAAAGACATGTTGAAACTGAACTTTCAAAAACTTTGTTGATGAATGTAATCCAACATTTTTTGGATTAACATCCAATTTCCACATTTCAGAAGTGGAAAATAACAAATAACTTTTGAAAAAATGTTTTCAGTCTAGTTCAAAGATTTGTTGTCACTGCTCTTATTTTTTCAACATGAGCATCTCATCGCTGCTCAAACACACTTTAAACTGCTTCTGACTGTGTTCAACTCAGCCTTTAGGCCATTGCACGATTTAACTTTAAACAGTTAGTTTAGTTTAGACATACAAAATAACCTTATCCACTGTTTCGTGCTGGCTCCTTTTAATCTCTTTTCACATGTTCTTGATAATTTAATTCATAGGAGAATCCCTTGATGGAAACTGAATATATTTCCAAACCACCTCCTCCCCCGCTAACATACACACACACACACACACACACACACACACACACACACACACACACACACACACACACACACACACACACACACACTTCACATGCATATGCCGCACACGGGCAGCTTGGCCCATTAGCGGTGACATGTGACGTTTCCATGGGGCAAATGAAGCTCAACAACTGATGTCAAAGCCTTACAAATTAAACAAATGGGGGACCGCCATGGTGTATTAGGCACCCCAAATCCCCTGATGAACACAGCCGAGACACACGCCAGCAGGACAACATTGTCTCGCTCTCCTCCCCTAAACAAGACTGTGCGAATGAGGGGGACACTGCACCCCCCCCCCCCCCATACACACACACACACACACACACACACACACACACACACACACACACACACACACACACACACACACACACACACACACACACACACACACACACACACACACACACACACTACACTCAGTCAATGAGCAAAATTAAACTAACCGCACATTGATTGCCAATTGAGTCCTTTGACAAGCAAATAAACAGCACCGATTCTGGGGATCAATATGATTGATATGTCATTTGGTCTTTGATGCGGCATCTTGCTGTAGTGTATACACTAGTGTGTGAAAGCACAGTAGGTCAAAGAATGGATGTCAATGAGTGAGTATTGCTGGCAGGTGAAGTGTTCAGCTGTGTATGTTTGAATGAAATTCATTTTGTATTTGTATGTGTTTTGTTTATTATGTCCATATTTTTAGACTAAGGCATGTAGAGACACATCAGTAGCATGATTTCTTTCTTTATGAACATTATGAAACATGATTCATTAGTCCAATTATATTTATGTGTGGAATTGCTAATGAGTTTAAAGTTGTAGCGTTGCTTGAAAAAATAAATATTTCTGCATAGCAGCAGTAGTCGGGATTGGGGTGTAGCCTATTTGTACAGAAGAAACGCTGGAAATACCGAATGAGCTGCAAGAAGCTCACATCACAACAGAAACTGTTTCCAGGGGACACTATAAAGTGATGCACATGGCTGGGACCAGGCTGTCCTCATTCACTGTTTGTATATATAACTACAAAAAGTAATG
>NC_139828.1:22416122-22438622 GCF_963691815.1 Echiichthys vipera | reverse complement strand
TAGACTTCACCCCACGTGGATATAGTCTCTGATACAGTTGGGCAATACTTCACCTATGCAGTACGCTTTTGCAGATGAACAAAAACCCTTCATGAATACTTTTAGAGTTTAACAAATACTTTTTAGTATTATTAGAAAACATAGTGAGACTGTGAGATTTCATGATGTTTTGCCAAAACTGTTGAAAATCACCATGAGCAAAATGTTTCATATGATGGTTCACATGATGATCATCATGGTTAAGATTTGGTTACAGGTCAGGAAAAGATTATGGTTTGGGTTCAAAGAACTATACTTGATGACGAATGTTGGGAAACCTTGGTGAGCAGAGTTCTCCCACATCAAAGTCCAACACTGTGTAGACGCATCTACTTACCCAAACCTCCTCTCTACATGGATGTTAAGGCTCTACAACAATGTCACAAGACAAAAAACTAAATTTGCACGGCCACTGAACGTGGTTAAATGTAAAAAGTTGTTTCTAGGAATTTTCCTTTGAAAATTATTGATGGGTTCCATTTTCTCGGGAGGACAGTCTCGACTCTTATATTATTACTGAGAGTATGAAGTCTTACTGAGAAATAGGTTGCGTTGTAAAATAGTTTGAAGGAAGAATTGCATAATTTTGTTACTTTTTAAAATTAATGCATTATATGCTTGTATATTGTGTTAGCTATAAGCTGGCAAAAACTCAGACTAAATGTCTTTTAAATACTTTTCTGTGGGATTGTGTATCCAATTTTATAATTTCTCTGGACATCTTGACATTATTGTTCATGACACATTTCTTTGATGCATTTGTTATTTACAACACAAACAGTAAGGACAATATCAACTCAGTCTAACCAGCTCAGTAAAGATGCTACTTAACCACTCAGACTTAATAAAGTCTTACCGCACACCTTAAGTACTATAATAGCCCGAACTAATTCAGCCTGCCTGGTCCTCAGCGGGTCTCAGTGGTCTTGCTGGGTGTTCTAGACAGGGATCTCAGTCCCCTGTGGTCTTAGACTGGAGACCCTGGGTCTGTAGAGGCTGGGGGCCGACCGGCAGCTCTGATGGATCAGTTGTGGGCCCACTGTAGGGGATCGAGCCACCCTCAGGGTTAAATATGTGGCACGATGGTGGGATTGTTGGTAAACCATGCAGAAAAACTCAGGTGAGACGGACCCATAGCTACATGTATCAACACACACCATATACACATGGCAGACAAAATAAATACTGTAGAAGTGGCCTGGGTCCTTGATCACTGAGGAGTGTCTCTCTGACATTGCAGCCTTCTGGTTGAAGTTATTTCCCCAAATATTGTAATTTGTAATATTGTAGTTTTTTCTCAAAAGCAAGATTAGCAAGAAAGCAAATTTTTGACCTTGGACACAGCAAATGAGACCATTTCCAATATTTTCTAAGCACTTTAAAGGGGAACTACGCCCATTTTCAAAATTCATACATGTTTTTCCTATGGTCTAAGCAGTCCATAGCTCTAAAGACAATGAATTGAGAAATATGTTATAAATTACACTGAGGGCACCCAGGTGAATGATTGAGTATAGCTGCATTCCCACTATGGTCGAATACCAGGAATGCGGCGGGCCTATCTTGCCGAAACACCTCTAATTTGCATGTGAGCCGCTTGAGTGCCCATTTGAGCGGACATTTTTTGGACAACACAGCGAAGTAGAGAGCGGACAGGAGCAGACACTACACAGCGCAGAAAATGATCCTTGCGCAGGCTTTCAAAGGGTGCTGCAGCAGACAGGTTGATTCTGACCTGTGGCCTGACCTGCTGCATGCTCCCTCACTCTCTCCCATTTACACACACACACACACACACAGTCACACACATACACACACACACGCACACACATACACACACACATACACGCACACACACAGGCTACTGCAGCGGGGTGACATTCTGTCTGTCAACAAACACTTTTACAGTGCCCAGAATTTTTAAGTTGGAGTGTTTTCTTTCATGTTACTTGTACATAAGTTACGTTGTGAATCATATGGGCTACCTTAAATCAAACTATTCTGTACTGTCTTCTCACTTGGAGGTAGAGTGGCGGGCCGCTGTATCACTGATCAGCTGATCACCGCCGATCTAAACCCATTCAGAGTGACACGTCAACCCCAGAGTCTCGTAAATCCCTCTCGGGCCTTTTTTTGTAATGGAAACACGGCGAGTGTGGCCATTTGAGAGGGCGTACCCTGAAACTTTCCAAGCAGCCACATTTTACCCTAATGGAACGCACCTTATATGGGAACATATACTGTTTCAGGGCTGACAACAAGACAAAAGAGTAAAGCTCATTTTGGTATGAAAAAAAAAAGAAAACAGACGAAGTCAATCTCTATTTATTGTCTACGGAGCTGCTTCAGATTTTATACTTGATACCACTAGTTTGAGAGTTCTCTGGTTTCTGGCTTTGACAGCGAGCAGCTGATGTTCACAAATATTGAACTTTATTTGCTAGGCCGTGGAAATAACATTGGAATTCTGGATTTAGGTTGTGTTTCCATCCCACCCCGAGTTGGCTTAAGTTAAGACTGAAAGTTAATTCAAATTGAATTTAATTCCAGTCTGAGTTAATTTGAATCATTAATAAAGATTAAAAAAAATAATAATGATGAAATTACAAGACACAGATACAAAAAACCTTTTTGGTTACTTGATCTTTAGCAGGTTGTCTGCTGCAGTAATTTGTTTTTCATTTGGAGCTCCTCCGTGTCGCAGACATTATTTACTCTTTACGTTTTAACAAAATATGCCACATGTGTATGGTTTCCTATCACCTTACCTGCAGTGGTCATCTGATTATTCTACGCATACAGTATATAGTTTGGAATGCCATTTTAAACGTTTAGCTCATGTTACCTTTAAAATCTAATCTATTGCTAAAACATTTAACAGTCTATTTGTTTGTTTGTTTTTTTGTTTGTTTGTTTGCATGGTTACAGAAACTGCTGGTCCTGTTCTCATGAAACTTGGATGAAGGGTGTAGCATCTGCAAAGGAAGAACCCATTCAATTTTGGAGAAGATCCGAGTCACAGGGTTGATACACAAATTATTTTTCACTTTTGTTACGAGCAGGGCAGTGGTGCTCCATTCACGCTGTGTTGGAATAATCAGAAAATTGAGTTTCTGTCTGGAAAAAGTCACACTGCATTGTAAGATCTGCCAAGGCATGTCCTGAGTGCCCTTCTAGTTTTTATAGGGATAACTATGTAGCATGACCCAATGCCACATACCACAGCATTTATAGCCTAAGGGCGGACTCACACTGTCCTCCCGGACCGAGACCCGGACTTTAGGGTACTTGTCCCCCCTCCCTCTCCCCCCCGCGCCCCAGCCCCGTTTGTACTCACACTACCAGGGCCTCGGCCAATACTTCTTGCTGTCCATACGCCATCACGCCGTAACACGTCACACGCATTGATCGCGTGTGTGTGGCTTTGTTTACAAATCTTTCCGTAGACCTCAGAGTTTTTGTGCGTCTTGTCGACTGTTTTTGAATATTTTCATCCGACCAAATCTGCAGTAAACACTCCACCTCCGCATCACACCAACATGAACCTTTCACCGCCATTGTTGTTGTTGTTAAATGTCCGCGCATGGTCCGTCCTTCTATTTACATGTCCGAACAGGCGGACATAACGCTACTGCCGTAGGGCTCGTGCTCGTGCGCGTACACGTGCGCACGCTCGTGCTCGTACATGTGCAAACGGCTCCGCTAAAGCCCACCTATTTCAAGCGGGCCGTGGCGGCCCAGCTGGCCCCAGTTGAGCGCGGAGCGGGTGCGCTCACACTACTTAGGGCGCGCTCACACTATCCTCCCGGACCGAGACCCGGACTTTAGGGTTCTTGTCCCCCCTCCCTCTCCCCCCCGCGCCCCAGCCCCGTTTGTACTCACACTACCTGGGCCTCGGCCAATGCTTCTTGCTGTCCACACGCCATCACGCCGTAACACGTCACACGCATTGATCGCGTGTGTGGCTTTGTTTACAAATCTTTCCATAGACCTCGGAGTTTTTGTGCGTCTTGTCGACTGTTTTTGAATATTTTCATCCGACCAAATCTGCAGTAAACACTCCACCTCCGCATCACACCAACATGAACCTTTCACCGCCATTGTTTTTGTTGTTAAATGTCCGCGCATGGTCCGTCCTTCTATTTACATGTCCGAACAGGCGCACATAACGCTACTGCCGTAGGGCTCGTGCTCGTGCGCGTACACGTGCGCACGCTCGTGCTCGTACATGTGCAAACGGCTCCGCTAAAGCCCACCTATTTCAAGCGGGCCGTGGAGGGCCAGCTGGCCCCAGTTGAGCGCGGAGCGGGTGCGCTCACACTACTTAAAGGTACTAGACTTTAGCTGAAAAACCGGTTTTGGCCGCGGCCAAAAGCACAGTGTGATCATGCTCTTAAAGGTACTAGACTTTAGCTGAAAAACCGGTTTTGGCCGCGGCCAAAAGGATAGTGTGATCACGTCCTAAGGTAGTTTGCAATGTCTGTCCATATGGGCCTTTACAAAACAGTGCAAAAAAGAAACAATGACACCCTTAAACTGAACATAGAACTACATCCCTATGGTATTCAATCTTGGATATTGAACTTTACAGATAATGGCATCTTAACGGACAATATATTCCATACAGTTTGTACATAATGAAAAGCATGGCTTAAGAAGACTTCTACATACAAAAGCAGATTTAAAAAGTCTGCCAACAGACTAATCTCTTCACACTCTGAAACAGAACTCAACAGGGGAGATCTCATAAAGTCCTGTGTGAAGGGCCAGACTTGGCCTGTGGACCTCACTTTGGCTGGCCTCGGGCAAGAGGATGAGACCTGGGGAGAGTTGAGATGAGGCTGTCACACTTCCCATAGATCAGTCATTATCACTAATCCAGTCACAGCACTGGGATCAGTACCAGGCCCATTCATCTAGAACCGTCATTAAAGAGCTAAATGAGAGCTGCCTCTGCTAATGAGGTAATGAGAATTTCTGTGCGAGTGTGTGTGTGTGTGTGTGTGAGAGAGAGAGAGAGAGAGAGAGAGAGAGAGAGAGAGAGAGAGAGAGAGAGAGAGAGAGAGAGAGAGAGAGAGAGAAAGAGAGGGAAAGACAAAAAGAAGCTGAAAGGACAGAACAAATTTAAAACACTGAAAAAGATATGCTCATACACAAAAACAGAGACGGTAAAAAAAAAAACAAGACAGAGAGACTGGACAATCGCAACCTTCTCGGCATGTGTGTGAATCAACTTGCTGCTCCCCCATCAGAGGGACCGTATCACTCACCCGCCTCACCCAGTTCTGTTTACTGCTCTCCCTTGTCACACGTAAACAAAAGCCAGAGTTGTACTTGTTCACAATCGCTCTTTAATTCGATACAGCCTCAGATGCATGTATGCAGCTGTTTTCTTCTGTTAATTGCGATACCACGAGGGTAAACATTATTGTCCTCTCAGTCATACTCCGGCCCAAAACAAAGCACTGTTGAGGCTGTGTGAAGTGGGGATGTCGTGCTTTGCTGTGTGATGTAAATAAATTATTTATGCCTATGAAGCTCCAAAATATTTATCCTGCCTTATGGTATACGGAGCCGAGGCCTCAGAAAACAAATAGACGTTTGTATCAAAGGCGCACGGGTGTAAACAGCGGAGTGGAAAGACAATGTACGACCACCCGAGGAAGGTGGTGAAGTTTGGAGAGAGAAGTTTGGGGAAAACAGTCATTGATTGGAAACGGCACATCAAACAGAGAACACATTAGCCAATTCCTTACAGGCCCTTAGCACTTTCTGGCACTGACATCACACAGAGGCAAAACAAAATAGATATCCTGGTCTAATGCTTATATTAAGTCTGAGATCGCCTTTAACTTGATGGAATTATAATTAAATAACACAATAACATACATTCAAAGCGTAAACAAGATATGGTCGCTCATGATCAGATACATGAGGTGGCATTAACACCAAAAAGATCGATGAGATGCCATATGGATCAATTAAACAGTAATAATGAATTGCAAATATCCAGTTATGGAAAGGGAACATTTTTCATCTTCATATCAGGCAGTTTATTATTTAGAAACTTACATTAATCATTTATTGACGGCAGTTCAGTAACTGCCCTCAATAACTGATAAATGCACCTTTGAGTATCCTTAATGTATGATTATGCTTTTGTTAAAGCTAAAATCAATTAAAGTTATAATCCGTAAGGTTTGAGATCCCTTGTTTCTAGCAGCCTCTTTGGTGGTAAGATGTTATTGCAGACAAGCCTGTTCTTTCAGCGCCCTCCATCTTGTTCATAGTCACAATGCGTGTTGACTTTTTTTTTCTCTGGTAAACTTTATTGACACACATTTACCTCTCTACTTCCAGTATGTCCCCTATATGTTACCCTCTTAAATCCGTACACACACACATGTTCCTATTACACTTCTGCCCTTACTACAAGCCTGTCTCAGAAGGTGGAAGTTCACGATTTCCACAGCATAATCGTTAGTGACAAGCTCCACTGGCGGACCAACTACTGTCAGCGTCATTTGCATTTAGAGAGGGAATGTCACCACAGACACACACATTGGAATACTTGGAAAAAAGGCAACAGGTGCTTTCATGTGTCATATGATCAATCACCATTGTTTCAACTCAGTCTTTGATAGATAGTAACTTAACAGAAGATGAACTAGTTGAAAATCTTACACATTACTTCCTGTTATTAAACTTTGCCCACACATGTATTTCTTATACAAAATAGTTGCAAATGAACACCTTTTAGTTATCAGTTAACACATTATTATCATTATTATTATTATTATTGACATTGAGAAGGAGCATTCGACTGTGTTAGGAATCCTTGGGAAGCAGAAATCACATTTTAATTTCATAGATGACCCAAACAGAAGGTTTAACCACAATAACAAACAGGAGATGTCCTTGTAAACGGAGTATGGTGCAGAAAAGTGTGACAGAATTTCAGTGTTAATCTCAGAGATGCACTTTTATACCAGGTAAAGATTAAATGTACCTAAAATGAGCAATGTCTGGACAAGAGATGGATGGAGTCCTTGTCAGAAAGGTACAACTGTCTGCCAATTGAAACCCACATCTAAAACAACAATTGAGTCTCTTGAATATCCCTCAGCTTCACTACATACACACACACACACACACACACACATACACACACGCACACACATGCACACACACACACACACACACACACACACACACACACACACACACACACACACACACACACACACACACACACACACACACACACACACACACGCTCTCAGGTCTGAAGGGCTTCTTAGTATGTTAGACATGATGCCCCTGGGAATACAAACATGGGCTGCCGCTGGACTGGTTTATCTTTTGGCATTGAAGTGAGAGGTGTAAGACAAGAGGGGAGTAAACAGAAGAAGAGTGTAATGACAATGATTTTCTCTCAGTCTTTATCCACTAATCCAGGGATCAAACCCACACAGCATAATGGCCTCATCTGTCTTTCTTTACAAAGCACTGTTAACACACACGCTCATAAGAAAAATATGAACATATACAGATATTTTGAGAAACTCTACTATGCTTACCTGGAAATCATACTTGACATCATGTCCTGAGCCCCTGGTTTCACCCTCTGGATAAATTGATTTCTACAGGAGAGTTACTGCAAACTTGACATTAAAACGGGAAATAAAATTGACAAAAAGGGATATTAAAGGGGTTAGGACATGTGGAAGTCAGTCACTCAGACATCTAGAAGCTAGTTGTGTCAGTTGTTGCACTTTGAATTAAATTCCTTTCATCCCGGTCCACTACTGTCGCACTACTGTCGGACTTCCTGTCGCACTTCCTGTCCGAAATCTTTGACATGCAAATGCACTCTTGTTAAAAATGTATTTCCAATACCAATTATAGGAAAAATGTTTTGCATGTTTTGAAGGATATATATATACTGGCTTTATTCAACCTGAGTTTTATTCTCATAAATGAAGCCTTTCTGACTATGATTCAAAATCTCTATTGTCACTGTACTACACAGGGTTTCAAATGCAAAATTTTTCATAACTTTATGCTACAGTGCATAAGAAAAGCAAAAAGTAAAACCAACCATTTTAATGGCGGAGTGTTGATGAGGTGGAGATGGGGAGTCTAACAGCCTGAGAAAAGAAGCGCTCTAATATGGTGGTACAGCAGTGGTCTCACTTGCCAGACGGCAGCAGAGTGAACAGGTTCTTGCACGGTGGGTATTGTCTTCTAGGATCCTTTGGGCTTTGGGCAGACATGTCGTCCCACTGTTATCACTGATGCTCAATATATGGGTACCCACAGAACAGGTCCTATCCCTGAGCCCTTCTGTCCTGAGCCATGCACATCCCAAGCCAATTCGTAATGTTTCCAGTCAGGATACTTTTTATTTCTCCTCTGTAAAAGTTAACCTGAGCTTGTCTCCGAGTCCATGCCGAAGTAAAGACAGGAAGTAGCCCTTCAAGCTAGTTGCTTTTTTAGTTTGAACTGCACAGGGATACAGACAGAACAGCCTTAAGTATTAGAATAAGACCTAGGCTGAGAGCATGTAAACACACTTAGCATCAATGAGCATGCACCATGACCCCTTCACCTGCCTCCTGTCATCTCACATAGTCATGAGTCTAAACTGTAGGAGGGGTGTGAGCTTGTGCCTCATCACCATGCTAAGTGTTTACAAATTGTTTTGGTGCTCTTCTTGTGGGGG
Source organism: Echiichthys vipera (assembly GCF_963691815.1). Lineage (NCBI taxonomy): Eukaryota > Metazoa > Chordata > Actinopteri > Perciformes > Trachinidae > Echiichthys > Echiichthys vipera. The sequence continues at coordinate 22,429,858 of NC_139828.1, read as the reverse complement.
TTGCTGGAAGGTAGCAAGCATTCAGGATGGGCTACCCTGCAAAGGCTGTTGATCTCTGCATGACACGCCACCCTTATGGTGTTGCACATGGCCCGCCATTAATAAACAAATGAAGGGCTCACCCTGGAGGTCAGGGGAGCTCAGCTGGCCCATTTACCACAGCGATCTCTGAGCTCACAGGGATCCAAAATGGCCACCCGCCGCGTCTGCCTGTCAGACGGCTGCTAACCTTGTCTTTGGTGACGGGCAGGAGGGCAGGACAGGGAAAAGAGTGTGTGTGTGTGTGTGTGTGTGTGTGTGGGGGGGGGGGGGGGGGGGGGGGGGTTAGGGTGGGGACACAAAAGGGGGCATGAGTTGCCCTCCCTCCCTCCCCTTCGCTGATTAGTGTGAGTGACAAAGTGGAGCAGAGAGTCCACTCAGGCCTTCATAATAAATCTATCAGGGAGTAATAGAATTCCATCAATCCTCGCTCCTCAGTCTCCCTGCCCTCCCTCCTGCTCCCCACCCCTCGGGGGGTCACTATGTCGGGGTGTGTGTCTGTGTGGTGGTGGTGGGAGTCAGTGTGTGTGTGTACGTGGTGATGGGTGGGAGGGTGGGTGAGGGGGGTCCAATCCACTGGGATTGTACAACTGTTATTATTCAATTACGCTCCCTTTTCTTCTCAGTTAAAAGACCATGATATCATTATCACTTAATGAATATATATAATTGGATCTTGGCTGCCGCTTCCCCCTGGTCTGATGAATACCACTCACTATTCATTCGTCCCCTGCTCATCCTCCTTTACCCAGCATCCATTACAGCAGGAGCTTGGGATGATGATGATGGTGATGATCATGACGGTGATGATGATGATTATGCTGTCAATAGAGGGAATTTAAACTCATCTCTGTGTTCATCCAATGTTTAGTTGAACTAAAACGATATTCAAAATTAAGCTTTGGAGTTTATAAACAAGTTGCGCCGTCAGTTTTTAAGTATTCTGGTTTTTCAACGATCACAGTGTTTGTATATAAAACTAAAGTTAAACTGCAGGTGAAGCAATACAAATGTGACAGAGACTGGATTCAGGGTGCCTTGCACTCTGATCATCGCCAAACTAATTTTAACTTAATGAACATAGATTTTATTACTGAAAAAATACCTGCATTCTACATGTGATTATTGCAATGTCCATGTTTTGTTTAATAACCCCATGGCAATTTACAGTGCAATCGTTTGTGGAACCTCATTAACTCCACAGATAGGATCTGGATTTCATCTCCTTCTCCATGATGACTGCACATGAAAAAATTGTTTGGGGAAAATCCTGCAGCATTAATGCAGAATAGATGGAGGACGGAGCAATTTCTACAATAGCTCCACCATCACAGATTACTCCTATTTAAATGCATCTCCTGGTTAGCGTGTGTGTGGACAAACTCCCAGAGGACATTAAGAGAAGAGGGGAAAACCTCGATAGCCGGGCCATGACAGTCATGGTCATCAATACCCTCTCAATCTGCCAGGAAACAATGAGAGAGGGGGGATAAAGCTGGTGATGAGCAACACTAAAAACATTGATTTAGCATTTGTCCACTTCATTTGAAGTGAGACAAGGGGGCGACTTGCAAGGGAGGGTTGGGGGTCTTTGAAGAGGCAAAATCAGGGAGTGTTTAGCCTCCCATTCAGATGTCGCCCTCTTGTTGGAAACCAAAAGCAACCGGCCCTCCCCTCCGCATTGTTGAGGGTAAATGTGGCATGGCGGGGGTTGATCATGTCTGTGTAAATCAGACACGGAGAGAGTGTGTGAGGCGGTGGGAGTGTGTGCATATGTGTGCGGCCACGCTCGTGTGTAAGGGAGGCCTGTGCGCTCACGGATGGGTATGGGCGTACGTCGTCATTAATCCTGTTTAAAGAAGACAGTGTTGGCAAAGTGGCGGCGGCAATCCAGCTGCTCCCCCCACAGAGACACTTCAGACACCCTATCTGACCCCCCCGCCAACACACACCCTCCTGTCTTCCCACCCGTCACCCCCTCACCCCACCTCCTTACCCCACCATCCCCATCAACTCAGCCTTCTTCACCTTAGCCCCAATTTCCCATCGCTTTTCCACCACACCAACGCCCCAAAACCCAGAACCCCACACTCATTCACTCACCCATCCCTGCCATACATCACTCCAAATTAAATTTACATTAGGCCCTCCTCTATCAAAGAAGCCAAAAGAGAGGCAGAGAGGGAATGAGATCGAGGGGCTGACATCATTACCCGGCAGCAGAGCACATGACCGTCATCTATTAAACCCTTTTATACACATGTCTCAGGATTTTACCAAAGTTCATGCATACCTAAGTGCAAGTTTGTGTTAAAAATTAAAAGCTCTTTTAGGAGGACAAAGGAGTTTCTGAACTGTTGACTTTGAGAGGGGCTTTATTACCCCCAACCAAGAATGTCTAGCATCGCCATAGACAGCCCCCGTCCGTTCCTTTCTACCCTCAGTTTTTTCTCTTCCTCCTACCTCTGGCTCCTGCTGCCTCTTCTCCCACCATTCGGCAGTGTTGGGTCAACGGTCTGTATATTAGACAGATTATTATGCATTATCTGCTACAGTAAAATGCCAATTCTGAAATGAAACCTTGCTGTAGCTCTCTCGGCAGCGCTTCATTATGAGACATTGTAGGTTTGAGTCAAACCACTGCCCTGCGGTGTGCTAGCGTTCTCCTAAGAAATCACATGAAAATATTACAAGAAATCACCCATGTTCTCATCTTTCAATTTATTGTCTCAAGAGGAACTAAAACTCTCATTATGTGTGATTGTGGCTGTGGATTATTGCTCAAAATTAAACTTTGTTCTGTACTGCATATTCATGAACTTTGTATCCATATACTCTGAGCAGTCATTTTCCATCAGAGATTAGACTGTGTAGGATTTTGTACGTATGTTTTATCACGTGGTGTTGTGTATGTAGGGCCACTATTTGATTCAAAGGATAAGTTTGATGATATTCTATATTTTTCTTCTACTCCTACTTCTTAAACTCCAACCCTTCCAACAAGTATTGTCCCATGTCTGATATAGCTTATTTCTCTGTGCCAAAGACTTCTAATGCTGTCCCCCAAAAAACCCATCAATGAGCCACACTCATGCACTGGGTGACATGTTCCTTTATTATAATAGAAACATGCACTGTAGTTTATTTTAAGTGAAGCCCACATTCACTATCCAGGTGCAGTAAATACTGCTATAATATAGTTCTGAACAAATGCACGATTTAATCTTATATTAAGCCATTTGAAAAAAAAACCCTGCTAAATAGCTTTGCTGAGAGCCCAAGTCAGGGAAGTTGAAAGATAGAGAGAAAGTTAAGAGCTACACTGAGGTCCGGTTGCGCACAGTTTCTACCATTTCACAGCTGTGTCCTACACAAAGTCTAAATTCTCTTGCTGTTGCATGGAATTCATGGTCATAGCTGGGCTGAAAGTTGTGAACTCGCCGCGTCTGGACCTGCTGGATGCATGTGCTGTTAGTTGTCGGTAGTGGATTGAAAATGCATTTGCATTTACACTTGTATTTAATGTGGTTATAATGCATTCCTGACCAGCTATCATCCAAAACACATTTAAATACAAGGGGTAAAGGTAAGTAAAATAATCAGATAATAAATAACCAACAATAGGAATACGACCAGACGTCTATGTCAGTTTCTGGGACTCTACAGTTTCAATACACATTTCTGATTTCAGTCGGTTAAATCGACTGTAATGTGTTGTAGTATTCTGTAATTTCTTCATGTGTTAATGTTGCTCCATAATTTCTTGTATATTCATTATGAAAATGGTTTGGTTGTATTGTGTTGCATTATCTTTGAGATGCACGATTATGTGCCTCACCATCATGTGTTGTGTTATGTTGTAAGGGTTAATCTTCTTGTGCTGTATTGTACTCTGTCATGTTGTGTTATGCTATCTATGTCATGTCCTGTTGTGTCAGGTTGTGTTGTACTTTGTCACATTGCATTATACTGCAGCGTGTTGTGCTCTCTCCTCTCAGTCTATATCAGTGATGTATTAGGACAGAGTGTTACCTTACCTCACCGTTGGGGATATATTTGCATTGGAGCGTCTGAAAGCAGCTGGAGTGAACCAGCTCAGTAAAGGCACCTGAGTGCTGAGCGCTTACTCTTTAATTGCTTCATTATCGTCTGTGCTAATCCCTCTCCAATTTCGACACTCTCATTTTCCACACTAATTTGTCCCGGTCCCACTCCGGCTCTCTCCTCTCACAGTCTGTAGCGCTATGGCACCTATTTGCTTTCCAAGGCAATGATAACAATTAATGCAGCAGTCGGCGGTGCTTGTTTCATATAAACCTGTTTTAGCCGACTAAACAAGGGGCTGCTGATAAACAGACTCCGGAGCCAAGGCGCAGAGCTTCACAGCACCATTTGTCTCTCTAATTATGCTTTAATTACAACTGTGTATGCTAATACACTAAACATTTGCATAGAACATTCACACAACTTTCTGCTTTCTCTTTAGGAGTGCTGCAGAAGGAGGAGAGATCAATAGCTCCGGTGTTTATTGAAAGAGGCCTGCACTGTGTTAAATTACATATGGGAATTGTTTAGAATTAAAAACAATGCCACAGTGCTTTCTGACAAACTGTTTATTTTATATTGTTAGGTAACAGCAAACAAAGTCGGAGTGATTATAGAATTAGTTGGCAATTCATTTCTTAACTGCAAAACATTGTGTTGCATTTTACAACAATAAAAGTGATTCTAAATGCTAGTGACAAAGATACGTTGGTTCTCAAATTAATGTGATTGCAGAATGCTGATGTCACACCACATGATAACAATAATAAGGCTGTTGTTGTGAGACCACTGAACAGCATCTGAACCCCCAAATTTACAATTGAGGGTCTACCCACATTTGGCCCACAAATCTGAGCCGTGCTTCAGCTTGTTTGCCTCCCCTCGCTCCTCCCCAGCGGCCCCCGCCGGGCCTGCACTCACATTACTTGAAATGATCCGGCCCAACTGCTTCTTGCTTATACAGCAATACCTGGAGGAGTTTTTGTTTTATACACCTGCCTTTGAATATTTTCATCTGACCAAATCTGCGGTAAACACTCCACCTCCGCATCGGACCACCGCAAACCCTTCGGTGGCGTCTTTTTAAATGTCCATCGTGGGGGACAGTCGCATATAAATAGTCACAGGACCCCCGTCAATGCTTGGCCTCGTGCTCGTACATGTGTAATCGCGCTTTACTAAAGCCCACCTCTCTCAACTGGGCCGCAGCCGGGAAGTGTTCCGTGATGAAGCACAGTACAGTTGTACTCACATTGGTCAAACAAACTAGACTTTAGCTGTGAATTGTGCTTGGGCACGGTATAAATGTTTAGTGTGAGTAGACCCTTATTCTCTCTACAACAGCAGGTTTTTGTTTTTAACACTTTTGCCTTTAGATGTGGCTCATATGTGTGTTGCTTATGAAATGAGTCATTATTAATTACTCTTGCCATTTCCATTACCCTTTTACCTGAAAAAGCAGTTTATTTTCTACATACTGTATACCTTAGGTGAGCGTGCCCTGTCTACTCAAAATCACCATCCCATACATCAAAACTGCTTTCTCAGTTACGTTTTGAGGGAAACATCTTTTGTCATGGATTGTTTGTATGTGTTTGTGTTCTGCATAGGGAGGAGGTAGGGCATATGTAATGTACTTAACCTACGTACATAACTTAAATTATTTAGTAAATGTCTTAATTTTAACCAAAACCACCATCTTTTTCTAAATCTAACCAAGTTTTTTTTCAATTTACAGCATTAACCGTCTCTTTAAAACATGAAACCTAGTTGAAAACGCAGTAGTAGACAGTGTTGGCCTCCTGCTCTCTCTCATACCAAAATGTTGCACATTTTAAAAATCATTTTGAAACATCAGTTTTCTGGCATTAGATTTAGTCGTGTTTCAAATTTTACTCTTTGGAAAAAGCCATTGAGAAAACATTCTCACTACAAGGTCCATTTAGCGGCCGCTCTGGAGTTTTTGATAATATTCATTAGTAGATGGAGTCCGTCCAATTGTCATGGAAATACAGATGTTCAAATTTCCATTTATTTTTTGCTCTTTAAGTATTTAAATAACTCCATCCATTGGCGGTGATCATGTGATATGATCAACAACTTCAGAACAGCTACTAAATGATCCTTGAGGTAAGATTGCTTTGTCAACCAATTTATATTTTGTGTCCTTGGTTTTCTAAATGGTCTCACTTCACTGTTCCTTTTATCCCCTTTGTTCTATTAAATTCTATTCTTTTCTCTGACTGTACTGCCCCACTCTTCGCTCCAGCGAGGCGTTCAGCTACACACCTAACTTAACTACATGTCATTGAGTCATTTACATACAAATGACCTGCAGTTATCCTGTGATCGGGACCCTCAAATGTCACCAAATGCTAAGGAACCACCATTTACAGATAAGTAACTCAGCCAGCTCTGGTAAGTAATACCTCGCCACGCCGTTTTGGCTAAAATCAAGGCATTTAATTGGCCATTAGGAGATAGGCTTCTGACAGTTAAGGTTAGTGGTAGAGGTGATGATGATAGTGGTGGTAGAGGGGTGTAAAATGAAGGCGTGCACTGAGAGGAAACACACATATTCACTCGCTGCTGTGGTAAATACGACACAGCCCACTCCTTTGTAATCGGAGTGATGATCTGTCTCTAGGATGATCTCAAAGCCACTGACTGACTCAGTCCAACCTCAACCTTAACCTCAACACAGTCACATGACTACTTCTGTCACCGTTTCTGGGAAGAAAAATACTGTACATACAACAACTTACAGGAAATACAGGATGATTTCATTTTCTATATATATATATTTATATAAAGGTGTTGTTTTTGTCCATGCTGGCTTAAAGGTTGAAATTTTATTCTTGACATTGACAACAAAGGTTGGCAAAACAATCTCACTACGGTTTCAATTTGGACGATAAGTCCTTTAACTGCTCCTTTAAGTGCATTTTCCATGGGCCCAGACCTTTGAATCGGCTCACTCCACTGAACAAGTTGTAAACACCAGCAATCCACTGAGGAGGATCATGTGTTATGATTGAAAGCTATACCAAACTATTACATATCAGAGCTTAATGCTTCATTTGACAAGATGAACTTTCATTCTCAACTTTTTCAAAATATTATATGGTGAAATTGTAGGGTTTCTATTTTGTATTAACACCTATCACATTTGTTGAAAAGTCCAGATTACATTTCTATTATTGTAATACCCTCTGTGTTGCTATATTATTATGTATGTGCTCATGTAACTGCACAACATTACAATGAAACAACTGTCACATAGGTTTCACATTTAGAAGAGCAGCAGCTACTCTTCCTCTTCTTGCTGCTGTCGTGCAACTGATGTATTTTATATTGAAAACAATGGAGGCAGCGACAGGAAGCACTCGCTGTCTGAAAGGACCATAACTGCTGTTGACACTAAATTAGGACAGCTACCAAAATGATTTAAAAAACACTCCTAAAATAAATGTCTTTTATTGCATTTTTTTGACAAGAGTTCCTCACACATAATACTCAATGGGACACCATGTGTGACAGTTTGGATCAATATATATTTGGTGCCCTAACCCCTCTGTCTGTCCAAGCAGGAAATCTAACAGCTATGAAGTATTACATCTGGACCGAGTCGCAACCTATGACCCCGAGTGCAGCTAGGGCCTCTTCTCTCCACCAGGCACAGTGGAAGTTGTTGCACACTTGTCACAATGTTGGTGGCAATTGACGCCTACCTCTCTTTCTATCTTGGTCTTTGCCTCAGAAACACATTGTGCACATCTCTTGCTGACTTAATACAGAGTCAGGCTCAAACTTGCAGCCAATTTCAGAAGATTTAAGCACAAATTATGAGCAAGTTTCACTGCAGCAGACTGGCAGTTTAATCATCATCATTTAAAAAACGTATCATTACCAGCTCTTTTTGGCCAGAAAGGATGCGTCCACTTTGTAACTTAATAACTGGGATTTGTAGTAATGGATATGTAAAGGAATACTAACACTAACTTTATTTTATTCCATTTATGGAAGTAAATGTTAATTTAAGTGAACGTGAATCTAAGATGTTTAACAGAATAAAACATTGTGCAGCTAGTTGTTCAAACAATCTGTAAAACTCAAGGTGGAATGATATAATCAATGATGCCCTTATCCTAAATTCTAACTGTAAATAATTCATCCAGGAGCAGCAGCAGTACAGCAAACATTCAAGCAAGTATTTTACTTTGGCTTCATCTCTCGTTTCTGTCTTCAAAATTGAGATGGCAACTCAGAGGAGGACAAGACAGAATCAACAGTGAAAACAGAACAAATAATATTTCCCTCGCACATCATCTATCTGACAGAAGGCAGCAAAAGGAAAGTAGAAAAGAGACGGAAAAAAGGAAAAATCTTTGCCTGCCCGCCAATCTTTCATTCGCCCTGTGCTCATCCATCCTGAGTGCACCTCTTAATTTGGTCCTGCCACAGACTGGGCAACAGAGACCTTCAGCCACTGGAAACAAATGATCTGGCCAGGGAGGGGCAACAACTCACAGCCCGTGGTGCAACACTACTCAGCGGTTGGGATTTACTTTGTATTACTGGAGACATATCATGCTTATTTATCAGATTCATACATGTATTTCGGGATTCTACTAGAACATGTGTACATGCTTTAATGTTCAAAACAAAGGCATATTTTTTTCTCCTTCTGTGTGTCTGAATATACCAGTATTCACTTTCTGTCTGAAATGCTGACCGCCCCCCAACCCCTCCTGAAAAGCCCAGTCTCCTCCAATTGACTTGCAAGAAAAAAAGGCGCACCTTTGCAAAGGAAGTTATCAAACGGTGGGTGGGAGGTGGTATATTCACTTAAACTAACACATTCTCACTACCAACCTGGCTGCTTGAGCAGTTGATAGCCCGTCTCATACAAATGCTAAAGGGTGCTTTTTGCCTAGGTGGTGAGCGCCATTGACCAAGCTGCTTTATTTGATGAGTTGAGAGTGAGAAACAGTGGGCAGGATGCTGGCGTTCTTCTGTGACCAAATACTGAGTGTTGGTGACACCGACACCCAGAAATGTCAGTCCCACTTAAACACCTAAATCATTCAAATTTATGATGAAAAAAACAAAAAAATTATGAATGAATGTTCTGTATGATGGCTCAGGCTGACAAACACACACAAAAAAAGAAAGGCGTGAGTCACGTCACGGTTCATTTACAATGAGTTCTGTGAATTGTAGTGAAGTGCAGGGTGACCACATGGTGACACTTGTGACTCTATCGATGTCAACCTAATTTTACAGTGAAACTAGAAGCCTTGTGTCCTCCTCATGTGAGAGTTGAGTAAGAGTCCGAGAATACACTGGGGAGATGATACCACACACACACACACACACAGACACACAGACACACAGACACACACACACACACACACACACACACACACACACACTGAAAAAATCAAAATCAAAACACAGAAGCTTGCATGTTGTAAAGGGACATGTCCGTTAGTTTTACACAAGGTGCAGAAGAATAGTAATTATACGGCGTATACTGTACAGACACACACACGGTGACCGATGGTTCTCCTGGGATTACAGTGGCATAGATCATGACATACACCAGACGGACACCAGCACAGTGTGAACTTTGTGGCTCTGAGGGATCATGGGACAGATGCCAACTGAATGGACCATGTCAGTGCAGGCAGTGTAAGGACATACGAGCCCCCAGTGAACAGGACATTAGCCTTAATGCAAGGTGGCAGATAGATACTGTGGGCGTTCCCCAGCTTTAATCTGTGAAGTGTGTTTTTTTGCTCTCAGAATTTCTATTAGGGATGGGAATGTCTGTCAGTTCACCACTTTGGTCCAGACTGACATATCTCAACAAATATTGGATGAATTGCCATGAAATTCTGTACAGATATTCATGGCAACGAATTATAATAGCTTTAATGATCCCTTCAACATTTTCTCTTGTGCCATCATCGAGTCAGAATTCTGATTTGTCCAATACTTTGGTTTATGAACAAATAAAACTAGTTACAATCCCATCAGCCTTATAGTCTGGCTTATCAGATGTACAGTGCTGGGCTAAAGCCCGACAAAACGGCGCATCTCTCACTCATCGTATGTCAGGTCCCTTCCACTATCTCCACTATCTATTTGGCACCGTTGCTACATCCATAGCTTATGCTGCGTTCATGTGCTTCTCGGATGGTCAGCAACACGTAAGCTGTTTCTAGTATTGTTTTTGCCAGCGTGAAGCTTTATTTAAGTGATTTTGTCCCAGACTTGCTGCTGCACCAATACATTCCCAACAACCCCTAAAATATTGCTTACATGACTTGTTATCAGATTAATGCTAATCAAGAGCCGCTAGCATGGCTGTATAGCGTCCTTTCGTCCAATGAGGTCTCCTCCCTTTCAATTGAAGTTGAGACTAACGATGTAATCTGTTTTGGTCAAAGATAAACTGTAAACACAGCTGAGACAACAAAACTGTCCTCTGCAACCATAGTGAATTTGCAGCCTTTAACAGCTGTTATTTGAAGTTTAACTTCAGCCAGTGTAATGACATTTATTTTACTGCTGGGCCAGTGATAAATAAGTTGGATCTTAAATTTAATGTATAGTTGTAAAGTGCAAACACAACAGGCATCCCATCATGTGAGATGATGATGTTCGGCCAACAGCCGCTCACCTCTCAGATGTTTTAGATTGTATTAGAGTTGTTTGGACTGCAGCAGCAGCACATAGACAAATTCCTGTCAGATGACTTTGGTTTCATACAAATACAATTTAAGGTAAGTGGAAGCGTCTTTGAAATAAATCAAATGTTTACAGAGCAATTAATGTGCTAAATTGGGAGGAATCTCAGGACAATAACCAAGGGGTCATCGAAGTTTATGCAGACTGGCTCCACTGTAAGCTACACTGCGATGGTTGGAGAAGTAGTCCGGCATTGTTTGATGTAGGTCAACACTGGGTTACAGAAGGGAGGGACATTTTCAGTATGCTTGATAAATGAACAGCATTGAACTCTCACTTTGCCCTTTATGAAGTTGCAGGAATGACACGCTAAGTGCTGCAAAGTAAGCTGCATCCTGTTTATTCCATCTCACTTTTACGATGGTCTATGCTCTGTGAGACTTTATGTGACTGATTAATTGAACACCAACTTTACTGGTAACTCATTATCTATAAGGAGCAATTTACAGTGGAAAGCTCAGTGTACTGCGACGAAAAAAACAACATGCAATTAGACGAAACACAATTAAAGGCAGAAAACATCCTCACCAATTTGACAACACGTACACAGCATCACAAAATGTGCTGCAAATAAAGGAAAACACAAACAAATACAGACAGTGCTGCAAGTTGCACAGAACAAAACAGAACTGAGCTTCTAGGGGACACTAGAAACACACTCCGGCATGTGAGCATGCATCATAAGAACTGGATGCAAATTTTACTTTCCTAGGATGGTGAAGCCAAGAACCCATCGACTATCAGTCGGTACACTTTATTTTAGCCTCTTCGGGCAAGGGACAATATTTGGGGCTTTTCGGTGTAGCCAGCGGATATCTGGGCCGAGACTTCCTCTTCCGAGCGTTCATATGCAGAATCTGTATATAGGAATTAGTCTAAGAACAGAATGGTCTTTTCCTTTAAAATGTTTTTTTATATGTTTGATAAAGATCCTTTTTTCATGAACAATAAAAAAATATACTCTAACATAAGTCACTAACATGGTTATAAACCATGCTGTGCTGGTGCATAACTGAAATGAACAAACAAGAGAAATTCATGTACTATTCCAATACAGAACTGATGGATTATCCATAGGACAACTGGTTGGCTTGAATCTGATTTTTCTCTCTTTAGTATTCATTGTTAATTGTTTGCTGTGGATAGAGAGCTCTCTTAGTTTCTCTCTCCTTCTATTCAGTTGACATTCCTGATGGGGAAAATCCAGAATTCCTAATGAAGTGCAAAACATTACATATGCAGGGAGAAATTTTGGATCACTCACAGCTACAGTCTTGCAATGTTCCCGCTGCATGAATCTGCACCAACAACTCCAATGCCAAAAGAGCAAGAAACAGAAATGACATATGCTGCAAAGCTTCAAATGTATGTAACTTCCTCAATATTATCCTTGACTGGCTTGCTTTGTTTCAAATGTGTGTCCAAACCATGTACACAGATGAATGACCCAGCAAAGGAATTCCTTCTGCAGCTCAATGAAATGGCTTACGCAAGGCAAATTTAATATGTGGTTTTGCCCAGACAATACAGGGGTTTGAGAAAATCTGCTATGCCCCGGAGCTGGGTGATGAAGAAGAGCAACACAGAAGAGAATGGGGCCTTTGTGAGCCTCCAAAAGTTTGAAGGCCCCTTTGCAGGATGCAGAAAAAACCTGGCCCAGGAGGAAGAGTCCCCGTAGGAGAAATAAGACGGTACAAAAAATACCCAATAACTAAGCAAAGGAAGAATTTGAAATTGATGGCAAATCCTACAGCTGGGAGAGGAGGAGAGTATGGGGTGGCTCTTTGTGAGTGGCTAATGTCTGTTTTTGAACAGAGAGATGTATAAGATAAGGTGCAGTAGAAGTAGTTGATGTCATTGAGGAGAAAAATCAAGGTCATTGACTTCTGCTGTCTTGGCAGAAAAAGCCAAAATTAAATGAAAAAAGGCATCAAATATCTGTGTTAGAGAAGCACAACAGTTTAAGACACATAAGACTCTACTGTGTTGCAAATTATGTGGAAAAGTAATTGTTCAACACCAAAACATGGTGAAACAAACACGAAATGCTGTTATGGTGACTTAATAGGTTTGTACAGGAAAGGTCGGGCGTCCTGGCGGTGTACTTCAAGGACTTGACCATATAATCACAACGTCTCCCTCTTTCCCCTCGTTTCAGGTCACATTTCTGCTGTCTAATAAAGGCATATCTTTTTTATTAAAAGATAAATAATAATAGCTTCCCGTTGGAAATGTGTAGAGCCTCATGGAAATTAAGAATTGCATTATGTTGTTTGCATCACCTATTTTCAGCCTGTTTAGGCAACCTTGATTCAATGTTTGTTACCCAAAATGCATCACTAAGCTACCCCAAGGGCACACTGCCGTCACGGCGTAACCAGTCGACTCTCTGATTTCATTTCAGCACATTAAGCTCTTTTGTAAACATTTGATAACATTCAAAGGAGGTGTAAGGCTGCCCTAAATGACATTAGCTCCACTAACACGAGTCATCTGACAGGAATACCTCTAATTTCTAGTGTAGATTGTTTTCATGCAGAATTCTAACATGATAATTGAATTTGCTGTTCTAAGTTGCTTTCTCAAGTCCAGTCACATGTTTCCATTAGCTATTTAGCTTCCCCTTTGGTTCTTGAGTTGTGACATTGCAGGCCAAGAGGAAGCATGCCAAGGAACTATTAACCGCAGCACTTTGATGATTTTGTAACATGTTTAAATACCATTCACTTGATTCAACACAAGCTTCTTCATTGAACCAGAAGCCACTGACTGGGGAAAAAAAGTCAGATGTTTTTGTACTTTGGTGAGGTAAAAATAGTACACATTTAAAGTTGATCCAGTAGTTTATTTGATTGTTTTAAATATTAACATATACACTTAAATGGAATTAAGGAAAA
>NC_139828.1:22411122-22413622 GCF_963691815.1 Echiichthys vipera | reverse complement strand
TTGGGGCAGGGTGGACGAGCCGTGCAGGCACAAGCACATCCTTTTCAGAGCAGAGCAGAAACACATCACTGCAGTGTGCTGGGGGAGCAAAACTGAATGGGGCTGCTCTTTTGCTGGCTGAAAATGGGAGGGGAAAAAAAGTACACTTGTTATCTTGTGAACCCTCAAACATGTAAGATAGGAATCTCTTGAATGTCAGCGACAGAAATGGAATTAACAAGAGATCTTTTTATTGTCACAGAAGGTCATTAGGCTGCCAATCGGGGTAATTATGGAAATGATCTCCCCAGCTCTTTGGAATGTTTTCCTGCTTCCATAAGGACTTGAAAGTGTTCAATCAGCCTCTCTCGTGGGAAAGTTCAGCCATAACTGCAAGTGTACCAGCAAAATCAAATTAAGCAAAGAGATTTCATTAGTATTTATAGCCCCGAGGCATTTGTAAAAGTACGGAGCAGCGGAGTAATGTGGGACTGTGGAGGGGAGAATTATTGCTTAATGACAAAGGCCATACCTAGAAGACATACACATGGATAATGAATAGGAGGCATTGATTGCATCTTTAAAGAGGATTCTTGAGGGAATGTAAAATATTGATGCTTGTGTGGCTGACTTTGGACTCCCGGCATGGGAGTGAGGGTGGTAACTTTGTTTGGGTGTTAATACACTTTGGCTGTTAACTTTATCATTCAGACATGTTTTATATTATACTTTTAAGTATTGGTAAACAGTTTAATATGGGTAAGAACACCTAAATTATACACACTATAATATGGGTTAATATAATGTAGCACCAACATGATACTAGGTGAACTTTACCCAGTAACAATGGCTTGTTTTGACCCAGTGTAAGTGTTATTTTCTATTACTGTTGTGTTATTTACCCAACTATGTGTTTAATCAAATACTGTGCTGAAGTACAGATGTGAGGTACTTGTACTTGAGTATGTCACCTTATACTTCCCCACCATTAGAATTCAGAAGGAAATATTTTTACTCCACACTACATTTATCTGAGAGCTATACTTACTTTTTATACATAAAAGATATGAAGAGCTTATAAAATATGTGTGTTGTTATAGATGACTATCTAACAGTCCATCAAATTAGACTAGAAATTATTAGATGACTTATGGATAAGTCGATGGGTAGAAAAAACAACAATTTTGTTAGCTGATTAGTCGTTTTCAGTCATTTTTCATGCAAAAATGTTTACCATTTCATCCTATCTGCCTCTCAAAAATTAGGATTTGCTGCTTTTTCTTGTCTTAAATTACAGTAAACTGATTCATTTTGAGGTTTGATGATTGGACAGGCCATACAAGATATTTGAAGGGGCCACTTTGTCTCTTGGTAGTGTACTTCTCGTTATTTTCTGAAGTTTTACAAACCAACCAATCACTCAACTGAGAAAATAATTGACAGATGAATTCATAATGAACACAGTCATTAGTTGCAGTTCTGTTATACAGTATATAACATAGTTAAAAAAAATAGCTGCATTTCAAATGCAACAATGAATGCTGCTTACACATTATAATAATAATGTATAATAGTGATATGATGATTCAGATTCATTCACTCATTCTGATCCTTTTTCTGCTTTGAGATACTTTTAGCACACCTCCTGTAATATTTTTAATGCATGACTTCTTCTTGTAATATACAGTATACAAATTATTTTTTCCACTAATATTATTACCTTCTTAACTGTTCTGACCCAGTGTAGGACACAACAAGCTCAGGTTTTGTATTAAAACAGTCACATTTGTACAGATTGTACACAGTTGTACAATACAATGTTATACGATATGATATGATGTCTGCAGAGAATATGCATATTATTATATATTATTATAAGTTAAAAACAACAGTTTGCAACTACATGAAGATCATATTTTATTTTGGGGAAATAACTAACTATAGCAGAACATTGTTTTGGTAAATAACACAACGTTAAGGTAAAAAAACAAAACACTAACAGGGTAAAAACAGTTAATTGGTGCTGGGTAAAGTTAACCTGTGTTGCACTGACACCATATTGACCAAAACTGGGTCCATTTTGACCCAGTGATCTTTAGTATGTAAGAGAATTCAATCTAATCATGACGAATAGAGGTCTATTGATGTGTAGTTCAAAACCTTTGTTAGAAATGATATACAAATGCGTAATATAGTAAACAATCATGGATTAGGTGAGACCAAATATACGCCTTTATATTCCCCTTTGTGTAATAAATCACTTCAGTGTCTGCAGGAGCGGCTGAAGCCAAAATGAAATGAAGTCAGATAGCTATGTGCAGTAAATTGTAACACCTGATTTGAATCATTGGGTCTATTCAGTCCACTTAACCTCAGAGTAATTGACAATTTAAAGGTGCAGTCCTTAATTTCAAGAGACAGCACAATGACTTTGATTAGGATGTGGGATATTCACTTCCCCACTGGATTAACAGACAAGGGCACTTTTTTATAAAGCAAATAAGGGGATTAGATGAGAAAT
>NC_139828.1:22168622-22406122 GCF_963691815.1 Echiichthys vipera | reverse complement strand
TTATATGTTTTAATTTATTCAAATGAAGCTTGTCACAAATAAATGACTGGTTGATTATAGGTATTTTCATTAACCTGCTCAAAGACTTTGGATAAAATCAACTGGGCGTTTTAATCGGCTGTGGCACATCGAAATATATGTATTTAAATTAGAATTCACATTTCTACAGTCGCTTAGCTGAAATACGAACTCTTCTTTTTCCCCACTGTTCTTCCCAAATGTTCCCACACAAAATCGGAGGCAACCCTGTGTGTTGGCTCCGACATCCCCTCCCTGAGCCCAGCCTTCTCCGCTCACCTTCATGCTTGTGAATAAATGCTCTCTTTGCATTCACCCGCTGCCCGCATTTCCTACTTTTTTCAAATGTAAAATCATGCAATGATCGGGGTCGTTAGCACCTCTTCCAAACTCTTAAGGAAAGTCTTTATTCTCTCCATTCATTGTCGCCGGTGCTGCTGCCGCTGACTGCTGCTCAATACTCTTCCCACCTTCGGCTAATCCTGCGGGAATAAATAGACTTGAATTCATGCTTTGTATTCGCAGCTTGGATTTACCCGGCGGTTTGTAAAAGTGAAGACATCCAGACATGCACCAAATAAACAAAGTAAATAAGTGAAATCCTTACGCACTGACAAAGTATCCATTACGCAGAGTAGCATGCATGTATAAAGTGTTAAAAAAAGAACCATGCATGCACAATTTCACCATTTTAAAAACAAAACATTATCACGTAAAATAAATTCAAGAAGGATTCGGTGAACTTAGCTGTCGTCGTTTTCATTCTGCAGCTTTCGACAGAGTTTGTATCGAAGTTAAAGGTTTGAATTGTTTTTTACGCAGCGACGTTAATGCGCATCAGATCTTTCAATCATGCAGGCCAATTTTCTTCCCCCCCCCCCCCCCTCCTCCTCCCTCTGCCACCGTTAAATGGTCTATGACGGACGAACACAGAAATCAGCGGAAAGCAGCATTGCTGATGTCCCATTGTTGACAAATCCATGAAACAACTCCAGTTTGCATGGTTTAACAGAGAGTAGAGGAGGGTGGAGGGAGGAGAGGAGAGGAGAGGGGGCGTCTGTCGTCACCAAACCACGTGTCCTGCACTGATAGTATATCTTATACTGGGAAAAGTAATCTATCAGACAGTCCTTTTAAAAGCTCCGGCCTTTAAACGCAGCATGTGTCACCTCGACTTGCTTCTCCAAATATCACTCCTTTAGGAAATATACGCACAGAGAAGGGACGCCGGAGCGCAAAACATCTCCTAACAACTTCGAGGCGAGACTCGCTGCTGTTACACAGGCCTGCTCACTTACCGGAGTGGAGAAATAAGTTGAAGTTTATTTTGCTTGACTGGCTTGCTGCTGGTTCAATCGCATTCCGATTTTGTTTTTGCTTTTTTGGAGACATCCGATCTCTTGACAGGAGCGACTAGAAGTCCAACAGACCCCGACGCGTGAGCGCACTGACGGCGCTGGTCTCACCCATCACACCCGGCTGCTCGGCTGTTTTGGCTCCGGTAGACTACAAACCATCAAACAAAAAAAGTGTAAGTCAGCCGTGAGATGACCCTGTCTGGAGGCAGCGAAAGAGCCAGCGACATGTCCGGCCAAACTGTGCTCAACGCGGAGGACGTGGATATCGACGTGGTGGGCGAGGGAGACGAGGAGGGCATGGAGCGGGTGGACAGCGACTGCGACAGCCCGGTGGGAGGCATCCTGCACGACCTGCGGGGAGAAGCAGGCGACGAGGAGGTGGAAGATGAGATCGAGGTGGAGAAGGAGGAGATGAGGTCCGGCGGAGGGAGCCCGTGCTGCGAGAGCTCCGGGGAAGGTGAGACGGGCACCGGGAAGGGAGAGGGTCAAGAGAGCGCGACGGGAGGTGGGGTCCAGAAACCCAAAAACAGTCTGGTAAAGCCGCCTTACTCCTACATCGCCCTCATCACCATGTCCATCCTCCAGAGCCCGCAGAAAAAGCTCACCCTCAGCGGGATCTGCGAGTTCATCAGTAGCCGATTCCCGTATTACCGGGAGAAGTTCCCGGCTTGGCAAAACTCCATTCGCCACAACTTGTCCCTCAACGACTGCTTCGTGAAAATCCCCCGGGAACCTGGCAACCCCGGCAAAGGCAACTACTGGACCCTGGATCCCGCTTCGGAGGACATGTTCGACAACGGCAGCTTCCTCAGGAGGAGGAAACGGTTCAAGAGAGTTCAGCCGGACATGCTCAGGGACCAGACTGCTCTCATGATGCAAAGTTTTGGTGCGTACAGCCTTGGGGGTCCCTATGGGAGGCACTACGGGATCCACCCGGCTGCTTATTCCCATCCGGCGGCTTTGCAGTACCCGTACATCCCCCCCGTAGGTCCCATGCTGCCCCCGGGCGTCCCTCTCCTGTCCTCGGCGGAGCTGAACAGGAAAGCGTTCAACTCCCAGCTCAGCCCGAGTCTTCAACTTCAGCTCAATAGTCTGAGCACAGCGTCCATGATCAAGTCAGAGCCTTCAAACAGACCGTCCTTTAGTATAGAGAACATCATCGGGGTCTCCAGCGCCTCCTCAGTCTCACCGGGCGCCGCTTTCCTGCGGCCTCCGGTGACCGTTCAGTCAGCCCTGCTGAGCGCGCAGTCCCTGTCTCTGTCCCGGGCCTCAGCCGCTATCGCTCCCATCCTCAGTGTACCGTCAAATCTTATTTCTGGACATGTTTTACCGTCAGCAGCGGCGGCGGCGGCGGCAGTGTCCAAATGGCCTTCACAATGACTTCAAACCCAGAGAAAATAAACTCTTATTTTTATATAGAGACATTATTAAGGGGGAGTGTGAATAGCACAAATCAATAGGCAACACTGGACTCTGTAGCCATAAAGACTGTTGAGACACAGAGAAAAGAAAAAAAGGAGATATTTCTGTACAGGTAATATTTGTAAATATTTGTAAAAAAAAAAAAGGTTTACCTGTTTTTTTTTCGTTTGTTTCTGTTGGAGATCTGTGATAATTCTTTTACATTTTCTTTTTTTATCGGAAGCTCAACTGGACACATTTTTTTGCTTCCTTTTCATACAAGACACAAAAAGCTCTGAAAAATAGTCTGTTTATATGAGAAAACAAATATATGTCATTCTATGTAGCTATATTGTGTTGTAAACTGAATTTATTTGTAAATAAATCTAAGAAATAATTAAAATCCATTTTCTTAATTAACGTTCTTAAATTGTTTGATAAAAGATTTATTAAGACACATCTTCTTGAAAATATATGTATTATTTTTATATAAATAACCTCTCACGCTAGGAAGGCATGAATTAACAACAAAGACATTCACATTTTTAATTTTTTAGATTTGAGCAGATATTATAAAATTGTCTTCTTTATAATGTGCTTAAATCTACTACGTAATTTTCAGGCTTAATAATTCCTAATAGCATCCCATTTTCACGACGTTAAAAGTCTATTTTAAAATTGCCGTTTGAAGTTTAATTTTTATTTCTACATTCAAATTCTATTTATCTAGTAACATGGGGAAATACATTTTTTTCACGGCAAAAGCTTAACAGCATTTACCCCTGTAAATATTATTATATATTTATATATATGATGATATTGTGTGTGTATATAAATATATATAGCTCGTATTGCAACTTTATTGTGCGCGCTTACAGAAATGTTTTTGTAATCACTCTTTGAATTAAGTGATTTTTTTTGCCGAAGGTAAACAAAAAAGTAAGGAATTATAAAACATACTTATATCGATTTTAAATTTAAAGATCAGGTGAAAAGAGGTGGTTATCATGTAAAAGCGAAGGCATGATGGACCTTATAGGTTAAATGCAAAACACCTAAAAGTATTTCCAAACTCATGGAAAACTACATTCCTGCAGCTTTTCAGTCTGATCTGACACAATAATATTTTAGATGTGAAGACAAAACGGTGTGAAATGAACATTTAGGGATAAATAGTAAAACAGTGTCAATGTTTTTTAAAACTGGGCTATTTTTATGGTTGTTTCCTTGATAATGGTCTCTGACTGGAGGTCACAGTTTAGACACTTTTAAATTCTTCATTACATCACTGCTCGTGTCGTTTTACATGATACTCTGCGGCTTGGCTACTATAAAGGTAACAGCTTCGCAGTTGTGTCAGGCTAATCACTTTTACGCAAGCAGCAAATGGTGACCGGTCTAGTGTGTGGAGTGTTTGTGTGTGTGTGTGTGTGTGTGCGCGCGCGCGCCAGCTTGGGGGGGTGGGTGGGTGGGGTGCTATATTTATCTGATCCCCATGAGAAACAGAGAAACAGAGAGGAGCCTCTCTCTACTTCAATTCACATGAAGACACCGAAGAAGGTGCTGATGATGCAAAAGACTTCTCCAATGTCACCTTCTCACCCATTTCCTTCCATACCATTATTATTGGACTATTATTATTAGCAACCCAGCATTATCAATACGTTGACCTAGAACAGTATAATATTATTATTGTGTTATAGAATTCATTTTATTGCCAAACAAACCCTGTGTCACATTAGAGCACATCAGTGTATTTGCCCCATTGATAATTCCTCGATTACAAAATATTAGGGTATAGGCTATAAAACACACACACACACACACACACACACACACACACACACACACACATACACACACACACACACACACACACACACACACACACACACACACACACACACACACACACACACACACACACACACACACTTTTTAGAAATGGCAGACTCTGGGTTTTTGGTGATTTCTGCCATTATATTTTCCTCATAATTTATACATATTTAATATTCACACGCTCCCTCTCAGACAGTTTAAAGAGGTCGTGAAAGAGACGTCCAGCCACCCGAGGTCACTTTCAGGGTGCAGTCAGCCATATTATTTAGATTAAAGGGGTATGTGGGCTAATGCAGCTTTTCCAGTCTTTTTGGGGGCAACTGAAAAAACGAATTCCTGAAGGAAATATCAAAGCATATAAACAGCAAAACTACCTGCACTAGTGTATCGTTGACGTATCAATTGTTCGAGTCATTTCCGACACTGCATGTGTGTTACAAATGCAGGTTCGGCCTCCACAAAGCAGGGACTCTAAGCCAAACTCTCGCGCTCACATGCATGAGAGCGCCTGCAGGAAAAAAAACTGCAGTGTGATGTCTCTGTGTGTGCATGATGTTGCATCGGTGATGCTGCATGCGGACGACAGCTCAGGAGACACTCAAGCCGCTAGGGGGCGTTAACTGACACCTCTGGGTATCCGAAATCAAAGACATATTTGAAAAGACACAACCTGAGATGATAGAAAATAAAACTTACCACCTTTTTCATTTTGAAATTCCAATAATTATGGCTGGATGAATAATTTAAGGAGGGGAAACTGAAATAAAGGAATAGATTATGAATATATAAAATAATAATAATAATAATAATAATAATAATAATAATAATAATAATAATAATAATAATAATAGTATTATAATTATTATTGTTGTTGTTATATCTGGTCCAATAGTTAATTTTCATTCGCGAAATATGTTTTAACCATAAGCGACATGGATATGTTAAACATTTGTATCTATGTGCTTCAGTAATCATACACCTACTGCTCCATAGTAGGATAGGAGAGGACTAGTATTTGTATTTGAGCAGAAACACTCAAATTGTCGTGGTTGTAATTTAAGCTTTACCAGCAGTTGATTCATTCATATTTCCTCCCAAAAAGTAGCAGTTCACATCACTGCAGTTTGTTCGAAATCCATTAACACAGCCTGCTCTTTTAATCATTTAATATATCAATTGTTAACAAACACAGTATTTGCTATTTTTACGTTGCGTCATAAATACGATTTGTTGATTATGAATGCGCTCATTTGAAATGCTCACAGTCGAACTCATGCGCGCGAGCCCTCACATACTTACTCGATAATGACCAGCTGCACGTGCTTGTGCACAGGTGTAGAAAACTCTTGACCGTGGTTCCCACAGCTCTCCCAGAAACTCTATATTTGTCTCATGCCACAGTCCTTTATGAATGAAGTCCACATTGTGTGTTTGATTGTTCCACCCAGTGAACTGATAAAGCTATACTACATTAACCAACACTGAATTACCATGACAGTTAATTTAAGTTCATTTAGACTTTACATCATTTTACATTTTGGTGGAGTATTTCACCAAGATATTATTAAAAAAATTATATTTTTTTGTTATGTGGTTGGCTTATAGGTGTTTTACTCACCTGTGTGCAGGTGAGGAAACATTAGCCATCCATCCATAGAACTCACTAAAAGCTGCAGATACAATCATGCCAGGACACTTCAGTAAAAAGGACATTGGGTATTTGGTATTGGTAGATGTGTTGAACCATCCTTCAAACACCTTACACATCAAGTTGTGATTCTTAATGCTCCTCCTTTCAGTCCAGTTAAAAGGTAGATGGTAAATTTACCTTTTAATAGACCGCACAGCACTTTTGTCATCTTAGCGACCACTAAAGGCATTTTACAACACAATCAAGCATTCATTCACCCACTCACACACATTCATACTCTGGTGGGAGAGGCGACCATGCAAGGTGCCACCTGCTCACCAGGAGTGATTAACATTCACACTCCAATGGCACAGCAGCTCAGTATCTTGCTCAAGGACACTTCGACATGTAGACTGCAGAGGCCAGGGATCCAACGACAGACCTCCTGAATAGAGGACGACCGCTCTACCTTCAGAACCACAGCCACATGCACATTAGTGTGCAGTTATGTTTTAAGGAGAGGCCACAGTTCATATACCTGTCTTCAAATAGCCTTTCTGGACTTTGGGTAAAATAGGCCAGTATGTTGAAAGGGAAGGCGAATGAAAGAAGGACCTCCACAAAGGTTATCATTCTGTGGTGAAACCCACATTTCTCAGAAAAGACAAATGCATGTTGAACAGGTAAACATTTCTTTCACAATTATTGTCTACGTTATGCATTCATTCATTGTGATGGGACTCATGCTTAAACAGTGTTTTAGTGCACCCCCTTGAAAAAAAGAGATTGAAGCTGTTTGTACAAACACATTACAGTTGCTGTTGTTATATACAGCCTTAATTCCTCAATGTGATTAATTTACTCACAAATTAAATAATCTCACACAAACACTTTGACCCAGTTACAGCAAACCACAGGGGCTCATTGCGACTGAAACTTCCAAGTGTTTCACCTGAAAGCTCTGATTGGATTTTGTGTTCAGCCTAAAACAATATCAAAGCATTAGTGATTTACATGCTTGAGTGTGTATGTACATCTGTTTAGCGTATATGATAAGAAAGTGCCTGAACACTGACATAGACAGAACAAATTGTGGGTCAAACTCACGCACAAACTCAGAGGTATCAAATAATCACTATGAACACGACTGGTTCAGGAATAACTTCAAACATTTAGCTGATCAAAATGAATCTCACTGCAATGGACACTCCCTAGCTGTCCTGCAGCTTTTTATTATTTCACAGGACTTATATCAACAGATGGCGTTTGCTCAGTCGTCATGGAAAAATGGAGGTTTCCAATATCCATCTTAACTCGTAAGCCAACATGGATGAGGCGCTTATTTCAACTAACTTTAGTTTAGAAGATGGAAACGCCAGCTTTATGTAGCAGAGGAGTCCCAATTAATTTGCCCCATTTTGAATTGTAAACATTTGTTTTTTCTTCAATGAAAGGGGTTATTGTGTTATCCTTGAATCACAGAGAGCATGTGGGTGTCACTGAAAAAAACATCAAAGGGAGTCCTTTTTGCTTTCAAGGCCTCAGACAGAGCTTAAACACCTCTAAATGCATGTTATAATAGTGCAGAGTTCCCCAAACAATTCAATGAGGATCCAATTAAGATTAAGTTTTGAATTACGGGTCTTTATTTGTTCTTTTGGGACAAAAGAAACCCCACAATAGGTAAAGTCTGACCTGCTTTAGCGAACTTGACTGTTTATATGATAGACTACAATGGCATTGGCAAGCAAGGCCCAGGCCTCCATAATAATCTCCCACCACAAGCTATAGCCTTCTCCTGGGCGGAGATCCCAGACAGTAAATGTAGGTACAGCAGTTACTGAATATTTAAAAAGGCATAGAGATGAAGCAATAAATGACAAAGTAAAGCTGGCGTGGCCAGGCATTAATAACTAATGGGTACCAGTGAGTTATAGGCTGCTGCCGTTGTAATGAAAGTGTCATTGCAAATCAGCAGTTGTCCGAGGTTATTATTATTTATGCATAATTGATGCCGGAACCACAAGGAACATGTCTCACCCAACAAATCCCAACACCTTGGGAACAAAGACGATGGTGTCGACAGAAGAAAAGGTCACCGAGGAGAATATGCCCCTGGGCTGAGATTTACATTGTGAGGGGAGGGCAAGGGGAGGCTTGCATTGTAAAATCATACACACATCTGTATACAGAAGGTTACAACAAACTATTACACATGAGACAGTTGATCTTCTGCTGCTCCACACATGTAGTAGTTGCTGCTCAGTAGCGGGTACGTTTCAATTAAGTTCAAAACAAGGATTTAAGCGCTCCCGATTGAGCCTTAGTTAAATTCTAGCCTTTTCTACATTTAAGCTACTTTAAGTTATCTATTTCATATGCTGCTGTATTTGTCATTCATTCATTTCACTAAATACTTAAAGTGCCAGACAGTATACATCATTACTAGATACTAGTTCATCCTAATGTCAAGAAAAAAAGAAACTTGTATTTCTCAAAGTCTTCTGTTAAGCTGACGGTGAACATTTATTATTCTTATTTTAGATCCCATCTTTGGCATTTCAAAGATATCTCACATCTCACATTTAATAATAACGTTCATTTTAC
Organism: Echiichthys vipera; assembly: GCF_963691815.1. NCBI lineage: Eukaryota > Metazoa > Chordata > Actinopteri > Perciformes > Trachinidae > Echiichthys > Echiichthys vipera. The sequence continues at coordinate 22,397,269 of NC_139828.1, read as the reverse complement.
AAATGTGTAAAGAAAAAGTGTGGATACAAAAGTTGCCTGTTTATTGTAGTTACTGTATAGTGATTAGTTATTGTTAGGCCTATATTCAAATTGACACAGAAATAGACCAGCTTTATGACCCTGGTATGATAACTGAGGACTTTACTAACAGTGATTAGAAAAAAGGGAAAATTTACTTGTCAGTTCATTTTTTATAGTGACATTTTGTTCCACAACCTATATTATGCCATTAGCCTACTTAGTTATATTATTGGAAATTCTCATTTGCTGCTGGATAAAATACACTTCTTCAAGTTCTGACCTCTGAATTTAACACCAGCTGTAAGTTATTGAGATAGTTATGGACAAATAGGCCTTTAATAATGCACAATATCCATCAAGTTGTCATAAATCTTGTCTCAACCGATGTTGTGTTCATAGTAACTGGGATTCTTCAAAATTTCAAATCCAAGTTGTAACTATTAACACAAAACTGTTAAAGTCACAGATATTGCACCATACCTTTAGAATTAACAAAGGATAGGTTGTAGAGCTGCTATAGCTACAGTTTGAACTCGTTTGATACAATTATTCTAGCCTAAGCTATGCGAAGATGGCTCGAAAAAGGTAAAGTTATGTTGTCCCCTAGGTGTTCATGAACGTCTCATGTCTGTAGGCGCTGCGTCAGCGTGCAGTGTCCAATGAGAACGCGCAACGAAGGCTTCATGGATGACGTACCCAGGAAATGCAGACAGACTCCAAAAGCAGAGATTCTTAGCTGTTATTTCTCCTCTTTAAGCTATTTTTACTGGTCGAAGTGATGCAAACGTGGAGTCTCGTTTCACTTTGCGCGTTACTCGGTGTTGTAGTGAGATGGGGCGTTTCGTTAAATGCATATTCAGGTAGGAAGAGTGTGCAGTTTGACGTGAACATGCTGCACCCTTCAGAGTCATAACAGTCCTCTTTGCTACACCACTGCTTAATTCAGTGTCGCTCATTTTATTTTCTATAAACTATTGACAGAAAGTTGTTTTGCACATATCAGAGTGTTGCTGTTAGCAGTTAGCATGCTGTCACTGGCTCCCTAGCCTGTGTGTGTCAAATGCTATCCTTCATTGATATAGTTTCCCATTCAGCAATATTTTTTCCCTCCAGGGGCGGGGAAACCCCCAATGTTCGGCGACTATGAAGCTCAAAGGCACTGGCAAGAAGTTACCTACAACCTGCCTCTCCAGGAATGGTCAGTCTGGAGTTTGTTTACTCAATGGATCAAGTTTGAGAAAAGAAAAGCTCGTTCAGGCACCCGAAAAGAGTAGGAGCTCGTTTGGGGGTTCACGACATACTAATGTGTATAATGGTGTGAGCAACTGCTGTGAGTCACAAACCGACAATACCACACGCATGGGATACAAAAAAGATTCAGAAGATCACCAAAGCAGTAACTAAATCAAAGCTGAAGCTGCAGTATAAAACATGCACTATGCACCATAAAGTATTAAAGGGATCTATGAGCAACCCAGAATGTCTACCTTACAGCCATGGTTGCACCCCCAGACCTCTTTAATGAGTATTTGTCTGACACTTTCACCATTTCATAATAAATATAGCTAACATTTGTACTCATTCAGGTACTTTAACACCACTGAGAATGACTTGAACTACTGGGGTCTTGACTATCCTCCTCTGACTGCCTACCACAGCCTGATCTGTGCTTATGTGTAAGTATTTGTATTATATAGAAATGGCATATCTGCTTCGGTGTATAAATGTTTTTTGAAGAAAATAGTTGGAGTTCAGTTTTAATATGGCACACATTGCTATTCTACTTACTTTTGTATGTTTTAACTTTTAAATAGGTATTTAAAAACAGGTGCCTTTGCCTGTGTCATTTAAGGCTTTATTTTTAGCATTATAAATACTAAAATTTCTATACTACAACCATATTTTCCTGCAGAGCCAAGGTGATAAACCCCGAATGGGTGGCACTCCACAAATCCAGAGGTTATGAAAGTCCAGCACACAAGTTATTCATGAGAGCTACAGGTGAGGAAATAAAGGGAAATGCCTCCTTGATCCATATGTACCTTGAAAAAATTTACATACTCATAAAATAGAAATGGTATAATATGTTTTTTTGTTCTGTTTCAGTGCTGGTGGCAGATGTGTTGATATACATCCCTGCTGTGGTTTTATACTGTTTATACCTGACGGATGGATCCTCTAAAAGAAAGGTAACACTTGCCCAATATGTGACGTTACATCTAACATTTTTCAACTGAAGACCCAATGAGCCACCTGTTCCTCTTAGACTGGGGAACCCACCCTTAATAAAACTGATTACAGCACTGGTCATTCAAATTTGGGAATTATAAAGTCATTCTTGCAATATAATATGATTCTATGACATTTTCCAGGAAGTTATGTGCTGTGTATATATACATACATTTACAGTACGGTCAGTTAAGAGGGATATTTGTAATATTTTGACTTTGTATTCAATTATCAAATAGTTATTACAAGATCAGTAGCTACAGCATACACATACCAGCTTTGTCTGTTGCACGAAATTAAAGAGTCGGAATTAAAGAGTAAAGAAGTGCGTTTAATGTGTTTCTTTCACACAATAAAGTCTTCAAGTGTTTATCAGCTTATTATTCAAATGTTGGATATATGACATAACCCATTACATTCAAGTGTATCATTGTATACTCATAACCTGTTGACTGTAGTTGGATTTTAGTCATGTTTACCTTCTAACAGTTAATTAATGCTCTTTTTCTCCAGGTTTCCACTGTGTTCTGCTTCCTTCTATACCCAGGCCTGATTCTCATTGACTATGGGCATTTCCAGTATCCTTCATTAAAAAGTACATTTCTACTATTTACTCACTTTGATATAATTCTTATTTGCTTTGTTGACTCTCTGTGAAATATGGACCTTCAAAGCTGCAGCTAGTGACTTTAAAGTTCCAATCCTTATAGCAGAGTCGTATATCAAGTAAATATACAATTCAATTCAATTCAATTTTATTTATAGTGCCAAATCATAACAAAAGTTATGTCAGGACACTTTACAAACTAGGTAAAGACAACACTCTATGACTAGTTTCTGATAAACATAGACCCAACAATTCCCCCGTAGAGTACAGTGGCAACGAAAACCTTCCCTATAACAGGCAGGAACGTCGGACAGACCCAGCTCTGTGGAGGACGGACATCTGTCTGCACCGGTTGGGGAGGAAGAAAAGGAGAGAGAAAGAGAGAAAAGACGGACAGATGGACAGAGAGAGACAAAGACAGAGACAGACACACTTCCAGTAACTATAATAATATCTATAGTCATGTGAATATGACTTATATGTTATGGCAGTTAATACAGCAGAATAGTTGAAACAAGCACAGCTAAGGATATAGATTGTAATAGTAGCATGAAGCGTCATGCAGGACCATGGCAGCAGGCACCACCACGATCAGCAGAGACCTGCGAGAAGACAAAGCACAAACAACTCCGGGAAAGAAGTTGAATTAGTAACATGCATTGATGAGACATGAATGATACAGACAGAGAGGAGAGAAGCTCAGAGTATCTGGAACAGGATTATCCCCCGGCAGACTAGGCCTATAGCAGCATCATTAAGCAGAACAAAATCAGCTTAAAAATAACAACATTGCTCAGGGCTCATAAGCCCTAGCTGTAAGCTTTATCAAAAAGGAAAGTTTTAAGTTTACTCCTAAATATGAAGTATATTTTCTAAAATTTTTGCATTGCACTGATTGAAAATGTAAAACGGTTTAGTGAGAATTTGAAATATTTTTTAACAACTTGGAAACTAGAATTTTGAATCTTTTGAATTTTACCCCAAAACAACATGACTTAAAGATGCCCTACTATGTTTTTTGAGGGTTTCCTGTCCTTTAGTATGTTATATAGTTTGTATGTGCATGTAAAAGGTGTTCTAAGTTAAAAAAAACAAACGATAATCCACTCCAAACAGAGTTTTCTCCATGGTTGTCTTCCTCAGACAGCACTTCTGTTTACCTGCCTGAAACGCTTTAATAGCATTTTGGTGTTTACTTCCGTTATACTAGTACCTCAGTACCTGCCCAAGAATGCCTGGCTGTGCCCGCCTTGCTAGTTAGGCAGGCCCGCAAGAAGCTCAGACAGGCATGGGCAAGATGAGGAATATAATGTGTTAATTTACGATCAAAGCATGTAAACCTATTGTAGCTGACCCGAGAAATTCAAATATGACCCTGAAAACTAGCATGATAGGGCCTCTTTTTTAAGTTTAAGTTAACTTAAGTTATTATATGTGCCATTTTTGCATATTCTGTGAGTTTGTTCTTCGTGGAATTGCTGCTTTATTAGAGATTAGATGGAAAGAAACAGTAGCAGACATCTTATTTCATGAATGCAATGCCTTCCCTTATTCCTTATTATACAGGAAATGGGGGAAAGAGAGAGGGGGGGCATGCAGCAAAGGACCGCAGGTCGGAGTCAAACCTGCGGCTGCCGCCTCAAGGACCTTCGACCTCTTTACATGGGGCGACTGCTCTAACCACTCAGTCACCCCCTGTCATTCAATTTTAAAAAGAGCTGTTGTTATTTAGACATTATTAAGCACATCAATGTAAGTAAAAACAAACAAAAAAACAATGACAGAGCAGATGTGTAAACTGAGCATCTTCACTGAACTGACCCTGGATCAGCTTCTGTTTTTCCCCCAAACTTCTTGATTCAATTTTTCAGACAGGCAAAAAAAAAAAAAAAACAGTTGCATACTGCGTCAGAGTGTCTGCTTCCAGCTTCTGTTTTCTAAGGTATTAGTCTCATACCTGCACACTGAGTTATTTACTTGTCTTGACATTATATGTGCAGACACAATATTGACCTTAACTAAATGAGGTACAATGGAGTGAGTCTGGGCTTTGCCCTATGGGGGATTCTGGGTCTGGGTCTGGGCTGGGATGCGTTGGGCTCCGTGGCCTTTTGCCTGGCTCTCAACTACAAACAGATGGAGCTGTACCATGCTCTACCCTTCTTCTGCTACCTGATGGGGAAGTGTGTCAAACTGGGCCTGATGGGGCGAGGGTGAGTCTGTTTGTTTGTGTCTTGTGTTGTCTTTTTTTTGCACCTAACATTGTTGTCTTTACTTTTTAAGGAATTTCTGAGTTATCTGCAGCAGTAGTTTCCAACCTGTTTCGTCCAACATACCCACATAGAACTATAAGATGGGCTCAAGTAACCCTAATAATAACCCTTCAATTGATGGGATGGCTTTATGTAGTTGTTCAATAGTATTTCACCGCAGAGCAAACACAGTTGCTGTGGTAGATCTATGACATATATGAACCCATACAAGACTTGGAGATCCTGGAATTCTCTTTGTTTAGGCTTAGTCTCCTTTTTTAATTTACTACTATCACTTGAAGCGGCAGAAACTGGATGTTTCAAACAATTATCCATGTTTTTTAGCTTTTTATTGGCTGTCTGCTAACTTGTTTCTCCACAACTGGTTGTGATTGTTATCAAACAATTTGTAATTCTATTTTTTTTCCCGATTATATGAACTACTCCCCAATCTTTCTATGCACTACACTTGTGACCAGTGAAGTCACAGATTTAAAGTTCAAGCCACAGTGCACTGACAACACAGTGTGACCAAATGATTCATCATGTTAGAGATGCCAGAAAGGAAAAAAAGGAGAGCAACAAAAGAGATGTATCATTTTCATTTCCTGCCTTCTTGGAAGAAACATCCAAGTACATTTATTGCAATTAGATAAGATCACAAGTTGTGTCTCAATACAGCACACTGGTAAAGAGGATTATTCTAAGAATTATTTTGTGATTGTGAAGTCATGATTATCCAACTGTATCATTGCTTTGGTTATATTGTTTTGTCACTCTGCATAGAAGTGTCATCCGAGTGCGCAAAAGCAGATACGTAATGTCAGTCTATAAGTGAGCAGTGTCCTCAGGAGAGCCTCAGAATGACTGAGGTTATCCGATTGGATGCTATTACTTGTGTGTCCAGTGTCTGTTTATCTAGTAACAATGTACCAAGGGCATTTAGTAGCAAATGGAGAGCTGGATTAGAAGGGCTGGGGGGAAAGCTATGTCCAGATGACACTCTCGCCATGCCCAAACTCCTCAGCTATGCTGTGTGTGCAACTTAACCAGCAGCTTCACAGTTACAGCTGACGAGATAGCCTGACCTACACTGAAGACTTTCAGCTGATGCATGGCTTTCACTGCATTCCTCAACACAAGGGTCAAATCCCAAATGTAGGACTTGCAGACAGTGTAATTGTTTGAGGAATGCCAGTTCACGAAGGCAAACATAAGCTACTCTCTAATGTCAACATTTGTATTTTTAAGAAATTACCTTTATAAAAAAATGTCCAAATTGTGTGCCTTTGTATTCATTATTTGTTGTATATCTGTACTTCCCACACTCAGACATGATGCCTGTCTCTCCGTTTGACTCTCCTCATGTAGGCTTTTCATGTTGGTGAGAATTGCTTCAACAGTGTTGGTGACTTTTGCCCTCTGCTGGCTGCCCTTTCTGTCTGACCCCGGTCACGCCATGCAGGTGGTCAGGAGGATCTTTCCCGTGGCTCGCGGTCTCTTTGAGGTACAGTAGTGTTCCTTAAATGAAAAGTCAGCCGGAAAACCACATCTGGGAAGCTCGATTTTGCCTTTGAGACTCTCGGCCTTATCAAAAAAAGCATTTGTACTCATGTCATGCAGGCATCTAAAAATATCTAACTCACAATCCAAATATGTCATTTTAAGAAACAAGTGAAAGAAGCTAATATCTTGTGATAGATCATAAAGATCAACACAGCTCCACCTCATGTTAGACCAGTATGACCTGGAGATAAGATGATTCATACAGGTCACATGTACATTTCGTGTGACAGTTTCCTGCGAGGCCTTACTTGCCCCTGAGGAGGTGCAGATGTTTAACCTCCTCACTACCCTTTTCTGGTGGTGTGCACAAGACATGATGTCATAATATGTGACTATAATAATACAGTAATCAAATGTCTAGAAATTTCCAGATACCATCAATAGCATAAAATAACTCAATAAGCCTAAGGGATATTTGTGTGGCTGCCAAGATAAAAATATACGGACTGTCATATTTTGTTATGTTATGAGCCGACTGTTACTGTATGTGTCTGTTTACCCTAAAGCCAGGTGCTGTGTTGGGTATCACTAACTACATATGTGCTTAAGGGTGGTTTGTGTCTGCACATAAAGGCATAGAAGACAAATATAATGCACAGCAAGTCAGTGTTTCTATACCTCCATTACATTTAGGGACTGTACAAAAATTATTAGAGGGTGAGGAGGGTCAGAAAAGGGGGAGGGTTATGTATTTTCTTTTGACTGAAGGGAGAGTAGTCTGACTTTTCCTGGCGAGCAGATGGGAGTCTTATTTTTTCTCACTTCCTTCACTCATTCTGTGGTTGTAATAACTGTTTATTTATCAGCTCTTTATGTATGCATGGCTGTATTTTCAACATTTTCTTATGTTTTTGAGGTATTGGATTTAGGCTATTGTTATTTTTATTTTAAGAAAATATTTACACTCCTGGAGATTCAGCCCCCTCCTCATTCCCAGTGATACAGTCCTTTAGGGCTTACTCTCAACACTGGCCTCCTGATATGATTGTATCATCAATTCATTGGCTCGTTTTAATATCAGTATGTTGTGTAAGTAGAAGTGTGAATTGAATTCCCATGTTTTGGTATCTTTATTTGTCTTGATTTGTTGTAATTTCTGTTGAAACAGGATGTAGTTTTCGGTACGTAATGCATTATAAATTGTAATCCAGTAAAAGAGAGAAAGGCTATTTGATATTATAGGATTGATGGCTTGGAAGTTTTGTTTGTTCAGGATGATGTTTCTCTAGCAAGTGACATTTCTCTAAGAAGTTACAGCCCTCATTTAATTTCAACAAGTTACAACACGAGGTTGTGACCACTGCCTCTATGAAAGTCAAACAGAACCCATGGGGCAGTCCTTATGCCCTGCACGCTGCTCCACACTCTCAGCATGGTAAACATCCCTCCATCCTGCACTGCTTAGCTGGGGGGAAATAGATACCCTGCAGGATCAAAGAAAACAGTGGAATAAAATGGTGAAAGGTCAGGAGATCAGTTTCACTCTATCTCTGGGAGGTGTTGGGGTTCAGGATGTACAGTAGGAGGATATAGATAAATCTTACTAATTTATGGCCTGGATCTTGTCAGCACTTTATAGCAGAGCAATGTTCTAGCCATATGGACTGATGAGTAGGGCAAATGCTACATTTAAAGGCGTATCAGAGCACATACGACAACTGTTGCCTTCTTCCCACTTTATGATAGCTAGACGGTTTTCATAGGACACACACATTTGTATGCTATGGTCAGGTCAGTCAGCCATTGCGTCTGAGAGAAAAGGAGGCACAGGAATATGATTATAATTAAAAAAAGAAAGCGATAGCGAACAGTGAGAGAGATAGTACTTTTAAGACTTCAGCTGGCAGTGCTGAGAGCTAAAGTAACTGTGTGCGTTTATGTGCTTGCGTATGTGACTGACAGCTCAGAGGCCAAGGTTTGCAGCTCTCATTTCTGAAAGCCCCGTATCCCTTTCTTGTCCGCGTCCCCGAGGTAGCACCCACCACAAGGATGTGAGAAGTAATTGAAAATTCTACCAGGGGAGCAGATGGCAGCGTGCGCCGAGGCAGTATTTGTTCAACGAAATGATGCAAACATAATACACAGGGTGTGAGAGACACTATACTCCCCTGTGACGACAGCATGAGAGGCCGCCGGGTCGAGCCATCCTGAACTAATTGTGAAATTGTGCACGTAAGCAGAAGCTTTGGACAAGGGGACAGGGGTGAGAAGGGGTGGTGGGGAGGAAGAGGGCCGGTGACTGGTGGTCGGGGCAGCTTCTGGGCGGGAGCAGTTGTAAGTTTACCCACTGAGCTGCATTCTGGCGTCTCACGTTGCTGCCTGCTCACAAAAATGGCACCAAATGCTTCTCCCTGTGAAATTCCATGCTAGCTTATAGGTGAAGGAGCCGCAATGCTCTCGCCCCCCTTACATTTGCCGATGAGACCCCCACCCCTCCCCATTCATGCGTTGCCTTCAGGAACATTCCCGTAGTGGTTATTTGGAGTGGGGAGGCAAAGAGGAAACAACAACACTGGACGGTCCAGTGCTGCTGACTAGGCTGCCATTAAGATCCACACAGCTGTGCAGTGAGCAGCTGTAGCACAGACGAGAGAGAAGAGGCCAGAAATAGTTTTTCTAGACAGGGCCACACACGGAAACCCTTCACAGCGGAATCTTGAAGCCGATCTAGGCACACTGTCTCTGTGACGTGTGATATCATAGTGCACAGTGGCGGCTCGGGCCTCAATACCATCTGATCCCCGCGCAACTGCTTAAGCACTTAAATACACTGAATCTCACAGCTACGCCCTCCTCATCTCTTATAAACCACAAGTACTTTTAGCCTGGTATTAAGGCTGTAACATATCTTCCATATTATTCAGATCAGATATTTCAGGTTATTTGCAAAATACTAAATTATTATGATACAGCAACATAAGAGAAAAGTTCTTTTTGGAGCTGAAATGATAAGTTGATAGACAGAAAATTAACTTGCAGCTATTATGAAAAATTAGTTGTTCAAGTCATATTAGTCAAACAAAAATGCCAAATATTCTGTTTTCGGCTTCCCAAATGTAAGGATATGTTGCTTTTTTTTTCGTTTTCTGTAATTGTAAATTGAATCTAGGTTTTGGTCTGTTGATTCTTGGAAATTGTGATTTTGGCAAAGCCATTAATCCATTAATTAAGAAAATAATTGTCAGCCCATGGTTTCAGCAAATTGCATTAGTAACCTTATAAATATTATTCTAGAGAATTGTTGTGTAGTATTGTTCAGCAGTGCTCTCTGGTAGGTCTGTATCTGCTTGGTATGCAGAAACTACTCTGGTTTGACTCTTGACCTTGTGACCTTGTGTCCCCAAGTTTACAAATAAGTCCATGCTCTTTCTGAAAGGTTGGTTAATTTATGATGAAGGGTTACGCACAAATGTCCCTCAGCAATGCGCTGGGGAATTTTTATTGCACATTTAGTGGGGAAATTATTACTTAAAGCAATGCCACTTATTTGCTTTCTGTTCAAGATGGAATTATAATTATTATACACAGGCATCAAAGCCTTATGAATTTAAAAGTGTTTGTGTTTGTGTTTGTGTTTGTGTGTGTGTGTGTGTGTGTGTGTGTGTGTGTGTGTGTGTGTGTGTGTGTGTGTGTGTGTGTGTGTGTGTGTGTGTGTGTGTGTGTGTGTGTGTGTGTGTGTGTGTGTGTGTGTGTGTGTGTGTGTGTGTGTGTGTGTGTGTGTGTGTGTGTGTGTGTGTGTGTGTGTGTGTGTGTGTGTGTGTGTGTGTGTGTGTGTGTAGGATAAGGTGGCTAACACATGGTGCAGCTTGAACATCCTGATAAAGATCAGATCCATTCTGTCAAGTGACTCCCAGATCTACCTCAGGTAATCCCTCTATCTATCTAACAAGCTTTCCCCCCTCTCTCTTTCACGGTTTCCTTCACTTTTGCTGTATTGTTCTGTCTTTCTTCTTATTCTATCTCTTGTTTTCTCTTATATTATTTGCTGGGAAAGCAGAGCTTACCCAAGGGAATGAAAACTGTGATTCAGTGGGTTGGAAATGAGATCATGCCTTAAGGAAACATCTTGAGAGGAACATCAGAACAAGTCACAGCTGTGTTTGTAAATGTGGAGACAAGAGGTTCAATTGTCCAAGGAGCTATTGAAACCTGATTTTCTTTTCAAAAATGTTATGGATTATGTGCTTTATTAGATGAAGTGGGTGAAGTGGGTGAGAGAAATTAATCCTGCTATCAGGGGACGCAGACAACGTTGAAGACACTACTATCCCACGGAGCATCTCAGGTCGTACACTGGAGCTCAAAATTAGAGAACAAGTTATTGTTACTTGATTTATTCTGAAATGTTGTTATTATGTATTGTTTAGAATTTGATAGAATATCCACTTTGGCAATACCACTGTTACACTAGCATGTTTTTTTTTTTAAATAACCAAGGAATGTCAACAGAAACCTTTATTTTGTTAAAAAACAAAACAACAGTGAGCAAAATTAGAGAACACTTCCAGATACTTCCCAGTTATTGGTGTTAATCTTGCATCTGGTGACAATTTCCTTAATTGTTGGACCCACCCTATTTATCTGGAAGCTCTCCTTGTTACTTTGCAAGATGGCAGCTATTCTAAGGTGACTTAACTTTACAAGGACACGTCCCTCAAAAAGACCGGTCGTCCACGTAAAACAAGTTCACGAGACGCCAGGATTATGCGTAAGACTTTCTGCAGCAGGAGTTGGGCCTCTTGTTCAGCGTATTTAATATTTATAATTTGTTCTCTAATTTTGATCTCCAGTGTATTTGAATAAGAAAAAAATAAAAACCGTTATTTTGTATATAGCTGAGAACCTGTCTGATCACAATGAGAAAAACAGTTGTGTCATGGGGGAGCCTGCTTAAATAACCCAGCACGCTAAATTTAGGATCCCTATGTTCGCAGCATGAACACATTTCTGCCAGACTGCTAAGTCCGGGGATCAAGTTGGACTTCTTTGACTGTAGTGCATTTCAAACAAATGAAAAACGCTCTTGTCTTTTTGGCACAGGGAGTGGATTGTTAAATGCTCTGGTGTGGGCATACTGTGTACATAGATTGAATCAGCTGTGAAAAGTGATCCATGTCCTTCCGGACCACAAAACCCTGCCTTCAACATAACACACTCATAACACACTTGCTGTCATACACACTAAATACCAACTTACTGGTCCTCTATTACTGCTGTTACTTAACATTACTATTATCTCTATCTATTTATCTCCAGCTATCTGTGTCAAAGTACAAACACATCGTTGCCCTCGCGCCTTGAACTTACTCGCAGCACAGTCACACTGACACATAGTCACTCTCTTCCGGTGCCTCCACACCGACAGGTGACAATTGAAGGGTTAAAATAAGGCCTGCTAAGGGCCAGTATTTGGTCATTTCCCACATAGCAGAGGTCTTAGTTTGTAGTGTACGCGGCATAAAAAAACAGCAAGATGGATCCATTGTTAGATTTTGGTTTGACTTGTTGATTGTTTACATTTGAAATCAAAAGCAGATTGTCTAGTGCCACTGACTAAAAACAAATCTTGTGTTTTGTCATTTTGGCTACTTTTCAGTTCTGTGGTCATTATCAGTCAACATTACAGAAAGGTTTCTGGAATTATTTGCAAATTAATTTATTCATGTTGACGCCAAATTGTTTTCAGACTCTACATGTCTTCTGCTGCATAATTATTTTTCCTTCTGCAGTTACTTCATCCCCCACTGAGGATGTTTGTGCATTTAAGCGTGCCGATGTGAGATAATCAAAATTTTCATTTGGATTGTTTTTCAGTTTTGCCTTCACACTCCTGGCAGTCCTACCTTCCAGCCTCAGACTTCTGATGAAGCCAACTTTCTGGCAGTTTAAACTGGCCTTGGTGAGTTGCCTCTAACTCAGGGCGTCTACATGCACATCAGTAACCCGAAAACTGCTGGTCGGAATAAGGCTTTTTTTCCCGGTTCACCTATGTCAACATCACAAACGGCCGACTTCTGGACAGAATAACAACAGAAACGCATCTTCTTGATAGTGATGTTAATTGCCGTTGTGAATTCCTCCCTTAGTTTAAGTGTAATGCTCTATTGTTGCTGTTTTTTTCACTTCGTTTTTGGCACCGTTGCTTCCTGGTTTATTCTTTTTTCAGGTCAAAAGCCACTGCCGCGAGGTGGGGAGGGGGGATTTAACCCTGGCGCATGTGCAGACGCGAAACCCGATAGAAACCCGAGAACGCTGTTTACATGCGCGAATAATCAGGGTACTGAATGAGTTCTCAGTGCGTTTACATGCAGTTTAAAAACCTGATTATAATTGGGTTAAGGGCATACCCTGGTTTTTCAAACCCCATGTAAACACCATACCCTGGGTAAAATCGGAGTTCTCATACCCGGGTTAACGAACCTAGAGACTTTAACTGATGTTAAAAAAATAGCAAGCCCAAGAATGTAAGGGCCCTCCCCTTACATAGAGAAAAGGCCCCTTCTTTTAACCAATCACATAAAGGCCAAAATATCAGGGATTTAATTATTTTAATTTGAGAATTTGTCTAAAAATAGCATCAAATAATTACAATGTTAAAATGTGAACATTATTGATGCATATGTCCATACATAAAAAGTACGCTTTCCTGTCTTATTGTTCAGTAACTGTTGTTGTTGTTGTACTAAAAATAATCTCAATGTGACTTTTAGGCCAATTCATCTCTGGCATTTTTCCTCTTCTCCTATCAAGTTCACGAGAAGTCCATCCTCTTGGCTGCCTTGTAAGTACAGAGGTAAAACTTCTTGAGGTTTTGTCCCTCTGGGTGATTTGTCGACATGTAGCAGCAGCAATAGTAACAAACATTAATTCTATCTTGTAGCGATACCTCAATTATTCATGAGTATAGATTTAATTTCTGCTCACAAAGGAGCCATTTCGCCCGTTCCCCCACTTCAGATCTCAGTTTATGTCCTGCAGATTGTTAATGAGTTGAAGACGTGCGCACTCTGTAAAAGTGACATCATCCTCACGCTGTACTCCCACAGTTGCAGAGGAACAATCTATTTAAGTACAGACTTGCTAACTGAGGGCTTATTCACCTCTGTCATCACGCTCCGTGCCACACAGATACAGAAGCAGACCTCCTGGCTTCCATCCTCATGATATGAAGTGCAGTACTTGCACACATAAGCATAAAGACGTATATGTGTGTGATTCATTACCATTTACCTTAATCTGAATAAAGCTGAGCAGGTACACAGAGTGAAGTCTGGCATAGATTTGACAGCGAGGGATTTGGTTCCAAGATCTGGGCTCATCTATTAATCTAGATTAGGGTAGATTGTTGCTTTATTAACTATTGAGTTGTATCTCCCACCTGTCCCCCTCAATCAATCAGTAATGCATGTCCAGGGATTAGGAAAGAATGGCAGGCGGCAGCTCGGGGCGTTGTTTGCGCAGGATCAATTATTGGGCTGTAACAGGATCGCCAAAGAGCACCGGCTGTAATTATGGGCTCAGGGACCAGTGGAAAGTGCCCCCCCTGGAGCACAGTGTACAGCTAGCACTGGCTAGCAATGACGCAGGCAACTTGGTTCAACAAACAACAGGTCTTTGTTACACAGAAACACACATACTGTATGTACCATAAAGTCAGAATTGTAACCTCTTGGCAAAACATTTCCAGGTCTTTCATGTTGAAATTGAATACTTGGTTCAAGTAAAAGTAGAATTTTTAACCACAATTAATGAAGGATTACAGTACCATAGGGTAAAGACACGTACATCCCTCGTGCCCAATGGGGTGGGTGCAGGATGTGCTGTATGTACTATACATGCCAGGGCAGTTGCAGTAAAAGATACTTATGGTTGTAAAATAATGTGGTACAACAAACACTTGACTGCCTTGTGACGGACTGTAATAATCCATTGATGTGGACGTCCTGTCGGGTCAGTTGCTGTAACATTATACACGCATGATATCAATTCACATCCAGCTGCGACCTAACATGGCCTCACCTTCTGTCCTACCATAAAATTATATTTAATGGTACTTACTGTACAGTCTGTTTGACGATGAGTATGTCCAACTTTAATCCTTTCCAGGCCTGTCTGCCTCCTGCTGAATGACCTCCCTTTGATGGCCATTTGGTTCTTGCAGGCTTCTACATTCAGGTAAGACTGTGTGGAGCCCGCTGTAACTAAGCAAAGGTAGTAGATGGATATGAACTGGGTCTTAAATATTGTTTATATCAGAGGTTATTTACTGTAGTTTTTCCAGTGCATAACCTAACACTGTTTTGTTTGGGATCTATGCTCATGAAATCATTTTGTGCTGTTACAAACTCATTTTGATCGATTGATTTTGATGGTTTTTATGTTGTTGTTTTTAAAAAAAATAAAGAAATCATGAAGCCACTAGCAGCTAGTTAGCTTAGTATTAAGAGTGAAAACAGGGGGAAACAGCTATATATGTATATATCTTTAAACTCTACCTTGGTTATGCACAGTCACTTCCTGATCAACGTTGAGACAGAAACAAACAATCTCCTAAAAAGATGAACCATTCCTTTAATAAACATTAGGTTTCCATGCAACAGCAACTCCTCGCCACTTGTGCTGCAGTACGGACATTATTTCAGTAACCATTTGCTATTAGTGAAGATGATAAAGTGCAGAAAGATTTAAGCAAGTCAAAAGGCAGAACTTGCCTTAAATGTTGTATTTAAAAGCACAAGACTATGTAACTGTGGAAAGAAGAATTTACACACTTAAATTCTTTCAACCAAAAAGTTCAAAAGCGGTTCAGAGGTTTAGCCTCACTTCGTCCTGTGGGACCAGATGCTTAAAGCAGCTAATCTTAGCAAAATTAAGCTTCATATTGCTTTATAACGGACATTACTGAGTCAGTTCACTGATTCTATGAATCTTTTTTACTTGTGCTACATTAAGTTTTATCATTAACTCTAATTCTATACCGTGCTGTACCTGTCACTGTGACCGCAGTAGTCATTGTTCAGCAAAAGTTATGGAGTCTCGCTTTAAGAAAAAGATGGACCTGTGGGATGTCCTTGTGGATAACTTGGCACGTACCACATAACTGCAATGTCAGGGATTTGAATCTGGCATTTCATTGTCACAACTCTTTATTTCTCACCAGTGGTAAATATCAAATGAGAAACGCCACAGAAATAATCCTGAGAAGCTAAATGGATCTACGATACGGGTTGAGCTGAGGACCATGAATGGAAAAGACAAGTAGTGCTGCAAATGCTCTGTCTAACTTTCATCAGCTGTTGTTAAATTCTTCCGCCAGCACTAATTGTTGTGCGTGTGGTTTAGTATAAGGATATCTGGGGATTACACGGCATAGTCTGCATGCCTGCTGTCTAAGTGTGCGTTGTGTAGGGACAGGGGGTCATTCTGTAGCTGCTTCTCAGTACAGTCTGACTTGGACTCTCATTATTATCTGCATCCTCTACAGACTCCATTTAAAGAAATACATCTTTTGTCAGCCTAACTGGCTGAATGGATGCTCAACCATAGCAATTTTAAGAGGGTAGAATGCAGCCAGTCTGTTTTAATTGACAAAGTATGTATTTCCAAATTGTTAAGCATTTATCCGCTGAGTGGAGCTTTTTTGTCGGAGTAAAAATCAGAAAGAGTTGTTTGTTGGGAGTGGATGGGTTTTTACAAGCTGGGGTGATGTGCGATTTACTATGAGTCAACTGTTGTTCTTGTCCGTGCCCCTCTGCTAAACTAAGATAAGCTTGGCATCAACGCTAGAGCCATTTCTCCCCAGGGGACAGACTGCCTGTGCCGGCCTGCTGAATAAAAGCTATGTGGTTTACTGTTGCCATTTTCTCAGAAAACATGACACTGAACCTAATTGTGTACTACTGGATGCAGGGATGGAACAAATAATAGTTGTTTTTTTTTTATCACGGATCACAATAATCGTGGTGAATGTCAATTATTGGGATAATTGTGAGTATCGTGAATATCCTCACGAGGGACTTGACCGGCAAATTGACTGCAGTTTATCACAGTTTTTTCGTCAAAGTGTAACTTTATTTAGTTGCGGTCGGTGGCTGAGTGGTTAGAGCAGTCGCCCCATGTAAAGAGGCTGAAGGTCCTCAAGGCAGCGGCTGCGGGTTCGACTCCGACCTGCGGCCCTTTGCTGCATGTCTCCCTCCTCTCTCTCTCTCACCCCGTTTCCTGTCTGTCCTATCTAAAAAAGGCTTGAAAACTGCCCAAAAAAATCTAAAGCGTAACTTTAATTTGGACACAGCGCATACATTAAGGAACAGTTCAGCTCAAGGACTGATTTTATTTTAAAGAAAATAAATCCTTTCATTTGATATAGTCTATTAAAAGATTTTTACATTTCGGTGCATGTATTTATCAAGCACAACAAATGTAAGTCTGATCATTAAAGTGTAATTCCGGAGTAAAATCATCCCATGGTCTTTTTCGGCACTTACATACATCAAATAAGCCATCGAGACATTTTTTTTTTATTAACGGACAAATACAGTAGAGTCGCTAACAGCCAGACCTGGATAACACCTATTAGCTCGGGGCAGTACGGTGAAGGCATTAAAAAGGAGCATCAATGTTCTTATTCTTTTTGGATTGATTTGGTCATCTACTTGAATGGACTTTACTGGAGCTGGTATCGGGGCCAGTAGGTAAGTCTTTCCAAACACTGTTTTAATTAACTTTTGGTTCGCTAACTACGTTGTTGGTGCTTTGTTTTATGTGAAGGGACTCTTATCATGCTACTGCAGAGGTTTGGTGTTATTTTGAGCATTGTTAGTGGTTAAAAAAGCCGTTTTAATGCCTTCACCGTACTGCCCCGAGCTAATCAGAGCAATCATTAGCCATGTCTGGCTGTTAGCGACTCTCTGGGATTGATCTGTTAATAGTTGTTACACGAAAACCAGTTATTTGATGTATGCAAGTACCGAAAAAGACCATGGAATTACACTTCGGTCTCCGTGACCGCTGCGATTTTTTTATGACATCTTATGATATGACACTGGAAAAAACTGAATTGAATTTAAAAGGATGTTCACTAAAAAAAAAGATGTGTCCTATTTGTTTCTTTACAAAATGTAAGGTAAAGTGATTCCAGTGTACTGTAGTTTTAAGTACATTTTGGATCATTAACAGGATAATATCGTGATTCACAATCATTTTCGCCAGGATGATCTAACATGAAATCTTCATATCGTTGGCATATATAAAAAAATCCATTAAAAAGAAAAATCTACATATTTCGTGGTAGAAGTGTGTATCAAAGCTCCATCTGTAAGTTCCCTGCTTACTCCTCTTAGAGTCATTATACTTGTTATATATATATACATTGCTACATACATTGACGGTGACATCAGAAAAAAGACCTAATTTCTAAACTGTAAATGCACCATTGTTCTTGTCTTTGTCCCTCTGTGCAGCATGCTGCCTCTGTTTCTGAAGGATGGTCTGCTGGTGCCCTATGTTGTGACCTCGTTGGCCTTCCTCATGGTCAGCGTCTATCTACTGTCTGCACTAGAGCAGTGTTCAGAGGAGGAGCTGAGACTGGGTGCCTACCACAAGCTGTTGTTCTGCCTACCCAAACTAGACCTGGCCCGGATTGTAAGATGGAAGGTCAGTGTGGTTCACGCTCCGGTACAATGACTAACACTGCATTAGCAATGATGTTGTGATGTGCAGGTCCAATGACACCTGTGTTACAACCAGGCTAAATTAGGTGGCCAGTAAATCAAGATGTTAAGGCTACATTTAACCATTTCAGTAACATTTAAATTGCTTCATTTAAACATCTAGTTAGGATTTCCTACTTATACTCACAGAAATATAGCATTCTGGAGTTGAAACAATGTTTATTTGTAACCTACTTTCACTTTTATTATTTTCTAAATTGACCCGGGTTTTGATCTATTGGCACCATCTGACCACATCTTCAACTTTGTCCTTGCTGGGTATGTGTAGCAAAAACAAAGTTATTCTGCATGAAGGTGTGGTGCACAACTGTTCCCTATGTGTGGCTGATAGGGAAAAGGTACAATTTTCACCAACGACTTCGATGTCCCCCGTAATGCTGATGTGAAAACAACATTGTATCGGGAGTCGGGACAAAGAGTACATTAACTAGGGGCAAATGTGATTTCATGGTTTATATTAGCTAATGTTGGTTAAGCTGCAGAGGTTGCAGTCTGCAATCCCAGAGATTTGAACAGGAGGTGGTGATGTATATATCATTGTGGTTGCAGCTCCAATTGACCACCAATAAAATAAAAGGTCATGCAGATTACTTAATACCTATTAACACAGGTAGGGAAGGCAATATCATGTGTCTTCATCTTTTGTTTGAACAAGCAGATTATTACGTATTATTTAAAGCCACTATAAGGGGTGTAGTGGTAAATATAAAGTGCCTATATTTTGAAATTACCACTTTATATTTATTCCTTCTACTAAAAAGAATAGTTTTTCATTTAAATGTCTGGAAGAGCTCAGTAATAGAATTTTCAAATCATATTTGAGTTGATATAAATGTAACGGATGGCAGTAATTAATATCATATGATATTGTAGGCCTCTGAATTGAATCAAATCAAAAACCATGTCAGCGCAGACTGTATCACAGACTTTGTGATATCAGCAAATATCGTATTGTTGTCCAAATATTGGATATAATATTGTGATAAAACTCGTGATTTACACCCCTAGCCACTATGTGTAGAATATCTGTTTAATTATAGCTTCTTTCAAATTATTTTAATGCCATGAGTTTTTGTTTGTAAAATAATATGCTCTGAAACGCCTGAGTCTAACGATAATCTAACCTGTGACAAGCTTCAGCTGCTTGATAATGAGCACATCTTTAGAATCAGCTTTGTAAGAGCATGGAGAAACCTAAAACATGCAGGACAGTGGTCCTCCAGGACCGGAATTGGGCACCCCTGAATTTGTCAGCAGTTCAGTGAATAGGAGTTTCTCTTCCACAGTGTTTCTAGAAACTACCTCTAGGAGTCGCCAGAATCAGAGATTTTCCAATACTACACACAGGGGGTTTGAGTTTAAAGCATGGTCTCCTTTTTGCTTCTGACAAGGCTCATGCTCAATGATCAGTTAACAAAGTAGAGATATTGCTGCTTGATTAATTTAATAGTTCATCTTCTATGAGGGGTGCACAGCTGATGCATTTGTAATATGAAGGGTGCTGATGTCAGGATAGCCTGTACTTTTGAAAGAAGCCCAAGACCTAAATTGCAACCGTGTGAGAAGATATACCCAACTGTATAAATAAAGATCATGTGCCGCTGTAAGTTGTGTAAGCTGTCCGGGGATGAAAGCCGCTGCCAGGCAAAGAATTATTTATCACTTATTTAAGTTTCCACAGCGTCTGAAGTGGCTGCACCGCCAGCCCCTTATCGTCGGGGGCTCCGGTAGGGTGTCAGAGATTAAGAGAAGGTGTCTTTTTATAGCGCATGTCATTAACACAGGTTTGCCTAGATATATTTATTTACACAAGCAGCATAAATAGCGAGCCCCGATGATGGTGATAAGGTTTCATGGGTTTGGGATGGCAGGGCGGGGCAGGTTTGGACATGAGGTGTTTCCTCCATCTTACTCACTGACTTATTTCTGGCTCATAAAACCCAAATAGACACATGAATGATCTCACCATCAGTTCTGTTTGCAACTCTGTAACAAGGCAAAAAGTCGTTTTTTTATAGGCCTTATTTCAAACTACGGTACCTATTCTGCGGTGTGATATGTGATACTTTATTTGTTCTTTATAGCACCTCTCAAATGACCTATTTGATGTAAGTCATCCAGTGATAAATATGCAGTGTAATTTGAGAGCTCTTTCAAATTAAACCATTTATTGGTTTTGATATTATAGTCGGACTTAAGGGAAATTAAAGGAAAAGCTAACAGTTTTTTCTTGGCCTGAGGTGCCCGGTCTTTTCATTGTTTTTTATGAGGAACAGTTTCTGGTTTGGAATATTAATTCAGTCATGACAAAAAAAAAAGCACTCTGGTTGTCTGCATCAAAGGGGTATTTTCAGAGGCTGGGATATCCTCCGTTTTACTCCTTAGAATGGATCAAACTCCAAAAATGCTGGAAAGCTCCTTCCAAAGCCATAGAAGATATTATACAACAGTTTCTACAGGTAGTACTCACCTGAAGAGTATACTGATCTTGATGTTGTTAGGGCTGGGTGATACTTCCATATAATGATAAAAATATGATAAGCATCAGGTAAATAAATGTAGTAATTTCTCATCTTTCAATGGAATCGAAATTGTGAAAAACCATAGAAATTTCATTTGAAAATCGGTTTGAAAAAGTTTTGCTATTATAATCAAACTTAACATTTCCACACAGTTAAATGTGTTTAAAATTAACTGGATTACATAAACCACAACTTCACATATGCAAGCACATATTGTGATATATTGAGATAAAGTCCTTCCATATCAGGGCGATAAAAGGGGGAAGATATACAGGTTTGTCATCCAGATTATATAAAGGTGTATATTGTATTTTTCCATATTGTTCCTATAGCGACCAAAGTGCTATATGGCAATATTTGCGTGATTAAGACGACACTGATCCAAGCATGTTATGTTCATTTTGCACAATCATTAAAAAAATGAGAAAATATTATAATAGTAGTATACAGGCTTTACTATATGGTTATTTCACATAGACTATTTATTGAATTACCAGAAATCATGCTATATCGTAATATATATAGTTATCGAGATATGAAATGACGTTCATCGGGATAGAATATTTTGGCCATCTTGCCCAGCTCTACTTGACGTATAAAATCGAGCCACCTTTAACAACCCTCGTTGGTTTCTTTCTTGTTGGTGTGATCTCATCCATCATACTCTTATCAAGCAGAGTAGCCTTCTTACGTGATTTGAAGCAGAACAGTCTGATGAAACCCCAATTGCAATTTATCACTCTTACCAAAACAAAAAGGCTTTGCACCATTGCAGAAGCCACGTCTTCATACTCTATTTTGACCAAACACTGATCTATTTTTGAGAAATAAAGGTCATTCTTCCGTTGGAAATAACTTGACTAAACAATGTTAACTAAAGGTCCACTTACTTGCTTTTTCAAAACTTTCAACTACATCTAATGGTATTTATCAGAGTTTGCTCAGTTGTCATGGAGATGGCATGCTGGAGAGGTGGGTGTTACGGTCTCCTGCGTCACCTGTTATCATGGGACTGAGGTGCCATGATTTAGTCACATGATGACTACTGAAATGTCTCCATGACAACCAAGCCAACTCCTGATGAAGAGTGGGTGAGATGTGTTTGAAAGCTTTGGAAAAAAGCTTGTAACCTGACCGAAAGAGCTGAGATCTTTTTGTCAAGCTTTGGTTTCTCTAAAGTAGCACATGTTTCACCTCAGCCTGGGTTTGTGACGGTTTATGAATTTCATTATGAACTCAGCCTACTTTCTGATTTTGTGTCCCTGTTCTCATTCGAATCAGTTGATAACCAGTCTGTCCGTCTTTGTTACAGTTCTACATCAGCCTTGCAGTAATGGCCGGTCTGAGCGTCGTGACTGTAGCTCTGGTTCCTCCACCCCATCTACCCGACTTGTTTCCAGTGTTGGTGTCCATTACTGCTTTCAGTCACTTCTTGGGAACATTTCTATATTTCAACATTGTCCAGTTCAGTGAGCCACCAAGCAGAAAGAGCCAGAAGAAGAACAACTGAATGGTATCAAAGGTAGTCATATGAATGGCAAGAGATTTTAATAGATTATATTGCTTCAGGGACAGTGTTATATCGGGGGCATGTTGGTATGCTAACATGCGTGAAGGCCATCAGCTACCCAGCGCAAATAACATAAATGTACAGCCGGAATAGAAAATAGGTAATCAATTAATAATTTAAGTCAGTTTTCCAAGCCAAAACTCTAAACATTTGATGGCTCCAGCTTTTCTGCATTTCTTCTTCTCTCTATATATATTTATATTTATAGTAAATTGAACAGCTTGGTTTTTTCAGGCTGTTGCTCAAACATAAAGAGATTCAACATCACCTTGGGCTCTCAGAAATTGTGGCATTTGTCACAGTTTTCTAAACCTTGAACGACCAAATGATTAATTGAGAAGATGCTCTGCAAACATAGTGCTATGGAAGATAATCATTGCAGCCCAACAAATATTTGGGATGCTGGGGGCTGTAAAATCATTACATCGCAAAATGGCAAAAAAAGTGAAAGGAGAACATAGTGATGTTTCTTCAGTTTGGACCAAATACATTCATGTAATCAGGCCCCTCTGTTACCAAACTTCTTTTGTCAAATTACTTTTGCTTGGATCAATGACGTGTCACTCTTCAAACCACACTATTGCTGGCTAATCTCACAAGTACAAAAAGCCAAGCCGTGTACAGCCTACACATTAAAGTTTAGATAGCTCTGTGCCTGTATGCTCAAGCTACAGGGGGTGGCCATGAGACTAGGAACGCCTGTTGTAAGGTTCACTTATTGTTAAGACCATAGGGTAAGGTGTTGATTAAAATTGGTGGTAACTTTTAAAGCCATAGTTAGGTTGTGGTGCTAGAATGAATGATACTGTAAGGCATTCCTGTTATTCTGTCCACCCTCAGTACCTCCTCTAGGTACTGTAATTACCACATACCTGATGGGACTGAACTCAAGTCCAGCAGTAACTGTTGGATCATTATTCATGTGAACTTTTTCTTTTTTTACGGTTTTCTACGGCATATATTTTTATTCATCATTGAAGTTCTTTTGTACAAACATAGTTTTTGTGAAAATAAATAAAATTTGTCAATGACCTAAAGTGAACAGTGGGTTTATTGCCGCATTGTTAAAATGATTTAGTTTTGAGCAGCTTCATATAAACTGTCTACATTTACCAAGTAGTTCGCTAAATCACCCCTAACAGTCTGGCAGAGACAGAGCCAATAATTGGACAGAAATTATATCTTTCAAAGCTTTTACTCAACATCATTAAATATTCATTACAAGTCCTAGATACTACAAGGGTCCTGCACAAAAGACTTGTTCATTTAAAACAAAACCAGCGGCAGGACAGGCCTTAAAAAGAGATGATGGAAGGTGACATATCTGAACATAATGCTATAAAGTTGAAATACCACAGAAAAAAAAGGTACAAGCAATTTCTTTCTCCAATCTCTGAGCGAGTTAATGACAGGCATAAAAAAATCCATTACAACTATAAATGTTATCAGGTCAGTGAGGGTTGCCTGTGCATCTGAGGCTCCAGGCCGGCAGCCAATAATGAGCCACAAGGACAAATAAGAGCCCAAGATGGAAGTTGACTTACTACAATGGGACATGAACACAAGGGGCCAATTAGACGTGGCATGAAAGGCAGGATTAGCAATTTTATTACATGTTTATATAAAGTTATTCCTATACATTAAGAAAGATGTGCGTAAAAAAGGGAATTTACCAATTCTGAAATGGGAAAAAATAGGAAGTTACAGAAAAAAATGCCACTTCCATTAGCAACTCCATCTGATGAGGAAGATGTGTGATAGGATCGAAAGCTGCAGAAATCAACATCAATTTTGATAAATTGATTTATTGTTTCAGTCAATTATTCTACAAAAATCTCTAAGCAGTTCTGTTTGTATTAAATTATACATACATTTATAAAAACCTAGCGGATAAATAAAAGGTAATACATTGCAGTATGTGACAACACAGTGATAATAAAGCTACAAAATGTAATACTCATTGGAGCAAAATGCCCTGTGGTTACACTGCTCTGTAACTCTCGAGACTGAGGTTTGATGCTTGAGGTTTGCAATTGGAATAAAGTTCACTAGTTACACACCAAAGAGCTTTTTTCATTTTCAAGCCACGCTGAAAATAAGGCTCCTGTCACCACCTCGTCTCTGACTTGTTATCCTGGATGCATATCTCCAGTTTCTGTGGCTGTGATCTTCAGACTAGAGGCACAGGAAGTACTCTACCCTCAGAGATAAAACTTTGTACTCATGGCAGATAAAGAAAATCTCCCAAAGAGGCTCCAGATTACTAATACACATTATTTCTAGAAGATAGACAGTTTGAGATACCGCCCTCTAGTGAAAACCGTTGCCATAGGTAAGAAGTTATTTGTGATGCATCATTGGAGGTAAGGCAGCCGTTAAAAGAACCACAGATCCTTCTATCACTCTCCAAAGGGGCCAGTATCAAAACATTAGTTTTGTTTATGAGCATGCTGGCTTTGTCCTTCACGTGGCCTCTAAGGGTGATAAAGTGAGAGTTACACGATCCACCTTAGGCAGAAATAGGAAATGTTGCTGTGAACACCAGCTGTTGCTTAGGTCGACTCGTGGCAGCGAGAGGCCTCGGCCTTCCCAGGCACTGCCAAATAAAGAGACTACTCCCCCCACCACCCTCAACCAACACCACCTTTACTTTTCAAAGGAGTTAATCTGCACAGGTGGGGAGGATTGCATAGTTTTTAGCCATAAAGGGCATGAGGGTTGCCATCTGAAAGAACATTATTTGCACAGCGTTGCAGTATTGTAGTTAATGTAGAATCAACATTTGTCAGCTACCAGGCTGAGGCTCCGGCGGGTAGACAGGGTTTTACATGTCAGAGGATTCATTCGCACCGTTTCAGACACTTCTCCCGCAAATGAATGAGGGCTTCCGAGACATCTCAGCCTCACAATTGACAGCACTGATTCCACATTCTTTTCCTGTCTTATCTCCGCGGGATCATACGCACAAGAGGTGAAGAGCAATTCCATTAGCTGTCAACAGCCGAGATGCTTCGCTAAGAAAAACCTGGGGAATATGGGAGAGGAAAACATGATTGTAACCCCACTGGCACCCAGTGATATTACACACACACCACCGTCACTGTCAAGACTGGATGTTCATGAAGAAGAGAGTTAACAGGAGGCAGATGTTTCATATGGAAATACATTTCTGTCAGTCTTTAAACTAAAATGTGTAATTCATTTCAAATTTTAAAAACACTGATTTGAAGTGGATTTTTGTACCTCAGCCAATGGACCTGAGAAATTTGTAGGAGCTAACCCTTTTCACAATTCCTAAACAGAGAAATTATGAAACCTAAAGTCAAGCGTTTATACATAAGCAAGTGTATTTAAAAAAAGAAATGACAACTATTTAATAATTGGTGTGGCAGAAAAATGAGGAAAAGCAAATGCAGAGAAAGGTAGTCACTATTTTTTTTTTTTACAGGAATCACTAAATGTAAAGTCAATAATCTTAAAATCCTAAATATGCTCATTAAGGTTTTCATTCAACCTAAACTATATTTGGTCATGAAAATAATACTTTATTGCTCGCTATGTTAGTATTTCAAAGAAACATGGAAGCACCCTCACATGAAATGCAATGACATTCACTAAATCAGAAATTACGCCTGCAAGATTGCATACTCTGCAACCCACGGTGTCGATCGAAGACCACTGGCTTCACTTGGACCAAAACAGTCTAATATACAACTCCCTCCTTTAATTGCAACCGTGTGTTCAATCAAAAAGCATAAAACTCCCGGTGGGTAGGTGGCATCTGTCCGTGAGGTCTGCTAGGATTGATGTGCCAGAGTCTGGGAGACGCCCGGGCCGGCGTCCCACGACCTGCGACACAGCCCCATCACTTTTATGACATCTTAAGGAATCTTCTTTTTAATACAGCCCATTACTGCTGACATACAAATCTTCCCCAATGTGGCCCCATCTATGGCCTGATCAATTTTTGCACTGCTGAGCCGTCCCCTTTCTCCTCATTTTGTCATCTCAAAATTCATATTATATAGGATTTTCTTATGGCAAAATGGCAATAAAAATATGTTACCACCCTGAAGATGTGCACAAGTCAGTACCTGGCTGTTACTGAAAAGCTTTGGAGAAAATAAAATTTGTTTCTGCTGTAAGCAGAACTGTTTAAATGTTATTTATTTTTATGTTCCTAAGAAAATATATTGTGAAGTGCAGCATTGATTCAGAACATAACCATGTCTCGATACGGGCTGGAGGGGCTGAATTTATGAATCCTTTGCACAACTCCTTTAATTGAATTTTCCAAATCTCTCACCACACACAAATAATCAATACCCACTGCTGAGAGAAACTTGACTCGGAATTATTAGGGCCTTTCTTTTTCAATTTTGTAGTCATCAGCACATACAGGCGCTGCAGGTATTTGTAATGCCGCGACTATACCCAGAGGATTTATGCTCGCCCCAAGCCTGATTGCTCACAAAGAGTGACTTCTTTAGAATGCTTACTGAAACTTTTGTTAACCTTAAAAGGACGGTCGTAAGCGCTTCTTTACACTGCACTCTCGCTCTGTGGGAAGAAGTAGTTTTAACTACAGTATCACAGCGTAAGGCGGAAGAAGGGGGATGACAAGGCAGGAAAAAGACGAAGAGGAAGACATAGGAGGAGAAGCAGGATTGGAGGATTGACCTTCAAGGTTTAAATGTCCTCGTGGATATACTCAGCTGCCTCAGCCGGGTAGAGGTGCTGGAGGGCTAGGCTAGGCACCTCAGAGAGGGGAGAGTCTGGAGTACAGAGCCTAAACACGCAGAAAAGACTCACTGGTGTGTCGTGACTGCCATGGAGGATTTCTTTAACTATAGGTGCAGATGATATACAATAGGATACACTTTTTTTTCAGTGTTTAAAACAAGGCTATGTAATTAAAGGTGAAATAGTAATAAAAAAAGACCCTTACAAACTTGAATAAAATCAAAGCTAAGCACTGCCTACCAGCTAACATGCTGGACAAGCTTTCTCATTTTACAGTTAAGAAATACTCTTTATGCGAGAAATAGACAACACAGTAACAGAATCTTGTTTCGTATTTGCTCAGCACTGCCTTGACGACAGTTTGATCGCAGTTCATGAGCAGTCATTGACGATGCCTCAGAGACTGCTCGGCTCTGATTGGGTTGTTTTCCTCTCAGACGCGGATGCCGGATGCAGATGCCATTAGGAGCATCGGGTGAAGGCAGAGAGAGGAAGATGATTTTTTTCACAGATTATCTGTCTTATTGTCCTGTCAGGGTCTAGTGAGTTTTAGCAGGCATGACACAAACCTAGTTTCATAAAAATGACCTAGGCCTACTTCAGCTTTAACTTGTATACCCTTCATCAAAGATTTTTTTGCAGTGCAGTGACGGTAAAACTATTCAATAAAAACTCTGGATCTTTTAAGACTATGGAAAACAGTTATTACAAATGATCTATAAATCAATCACTACTTAGCACCTCATGAAAACTTCTGATGTTAATCAACGTATGTTTTAGTAGTGGTACAATGTAGTATATCAGTTTTCCCATAAAAAGACAATAATACCTTTATATAAAGTATTACACATACTCTAGCTGTTTTCCGGTATGACTAACTCATTTTATCATACTTTTGTTTTCTTTCATACACAATAGCGTATGTAGGCATATGATTCCCAAGGGTGTCAAGAGAGAGAACGAGCACATTATGTTTATTCCTACATCCTTTTCCAAAGACTTTCTTACACTCCCCCTCCCTTGTACTCAGCACATGTACCCAAAGCCTAAAGGCCATAGCAGCGGATCTAAACAAACATTTTACACTAGAGCAGGATCATGCTTCAAGATACCATCATCATCATCTCTCTGGATTATATGGTCCCAGCGGATATAAGCCTGAACTCTTCAGCAGCTTTGAATAACAGTTTGTTTACTTAAAATGTGTGTCTCAATGCACATAGAGGGCTAATTCTCTCCCACATCTATCTGCCCTGACATTATGAAGTCTGTTGTTGTAGGGAGGCTTATGCAAAACTGATAAATTTCACAGATCCACCATGTGACAAAAATGTGACTTTCCTGGGGTGTGGATCCACAATGCATCACATATGTCAAGCTCCCTTACTGGAACTAATTAAAATAATTTATAACAACCTTATCGGAAAACAAGCTTGTCTCCTGACAATACCCCCTATTCATTTTCCACAAGTCATCATTGTATGATTGGATCACAAGAATTGCTCTGCTGCAGGCATAATATGTGCCTAAAATAATCAAATTAATTCTATCCCTAGGAAATCTACTCATTGACTTGTTTGTGTAACCAGAACAAAAATGTTGTTTTTCCTGCAAAGGTCACAGAGCACACGATTGTCTGAACAACTGACACAAGCACCTATTGATGCTGTTAATGTTAAATAGCAAAGAAGATTCAGGGAGGGAGGAAGCAAATCGAATGGTGAAGTAGTAGTGGATGGGGATGTCCTTGGGAATGAAACAGCCGCGTGACAACAGCTGTTTTCTGCTCATCTTGAAATCCACCAGACAATCAGCACTAAAATGTTTTTCTTTCTGCCCTTTGAAGACCTAGGGATAATGTCAGAATCACAATCATCACAATATGGAGCCATTTTTAAGGATGTCATTAAAAAATAATCGGAACAGAAGCCAAAAGTAGGGATACCAGCCTTATATCCTGCACGATTTAAGGTGGAAATCCACAATAACATTCCTAAACTTAAAACATTGAAGAACAAAATGAATGTGGCCTTTGATAAAAACAGGTTTGGAATTTATACACTT
Organism: Echiichthys vipera; assembly: GCF_963691815.1. NCBI lineage: Eukaryota > Metazoa > Chordata > Actinopteri > Perciformes > Trachinidae > Echiichthys > Echiichthys vipera. The sequence goes on along the minus strand of NC_139828.1, from coordinate 22,367,966 downwards.
ATCTTCAAACATGCGTGTCAGCTTTTATCTTCAGTAAATCCTGTGGTATTGATCAATCTTCAGCTCTACTTAGAACGCAGCAATATAGCCTCTCAGTGATCAATGTGATAACATTCCAGTAATGTGGAGTAGGTGTGTTTGTCTTGATGACATAAAAGCATAATAGCACATGAATGTTAAAAAGGTTGTGTATTACCAGATACGACCTTGACTGTGATGCTTGGGGTCTTTATTTTCTTTATTCTCAATATTATTTTAAAAGTGGAAACAAATGGAGAGCCTACCCCCAAATTAGTGCTTTCTATTCAATGCCTTAAATAATAGCAAACAGAAGATAAATCATAATTTGCTCTATGTATTTTACATCGAGTTGAGTCAACAAAAAAAAAATGCAACAAATAATCCTCATTCAAGCTCAATTTCTGACTCGTTAGACATTGTACTCACTCAGCTCTCTGCTTCAGTCGTCAGGTCAGATGAATAGTCAGTGAAGAAACGTCCTTGTTCACTGCTGCCCTCTGCTGACTCATTAAAAACACAGAATCAATGGGATAAAAGGAAAAACCACCAAAACCCTTGCGATATACCAGGAATGGTAGGAAAAGGAAGAAAAAAACATGGCTGGAAATGAATGGACAAAGTTTAAAAAAAAAACCCACAGCTGTATTCTGAAAGGAAAAGCCATGTCAGAAGTGAATATTCAGTATGTAATAAAACCCATCATCTCTCAGTCTCTAGATATGATGGGGGACAGAGACATTTCCGCCTATTGTAAAGATTTAAGACCAAAGATAACGTCTTTCTCACAAGTATTTCCTCCAGCTCTTTCCTGGCCTTGATGAACGCGTCCATCGATTGTGCCAGTTTAGATTCTAAGTCCAATCTGGTCAAAGCAAAAGAGAGTGGGGTAACAAAGGCACAATGCCATTCAGAAGACTTCATATTATAATACTGACAGTACACCCTATTGAATAACTGAATGGCTATAACATTATAAACTAGAAGATGCACCTTAAAGAATTACACATAACTACGGTTGACTAGTTTTATATCTTGGTTGTTATATATTGATTAGCGGTGTGTTAAAAGGAGCCTGGATGAGCCTAAAGAGAAGACCGAAAACCACATTGAACCATATCAATAAGATACAACGCAGGGCTTATACAATAAAAAAAAAGATCTCATGTGTAGCCAAAATTTGTGCTATTTTTGTTTAAAAATGGTAACTCTCTGTGATCTGAACAATTATCAATAACTAAAGTAAAACACTGTAAAACTTTGTTATTTACTGTATTCTTAATTGAATTGTTTATTTTCATTAAATTCCATTATATCCACTGCTATAATTATTATTACTCATATTTCTGTTATTAAACGTTTTATTGTGCTTTATCATAGTTTTGTATTCCATTGGTTTGGAAAAGGTCAAAACTCAAGCAACACTTGTAGAATATAGAACAACTTTATTAGTACTATCTACTTCTACACTATTCCATTGGTTTGAAAGGTGTATGTTATTATTCTTGTCAGTTTGCGTTCCACTTTTCCTCTTCAAATACAATTAAACTTATTCTAATATTTACAATAAATTGAAACACTGCTGTGCCCCAAATGACCCTAATATGACATAACCAAGTGAGTGTTATGAATGTACTGTAAATCGAGCTCATGTAACGTATTAGTGACAGCACTATAAAATTAAAAACTAATGCTTATCTTGATGGATGGGCCAGACACCAAATGTCTGCCTTGACTAAGGAAATGGTTCTTGTGTTAAGTGACTCTTATACAACTATTTTTAGTGCTATGTAAATCACTGATAATTTGGCCAGTGATGGATCTCAGTCATTCCGTGTCTCCTGTCATTAAATTCTGATATGTCACTATGACCATCAGGAAAGTGTGGCAATTGAAATATAGCAACTCGTAAAAGGGAGTCCTCTGTAACCCTTTAACTCTGAGCTCCACTTTGGATTTCTGTGTATTGTCAGTGAGCAGTGACAAATAATAATTTATAGCCTACAATATGCCTGCTGATTGACAAGATAATGGTGTAAAATAGGGGAACTGCAAACTCTGTCTGTGGGAACTCTTCTTCGTGTGTTGTGACTATGGTTTTGCCTGTGGATGAAGCACAACATCCTCAATAACACAATCCACAGTACACTGGCAGATGTGCAAGTTAGTTTTGAATTGTGGACTGAGAAGAGGAAAATACTGTCTACCCCACAATGACAACAATACACAGAGTATGGCTTCAATTTAAAGTCATAGTCCAAATAGGTCTTTCTCACAGCAGACATTTTTGACTTGCTAGTAGGAAAAGCATGGGTGTTACTAATAACACTTACCGCACTAACTGCCTGATAAATGAGAGCAGGAACCTGAAATCAAAGCAGAAAATGGAATTACACCATGATTATTTCACTGTTTACACTTGTGTTTTTCCTACTGTGACAAGTCAAAATGTTTAATGTGAAAAAGGCCTATACTTCTAAAGACTGTCCTTTGCAGGAAGGACAACAACCCCACCTCTATAATCTAAGATGAGGTTGCAGAATATAATTTACAGACGTGTCAGACTCATTTCCAAGGGTGGACAGAAAATGGAGCTGGTGGATTAAGGTAATTTGTCTGGTCTCTGGTAGTAAAATCATCTTAATAGTGGATGTTCGTGAGAAAGAAACCACAGTCTAATATATAAATGTTAAGTCAGTAGTTTTTTTTTTTTAAATCGTCATTTACGCAGAAAAGGGTCACTGAGAACTGTCACATGCATGCTGTTCCAAGCCAAGGGTCTGCAAGAGTTCAGTCATTCACTGCCCAGATTTTGAATCCCTGTTAAAAGGAAATTAACCGCTGACGTTTGAGTCATAAGCCCATTTCTTTAACCTTAAGCGGCCGCCCCAGATTTGTTGACACTGGTTTTCAAATGTTCTCTGGGAGAAAACAAAGCACAGAGAAACACTTTTAGAGTTTGACATGTGCAGCGTGCTTCAGTGTGTGCAGCCGATTAAGCTATGCAGGTGTTCATTTTAACCACTATGAAAAGACTGAATATTGAACTGACTATTTGGAATTGGGACATAGCCCTGACAATGATGACCAATAGTGGCATTCTTGGACATGGCCTAAATTTGGACGTCTTTTCTCACATGGTACACTGACACGTTTTCAGAGATCTGCAATGACATTTGTCAACACACCTGCTAGAGAACTTGCAGCCCCAGTTGAAGGTGTTTGGTTTTTCTGCATGTAATGGTATTTCAGGACAGAGAGGACGTTATTTAAAAACAGCTGTCATGACATAAAATGCAGCTCAAAGTGCTTTACTGAAAACTAAGTAAATTACACATGTATTAAAACAGAAAACCCAAATAAAAGCAAAAAAAAAACAAAAAAAAAAACAATACAAAACATAAAAGATATAATAGGATAATGCTATAAAGCAATTTTTGGTTATCTGGATCTTCACTGTATTTTACTATTATTCTAGTGATAAAATAATTAGCCCGTCAAACAACATATAATTTGTCATAATACTAAAGTATAGGGAAGTTAAGCGTTAACCTGCAGCAGTACTAGGACCATTGTGTGCCTCTTACATATTATCACAATACATTAGTGACAGGTTAACACCACACAATAAAGCAAAGACTATTTTATGCAGTGCTGTAACCATATATATATACATACATCTTAATATCTATGGCTGTAACGTTAAGTCTTTGAACCACTATTGGCGCCATGCAGAAAAGTTAACTTTACCATAGCATTTATACGACAATACAACAGATAGAAATTACATTGAACAATACTTACGGCATTTTAAGGCTGTCTTGTTGTCACATATTTATAAACTTGCGCCTGTGCTACACTCAAACAGTTCGAGTAAAACATAGACTGGCCCATATATAGTTCCGGATGTCTCCTTATAGCAAAAACGACTAGAACAACGCAAGAAACTGTCCGAATAATACAAAATGTTAAGTCCGTATTCATGCTGTTAACGCTCTGTTCATTTTTATCACCCACGAGAAACCAATACCGCATTTACGTATATGAGTTTTTAGCAGGAACGGGGAAAGGTTAACTTGTTTTTCCGTGTCGTTTTTGTGAACACTGATAAGTTACCTAGCAACAGATCGCAGGATAGCAACAGCGTTTGACAAATCCATTGCTAACGTGGATTTGAACCAATTAAATAGTTACGGTGTGATGAAAAAGTAAAAATAATATAATTTAGCCCGAGCTAGCTGCTATACTTGGCTGCCATTTGGTTTCTAAGCTGGAGAATGATGCTAAACTAGCTGGTCGATCGCTTCCTTCGAAGATGTCTTTTCAAGAGTCGCCTCGTCCTTCTGATGAAGAGGAGGCTTTCTACGTGCACTGCAGAGCCGCCTACCTGTCTGTGTTCAGGTCTAGTTTAACAAATATCGCTTCGAAACAGCAGTTATGTCGTGGTAAGCTCACTTTAAAAACTAGTATCGCGTTAACTGTTACAGGTAAATAATATACTTGCTGTTTGCGTAATTATTACTTTTACCGTTATGTACCAAGAAACTGCAAATGATCTTCGCTAGATTGCATACTCGTGTTATTTCTTTAACATGTACATTAGCTCAGGTCAGTAGATATAATGTCCTCTGGAAACTCCACAAAGAGTGTACGATGAATTATTGAACACTAGGAGTCATGGGGATGTTTGGATATGGTACCTCTTGTTTTGCATGACATAAAAAACCCCGTTTTACAGTATAATACACAATTGGATGTGATTAAAAAAAAAAAAAAATTCTTAGCCAATAGGTTTAGTCTCCAAAAGGTATCAGCTGATGACATCTAGGATTAATGCTCTAATTTCCATCTTAGAGAGACAGTTGTTTGTGTTTGTAAATATTGGCCCATGTGCAAAAAAGTATTTGGAAGAAGACAATCTATTTTTTTAGGGGGAATTTACCCCTTAAACAGATAAATCCCATATGCTGGTGGATCAGCCATTATGAACCCATGCTGTGCAGCTAAACATTGATCAAAGCCACATTACATCATTATATTAAAGGTTGAATATGTAGAATCTTCATTAAAAGCTATATTTTAAAAATAATACACCCGTTTTACACGTTTTGAGAGGCACAGAATGAAAGTATTACTTTTTCATAAAAAAATATATTTAGTCTGAATTATTATTATTTTGTTTTAAATTACGGGTTTGACAATAGCTTTCTGTCACATTCTGTTAACATTGTACCAGCCAATAGCAGCAGGCATTGCGGGTTGCCGGGGTTGTCTGTTGTAAGGTGCAGCTACTGTAGGCTGGCACAGAGTGAAATGGAGTTTGCCAACCCTGCAGCTGAGTCAACGAGAGTCAATATAGGCCAAGTATTCACTCTGTGGACTGAGATAAAGGAGTTCAACAGCATTAAAACACACCAAAATGGCTATGTTTCTCCTTAAACAGGAAGATAACTTTCATGTTTACTTAGCTGTAAAGGCAAACAGTAAAAAACGGTAACAGTTAACGGTAACTGTCAGTCAAAGTCCTCAGCAATAATGGTATTTATGGTGCAATTTGCCAGAGGGGATGGATTCAAACTGTGCCAACGGCTCAAACAGGCTCAAACAGACTCTGGTCCCCTGTAGGCTACGCGGCCAGGTCTGACGAACATGGCAACCTGAGTGGTGGAATGATGTTTTGTTATTGCGACTATGATCTTGAGACACTAGATGGCGCTCTTCTGCTGATTATACATATTCAACCCTTAACTTTTATTGTAATTAGTGGCACAGATGTTACATTCTGCAAAAAAAATCAACTAAATTTTTTCTTTCTTGAATAATGTACACGTCATTTAAAAGGTATGTCAGAAAAGCTACATACACAGAAAAACAAACCGTCCTGATGCTATAGTCGACGGTGAGCCTTTGCTTAATGGAAATTGAATATTCTTTCCCATTTATTCTATACAGCTCTCCAACAGGCTGGTAGAAATCCAACCCAAGCAACTCTCAATAAATACTGGCCGCCAAGAACATCCAAACTGAACTTTGATGACTTCTATGAGATTCTTAAGAGTGAGAAGAAAACTGATGAAACAGAACTGATGAGAGCCTTCAAAAAGATGGATGTGAACAGTGATGGCTACATCTCACACAGTGAGCTGGAGAAGGCCCTTACCACTGTGAGTAGCCTAAAACATTCTGGCTTTGGCATTGACTGATGCTGTACAATCAGCCAACCGAGCTGCCTCAGCAACTGGAGACCCACTGCTGTTGTATTACAGATGTAGACTGCCTAAACATAATCATAATCACTGATCGCCTTATACTCAAATTAAATAGATTTTTTTTTTTGTTCTGGTAATTTTACTGCTAAAGAAAATATGTTTAATTTTCTAGAGAGGAGAGAAAATGACCACTGAAGAGGTGAATGCAATTTTCTCATTGGCTGACATCAATAAAGACGGCAAACTGGACTATGCAGAAGTAAGTTTAGACAAGTATGAAGTGACTTCTGATGCTGTTACCACTTTGCTGTATGCACCACACTTATTTATTTGTCCTATCTTTATGTATCACTTATTTAAATATGTCATCTGATTGATACCAGCCTCGCCTCAGAAGGCTACAATCCCAAGCAATCGGGAGAAAAAATGGAACTTCCTTCTTGTTACTCTGCTCCAAATAAAAAAATAATAGTTCTGAACCAATTCAGATGCACCACAGTAAAGGCTAAAAAATAAATTTTTAGAAGTCTTGTTCCTTCAAAACTTAATTTACAAGCCTTTATTATATACGACAGACAGGAAATGGGGTGAGAGAGGGGGGCATGCAGTAAAGGGCCGCAACTCGGAGTCAAACCCGCAGCAGCTGCCTCGAGGACCTTCTGCCTCTTTACATGGGACGACTGCTCTAACCACTCAGCCACCGGCCGCCCCAAAACTTTATTTCTTTAAATTTTAATTTAATTCACACAAAATTCAGACGAAGCAGCAATGCTAAGCGACAGAAAATTCAATAGTGCAAAATAAAACAACAGTTTAGCTCTCCTATGATTTAGTCTAGTGGGCGGTGGTTAGCACTGTCGCCTCAAGCAAGGGGGGTTCCTGGTTCGAATCTCGGCTGGGGTCCTTCTGCGAGGAGTTTGTGTGTTCTCCCTGTATCTGCATTGGTTTTCTCCAGGTTCTCCCACAGTCCAAAGACATGCACCTGTTAGGTTAATTGATGACTCCAAATTGCCCGTAGGTGTGAATGTGAGTGTGAATGGTTGTCTTTCTCTGTTTGTCTCTATGTGCCCTGTGATAGACTGGCGTCCTGTCCAGGGTGTATCCCGCCTCACACCCAATGTCAGCTGGGATCGGCTCCAGCCCCCCGTGACCCCGATAGGGACAAGCGGTTAAAGATGGATGGATAGATGGCTGGATGAATGATTTGCTCTAATATTGTCTTTATTTATTGTCATATGCTCCATCCAAGATATCAGTATATGTGGCCCCTCTCCCTTTCCTCAGAATGTCCCCATTGATCATGCTCTCACTGCTGGTTTCCTGTTGCTGTTAGTTCTGCAGGTTGCTTGTGTCTACAGTAGAGCAGTGTCAGATGGCTGCTTTGGAGAGGCTGGAGGCTAATGCCAAGCTGAAGAGGCAGAACTTTGGCAGTCAGTCATACAGCCCTCCGAAGAGCTCAGTGTCATCAGCAGCACAAGCGGTAGCGACTCTCCCTCAGCCTCCAGAGACACCCCGGGCAGAATCTGACACAACACTCAAGAAAGGTACAACATGTACAACATGCAATACATTTTTATTGAAGGTTAGATACACGATGAGCAATTCCACAAGAATAAATGTTTACCCTTTTCCTTTCTTATATTTCTCTCCCAAAAGTACTCTCCTTCCCGGGCTCCTGGTGGCTCAGTGGTTAGAGCATATATATTAGCTAGAAGTCCTTGATGCAGCGCTCTGGGTTCAATTCCCACCAGTGGCCCTTTGCTGCATTTTACCCCCTCTCTCTGCATGTTACCCCCTCTTCCTGACACTCTTCAAAAAGCTGTCCCTATCAAAAAAAGGCACGAAAAGGCCAAAAAACTAATATAAAAAAAAACACTTTCACACAAAACTTAAAACTGAGACCAACCTCCCAATTATGAGTTAACAAACCTTAAACAGAAAAAAACGACCACAAGAAAGAACAATAAAGCATTGATTACTAACCCCAATAGACTCTCATAGTTGCCCTGTAGTATGTATCAGAACTCTTTGTGTCATCAGCCACTTTTCTACACATATGGAGAAAATATACAGAGCAGACTTTATGTTTGCATTGCAAATGCTAATACCCTATTGGTGTATGACTCCAGAACATAATGGCCATTTGTGTGGCACAATCTACCGGTAGCAGCCAGTGGCAACTGCACATCATGTTTACTTCAGATTTCCAATTTATAGTTGCACACTCATACACACTGCTTGCCCCAATACGCCTTACCGATTAGTTCTGATGAATAAATAATAGCTCTGTTATTGATCTATTTTTCACTCCCCCAGTGACAAAATTACCTTATTAAGACAGTCCATGCATCATAATAGCCACACAATTAGGGCAGCTTGTTTGGAGGGAGGAGACTGTAAAGCATAATCACTTCTGCCATTAAGAGATTGACAAACGCTCCATCTACGCTGGGGAAAAATTGTGCCTCCCAACTTAAGCTTTGGAGTTGGCGCTCTTGCCAAAAAATGTGTTTTCATGGCCTAAACAAACAAGGACAGGATTGAAGTCCAACTCTGCAACCGTAGATAATGAAACAAACTGAGTTTTCTTCTGTAAAATACAGCATCTTCAGCCAGTTAAAGGTTGATGTAAAAAAAAAAATCCAATTTTTGCACTTTAATACCAACAATTCATGGAAAGAGAAGAGCAGAGATCCTGGATGAGCAAGCCAGGGACAGGCCCACAGTGGGAAGATAGATGGGGTTGATTTAAGTGGTCAGTCCATGTTCATGTTATTGATTCGGAGGATTTCACCACTTCTCACTGGGGAGATGATGAGGGATTAGACGGTGGTCGAGAGGAGGACCCAGTCGACCACCGCTGCAAAAACAAATGAGCTCCCACATAGTTGTCGGGATTATCACATTATTGTGCCTCTCCCACGTATTGATTTATACCCACTACATTTTAACAAGGCTTTAACACGAGATGCGACATGACCGCACATGTTGATTGGGTTATTCTTGGAGCTCAAAACAGTTTTGACTGCTCATTTGCTCCTACATTTGTCAGTATAGACTTGTAATACACTGAGAAATACAGTATGTTTTAACTGTATGGGAGAGGAGTAATTTTCACGAACTGTTTTACAAATAAATGATAAGATACAGATTCATTATCTGGTATCACCGTATCAGTATGGTAAAATGTTTTAGCAAACTGTCAGACCAACTAATGAACTGTCGCAGTGTTTTCTGATAATTGCTCTGTTTAGTTCAATTCTTGCTGTGTTCCAGCAACAGGAAACCAATAGTGCAGAAGTAATACTGGCTATATACTCACATTCAGTATAAACTCACATTGAAGCCTTTGTTAGGCCACATTCAGCGCATCTTTGTCCACATTCAAACAACAGCTACAATTCGGTCCTCAAGATTAAAATACAGCCATCGATACAAAATAGATCCATCACAAATACCATGACAGTGGGTCTATTTATTTCTCCGCTATGGTAATTTGCTTGTAAGCCTATCAAATTACCTCGCATCTTGATTTCACCCGGCTTGGAAACAATCAGACCCCTCATTAGTGAATTGATATTTTCTGGCTTCAATTAGAGTTCGGGGGGAAAAAGTTGTGCGAGATAATGGATTTAAGAGGGTGCTGTTATGCCATTTGTGATTTGAAAGGCCTCCATAATTAATTAAAAGGGAGTTGAACTTAAGACCACGCTTTCCCAGAACCCAAAATGCAAAGTAGCCATCATCACTCGGAATCAGCCACCTTCACTTGAATTTTGGAACGGACTTCTGAGAAGACAGATTACAGTGTCAATTATCTTGTGCACCTCATCTCTCTTGTGAAAGTGTGTTTACTGTTTGGAGAGAGGAGGGCTGTACTTAATCTGTCAGTTGGTCAACTGAGCATCCTGTTCTGTTGCAGGAACTTGATTTATTTATAACAACTTTGGATATGTTTTTATCATATGTGTTTTTGTCTGGTGTGTGTGTCTCAGACAGTCGATCATCATCCCGCCCTTCATCCGCTCGCAGCAGACGGTCGTCCCTGTCAAACTCTATCACAATGACATCCAGCAGCACTAAGTCCAGCAAAATACCAGAGCCTTCAGGCTTACAGGTAACCCCACCACCTCTAAACTTAACTTTAGAGGTTAAGTTTTTCGATCAGCACTCCAATCTATTCATATTTCTGAGCTCATGTTGGTCAGTCACCTATGGGAGACCCCGTTTGAGAACAACTTTCTTATACTAAGCAAAGTAATAACATAAGCAGAGCTTTAGTCACAGTTTATTTCATGTTTACTACTCTTTATAAATGCTTTTTGATGACCGTAACCTTAATTTAATATAGTCATTTACAGTAATAATAACTCATCCATTACATATTTTGAAGAATGTATTTATTATCTTCTATAAGAAACATGCTTTGCTTTCTAATCTGAAAGATCAACTCTTTGTACCATCACTGACAAAAACCTGGAACTCTCAGGATGTGGGCTCCAGTTAGAGACTTCATGAAAGCAAGGTCCTTGCAGCCCCACTGCCCTCCCAGTGTCAGCGTTTCTGGTTGGCGAATTTCGCCCAGGGTGGATAGATAGACACTGTATTGATCCCACGCTCTTTGTTTTCACTCTTTTTGGCTTAAACGTGGCTGGTTTGCTTTACAGCAAGAAAATAAATAAATAAATAAATATAAATAACAGCCCCCTGCTCCACCTCTCAGGTCCAAGCACTGTGTTGAGATTGGAAAGGGCCAGACATCATCAAGATAAATAATGTGTGTCCAGAGATTACCTCTGAGGGAAGTTCTGCTCGCTAGATTGGCTGCTATATTGCCACAGGCTGATAATTGGGGGGTGGTGGGTGGAGGGTAGGCTGTGTTTTTGTAGTGGTGTGAATATGTGTGTGGGGATGTGTGTGTGCCTTGTGGGATGCAAATGTGTCATCACAAATAAAAACATAAACATCAAGGAATTGCCCTTATTCTCAGGATTTGTTTTTATGAGAATGGGTTGAAATTATGAGAATTATGAGGTAAGGTGAAGGGCATTGTGTGTGTGTGTGTGTGTGTGTGTGTGTGTGTGTGTGTGTGTGTGTGTGTGTGTGTGTGTGTGTGTGTGTGTGTGTGTGTGTGTGTGTGTGTGTGTGTGTGTGTGTGTGTGTGTGTGTGTGTGTGTGTGTGTGTGTGTGTGTGTGTGTGTGTGTGTGTGTGTGTGTGTGTGTGTGTGTGTGTGTGTGTTTGCAGTGTCCTGTGACCCTCTGCATTGCAGTAAATTAAACCTGTGGCCCGAGCAGGTGGCAGCTCCTGTATTAGTCTGCAGGCTCTGACCCTCTCTATGGGGGCATTAATTCTGATGTCTTTAGACAGTTGATGGGTGCCCATGGCAATTTCCCTCATTTAATATTGTCTGGACAAACCACTGAAGTGTTATGGTTTGATCTTTTATTCCTCTCACAGCCCAAGATAAATACTTTGAGAAAATGGCCTTTCTCGAAAAGAGTGACATGCTCCGTCTTTATGGTACTTTCTTTGTTTAACTTGGTGATTTATTTGTCCACTAAAAGAAAATATAGCCTATTCCAAAGTTGCTCGGCCCTCTGTGTCCTCTTACTGTGTATCCACACTAACTGTGTTTTCATTTAATGTGTCTCCGGTGAGTGGAAGGACAATTTCCTTGTTTTGATGTTCCAGTTCAATTTCAAATTATTACCTCATTTCAGTTGTGTTGCCACACGAAGCAACAACAGGATTTCAAAATGAGAGAAATATTAGGATTCATAAATATTGCCAAAGTAGCCTCTTGATAGTTTTGAATGACCGCTGGCCCAAGATTGAAAAGGCTGTATTTATCAAAGTTAAATGGACTTCAATTTGGGATATCAGATCCTAGAGTGAGATTTACTTCAGCAGAAACCGAAACACAGCGTGACACTTCTGCCCTCCTCTGGATCAGCCACAGTATAACAAGTGTTTACATGCTGCTGAGCTGACATAAACTGTGTAATAATGAATATGCCCCCTGAAGGTTGGAGTGGTAATTATCACAACGGCAGTTTCTGTTAATCAAGTGAGCAACCTCTCTGTTATGATTGACTGCTTAATTCACTTTTTCATGCCAAAATGTACTTTCCCTGTCACAAGATCAATCCCCCTTTTAATAGGAATTGCAAATTAGTTTTGGTTTCTGTTGAATGAATAAACACATTCAGTTGATAAGCAGCAAAAGAGTTTGTTGGGATTTTGTCAGGATCTAATCAGAGACCAAATAAAGTACACACTTACACTCTGTATTCTTCGAAATGGCTTAAAATAGCAAAGAGCTGGGTCTATATCTGATAATGCTTAAGTTTGGAATCATTATTTTCAAGCTTTATAAGCCACACTATATTAGTGTTTCCATGAATGTGGTGGGACTGTCGTTAAGCAGAAATGTCAATTTTTCCAGGGGTGGCTTCACAGTTATATGAAGGGCTGTTTCTTCTTGGAGGATGATGGAAGTATCAGCTCTCTGCAGTACCAGCTCCACGTCCCCCAGACAACCAACGTCTACCTAACCATCCAACCACTCAGCCTCAGCCAAGGACGCGGTGGTACTGCTACTGTTTTGTAATACATATAAACAAAAACTATTTTTTTTAAAAATCTTAAAATGTGATTGGCCATAGGGTTCTATTTGCTGCTTGCACTCTCAATTAGGGAGGTCCCTAATTGCTCAAGGAGTCTGGATTTGGACCATTACCAAAAATATGTTGTTTTAATTTTTTGCTGGACTGCTTTCTGCACCATGGCTTCACCACTGATTATGTGGCATACTGTGCAACAGCATCACACTGTAGTTGAATAGTTTAAAATATGCTTTGTGTGAAATTGTAGCACAAATACAAAAATATTATAAGTATTTTTCAGATATATTAAAGAATGTATGACAACAGGAAGAGGGTGGAATTCAGTTCATAAAATTAGAGCATGTAACAGCAGATAGTGGAGTGAATAAACTCCTCCTATGTGCTTAAGTAAAAACAAAGTACAAGTAAGTATAAGTAAGTATTTTTTTGTACACCCAATCATAAGACTACATAAGCCTGCAAATATAAAGCTTATATTCAATTATTTATTTGTACTACACCTTATATCAAAGGTTTGTTTATATATATATATTGTGTGGTTGTTTTTTTTTTCTTCAGACAAACCTTCTTCATGGATGACAGTGGACACGGCTATTTTTGTCATGTCAGCTGGTGAAACCAAAGAGGACTCAACTTTAGTGTGTCTCACTGAGTCAAAAGACAAAGAAGTATGTTTGTTTGTGTTGAGAGCTGCATATGTACTAGATAATTTGCTCATATTTAGTTTTAGATATTTATTTAGCTTAGTTTGGGAGTTTGTGTGTTGATGATGTTGATCCACCGGCAGTCGGCCATTTATGATACTATGTAGATGAAACTTAATTGTGCTACATTCCAGGATATGCTTATTTTATCTTTTGTTCCCACAGAAGTATGTTTGGAAAGGAGAATTGCATGCTGGGACTTACTACCTGCTTCCCTTCACCAGTGGCTGCAAACTAAAGAAAAGGAGCAAAAAGAGCCTTTCCAATAAACCTGTAGAGCTCATCTACAGAACTGACACAGGAGAACTAGATCTAACCAGGGAGCTCAGGTGTGTGTGACAGTCTGTCCGTATGCATGTATGTGTGTTATCGGTAGAATGAAAACACACCGAAAAGCAAAGTGTCATCAAATGTCACCAACTTGGGCTGATGCCCAACAATTTAGATTGTTTTATAGTGTTTAAAGTATAAATGCCTTCAGGTTTTCAGCGTGGAAAAAGATAATTTAGTCTTTGTTTGCTTTGCTAGTTCTGTTGCTACCACAGCAGTTGAAGTGGTGAATGAATGAATGGATGGATACACAGGAGGAAAGATGGACGGGTAAATGAATAGAGGCTGTCGGGGTCCTGTATGACATTTCTGTGTATTGCTTCCTTTGTGCCACAGGGAGGTGCTGTGTGACATCTTTGAGGTGATAGACCTGGATGGGAATGGTTTGCTCAGTCTGGAGGAGTACAATTTCTTTGAACTGAGGACTAGTGGAGAGAAATGTGACAAGGATAGCTGGGCTGTCTGCAAAGGTAATCATCCTCATTATGGCACTGATACACAGGGCGACCAGTGTTACATTTAAAATAAGTATAATGTAAGGGGGAGGGGTTCATTATGTCTCATTATTTTTGTTGGGCTTGCAGAAAACTTTGATATGAGAAGGAACCAGCTGACACGGCAGGGCTTCATGGAGCTGAACCTGATGGAGGCCACAGAGAAAGATGGAGACCCCGCAGACCTGTGGGTCACCCTGGAAGCCATGGGCTACAACCGAATGCTGGAGCTGGTAGAGGTTAGTTTATACATCTGCTCTTACTTATGCATGACACAACAAATCTTCCTAATACGCCGTAATTTAGGGCTTACATTTGACACTTGATAAGAAAAGACATTTCAACCTTTAATTAGCAATACAACACAATTAACTACTGAATTAAAACTCAAATTCTGTTTCTCTCACTTGAATTCCATGCTCGAAGCCTCAGAGGAGAAATGCCTGATACTAGCAAAAGCACTTGTTGTAATACACACACTCGTGTAGAGAAACACTCCCAGCCTTCCAATGCCCCACTTGAGTTATACTAACTAACTGAATTCACTCATCTTCCTCCCACTCTCAGTCTTGTCCATTCCAGATAGATATTCACTGTGAAGGCACTCAGCCATCCCTCCAGCCGCTTAATATGGACTCAGGGCCCAAGCTTCAGAACCAGGCCCTCCAGAAGTCTATCACAGCCAGGACAGGGGCCAAAGCACTGAGGGGTCAAGACAATGTCTTCATCTACACCTACAGAGGAGAACACAGGATATCTTCACTCATAGCCAACAAGGTAAACAAGCGTTTTGTTTATCTGATTGTGGAGGTAGACTATACTTCTGAAATTAAGATACACCAAACGTGACAGATGTGACGCTGCTTACAGCTTTAAGTAGTATTGCAAAGAGGTGAGTGAATGGTCCTGGTTCAGTATGATCGTCAAGTTGCCATGCATCCTAATGGCCCTAGGAGGATGATAGGTAGTTTAAATGAGTGAAGACTGTAGGTGGAAAAAGTGAAAGAACTTGAAAGGAACGACATAAATGTCAATTATTATTTAGAGCATCAGAGTGTCTGTGTATTGTTTAGACTATCTGATAATCAAAAAACACTTTCCAGATTTGTATAATTCACTCTGTCTACGGTGTATGGTTGCAGAGACCATTCACCCTTGTTTGTAATTGATACACTATGGTACTGACTCTCATAGCAACAGGCGCTACTCAGAAAGAATGTCCTAGTGATACAAAGGAACTACTGAAAAGGGAAAGTGGTTCCATTTGTATGCAGTTTACATGAGAGTGTTGATTTGTTTTTTGACATTTGTTTCAACTGCAGTGACACTACGCTTTTTGAAGGTTCATGACTACGAAGTAGTACTGTCTTGTAAGCACATCCAGTATCCACATATTCTACAGCTGTGTCCCATCATAGCTACAGTTTGGTATGTGGAGCTGGAGAGATACATACTGTTATCTTTTCATTTATGTATATATATTTTTTTATTGATAAGGCATATAAATCCCTTTTTATGGGTTTTGCGTTTTTTTCTGCTTATTCCTCTGATTTAAGTCAAAGCTGATTAGTGAGTTGACCAATACCCTTTATGTTGCAGGCCAACCAGAAAGTGACTGTCCATGTAAACAATGAGCAGAGCAGAAACTGCTGCAGCAGCAGAGGCATGAGCGTGTTTGCTGTCGAGGTTCCAGCCAGGACTAAGATGGTACGAAGTCTTCATGAGTCATGTCTTGTTTATTATGAAAAGAAAAAATCTGGAGTTTGAAAATGTTCCATTCTAAGACATTGTAGAACGATTTACAATTAAATTGCTCATTCTGAATAATAAAATACTTTTATTGTAATTGATATGATGAAACACTGTAATGAAATGACTATATGGTGTTTTAGATTCTAATACAAAGACATGTCTTGTCTTCTAGGTGTGCCAACACATCCTGCCCATCCATGAAAGACAGGACTGGACCTACAACTGTGTGGAGACCATATTACCTTGCACGTAAAGCTCTACTCCCATCAGTAGGATACATAACAAATAGAAACTGTTCTATAGCCACTGACGATATGAGAACTGTTGTTCCTAGTCAGACCAAATGTGTAATTTTACAGTAACTAACATGGTCCAAAAGGACTCCAGCCTAATGGTTTCAAGCTTTTAGAAGCTCTGTGTTTAAAGCTTACCTGTGTGTTTTGTGAAGCCTTAGATGTCAGACTGCAGCACCGGTAGCTGAGACTCTTTGGCTGCTTGTGGCAAGAACGGTGTTTCAGAATCTTAGTGACTTGATGCATCAGAGGTGTTAACCGTTAGTAGATTGTCACTGTAGTCATAAAGTCCAGCTAATAATAGTTGTTACTGCTTTTGTTGTGCCTATGACATGTTTCTATCAATGTAGACATTTTCAAAATTCCCTTTACAATAGTTAACATTTTAAATGTATAGAGTGTATAGATCAAGGGTTAAATTGCCAAGATAACACTTTTATTCATAGTTTATCCTTTAAATGACCGTTATTGTCATGGGGAATCAGACTGGGGACAGTCAAATCAATTTTATTTATATAGCCCCAAATCACATAAGAAGTTATCACACTTTTCATAGCATATCAAGACCACGCTCTTTAATTTACAAGGACTCAACAGTCCCCCAGTGGAAGCACTTGGTGGCAAGGAACCCCC
This sequence comes from Echiichthys vipera, assembly GCF_963691815.1. NCBI lineage: Eukaryota > Metazoa > Chordata > Actinopteri > Perciformes > Trachinidae > Echiichthys > Echiichthys vipera. The sequence goes on along the minus strand of NC_139828.1, from coordinate 22,350,906 downwards.
TGAATATATTGTGTACCGTTTTCTACCATGAAAGCTGAGAATAAATGCGTCTTTGGACATTTAGGTGACGTATAGCGGTTGTTTCAATAGAATGTCATGTGTGTGGCGTAAGGAAGAACCCAAAGCTAGCCCTAACATGTACTTACTGAACATTGAAATATAGTTTTGCTGTTGTAACCATTGTTATAAGTAACCTGGACATCTATGGAAGCTTTGAAAATCTAATAAAAAATCAAATGTAGCATGGTTTGAGGACACCAAGACATCCTTTGACCTATGAATCATCAAATCAATGCTTACTGAATATTCTTTGAACAGTTACAGTAAATGAAGGATTGTAGCTTAGTTCTTGTACATATAGACTCGGTTTAAGCCTGAATCTTACTGTACAGCTATTGGTCACTACTCTCAACACTCTTAATACAGTATGGAGCTGTGGGGATTTAGGGTTGGCAATGAAAAGCATTCCTTTGCATTGGACTCGCGTCTAAACTTTATTTGCCCTTGGCCTTTCCAGTTGAGAGCAGTCTTGACCTCCTATTTATATCTCTCAGACCATTATTTGCCCTTTGACTTTCTCTGCTGAAACAGTAGAGCCAGCTGACTAAAGGTCACATGACATGTGAGATGTATTTAATGTCCTGAGCCCCTGTCTGCTTTTCCTTCCCCAACACAGAGGTTCAGTAACACTTGACTGCTCAGGGCATTCTGTATTTAAAATCATCATGTAGTGTGTTTTAAGAAAGTTTTAACTTTATTTTTCATGCTGTTATTTTGTTTTAGAACATTTAAGTCACTATCATTTCAGTTATGTGATTTCAATTCAAAAATGAAAATAATTGTGCAATCAAAAGGAAAATCGTTGGCTCTGCTCTTGGTATATAATTTGCATTTGTTCTGCTCATAAGGCTATTGAGATATATAATTATATGCATGTATATACAGCTACATAACTCTGTTGAAGGGCAACCTCCACACACATACACACACCCCACTGTCATGATGGCAGGTCTTCCATTAAACTTTGTTCTGCTTCTAATGATCAAACACACTGTGATGCAACAGCAAACAGCGGCCTGACGTAGACTATTTCACAATATTCTCCCTGAGAAATTCACTCCCTTACTTAATGTAACATGACATTGCAATGTCTTTCTTTCTGAGTATTTGTAAGGGTAGCTTTGTATTGACTTATTAGAAAATGCATTCTTTTATTTACTTTCCAGTCAGAGTTTCTAGCTGGTGTCATGTTTTTGACAAGCCTCTCAGTCATTGACCTTTCTGTGCATGGGACTTGACCTTAAGGGTACAAAAGTTCAAGCATGAATACATGTTAATAAGCTTCATAGAGCCAACATTAGGAAACTGCATAAAAATCCACCTAAATGCAGGGAATAAATTTTCTGGGGTGCACCCTCAGACCCCCGCTCAATGTATGTCCCCAATGTCGAAAGGAAACCTGCAACCCTGCACGTGGTGGGCATTGTACAGGCTGATTCCAGTCATCCCATGTTTGAATTTGAGTACTTTTTGTCCAACAAAATTACAAATATGTATGTTTCCGTACTCTTCCCCAGTTTTATATTCCCAGTGTGTAACAAAACAATGCGCTCATAGACTCAATTTCAACCTTCATTTGGGGAAACAAATGTACAGAACCAGAACAGTTGAACACAGTATTTGAAGAAATTGTTATTTATTTATCTACAATACCCAAGAATGTAAATGTAAGCTACCTGAAACTACATTATCTCTCAAACCTTCCTCCTGTACAGTGCAGTCTATGGTACAGTGTGGAGAAATCCTCCACGGTCTCTACTTGCCCTTTAAACCGAGAAGGCGGGTCTATGAGGGGGGAGTTGTCCGGTGTGTACGTGTGGCTCCTCTGCCACTGCAGTCGCCTCCTCATCGGGACAGATTGCGGATCACACAGGGCGACCTCAGGAACTCACTACGGGGGTCAAGATGGTTAAAGTAACGACAGTAAAGACCAAGCCGTACACGGACCAGAAGCCCGGGACGAGCGGCCTGAGGAAGAGGGTGACGGTGTTTCAACAGAACCAACACTATGCGGAAAACTTCATCCAGAGCATTATCTCTGTCATTGAGCCTGCAGAGCGCCAGGCTGCCTCTGTGGTGGTGGGAGGTGATGGCAGGTTTTTCATGAAAGAGGCGATTCAGTTGATCGTTCAGATTGCTGCAGCCAACGGGGTCAGTAAGGACATGGAAATGTTGTTCACCTGTGCTGTTCCCTTCCCCCTGTCTGTCTGTGTGTGTGTGACATTAGCTAGCTACGTTAGCTAAGATGTATCAACTGCCATACAGGCAGTTGCATGTTGGGATTATATCACAGCTAAGGGACGTTGTTCGGTTAAGTAAAAGTCCCTGCATTGTATACAAAAATGAAAGCGGTGTGATGTATAACTGTCCAGGAATTGGACGTCCTAGCCGGGATATATGGGAGTTATAGCACGGCTAACAACCAATGAGATGGCTTGATTCGAGCCATCTGTTTTAACTGACATGTTTGTCAACTGTAGCCTTCAGTGCAATAACGTAACTTACAGTTCTTGACTGTACTGTTGTATCGTTACACTGTGATATTGCGTGCACTAGTGTATCTAAATTACGTAGCATAGTTTGCTAATGTAGCTACCAGGAGAGGTCGGGTTATTTGTAACGAAAGTAACTCAACGTTCCACAAACTCTTGCAAGCTTCACCCCATTTCTTTGGCATGGCAAGGAACACTGATGGAGCAATTGTGACAATCCCTGGCTCTACTTTCCCTTCTTTGGTATTAGATATTTCACAACTTACTCGACGGTTCCCATAAGGTCCACAGCATAGACTGTATAAATGCTACAGTCTACGGTCCACAGCAGTCAATGGACCCTTCAGGTGACATCAACACCCGTCTGTGTTTTCCAGCACTGGCTCCGATGCCAGCTTGACCGCGGTGATCTTTCGGAGAGTGCATGCAGGAGGCCACTTGAATATCAAACCGTTACCTTTGACATTTAACGCCACATGCATACTGACTCTACCCGGTGACTTCTTTGCTTTAGCCTAGGATATTAAAAGGCGCTTAAAATGACTTCGTTTGCTTCGCACGGTTATACTAATGAGCAAAATTAGGGTAAAGTGAGTATTGTAATAGGAAACACTATAGCCTAACGTGTTGTTTCATAATAAGCAGTGCAGCAGAGATGCCAATGGCTGCCTTCACTCAGCGGTTTGAGCCCAGAGGGGGGCGTGACATGCAACGTGCAGCCAGTCACGTTTCCATGTCTGTAGCATAGATGGGGAAAATAGCACATAAGGTACTTTTGCCTTTAATTTGACATTTTAAGCATTTAACCATGATGTGACCTTATCCCATGTATAGCGCAAATAGCTGTAAGCAGAAATGAGCCTCAGCACATTTGTACAGGGCATCATGTTTGCTTTTTTGACTGCAAACTCAGTAAACGCAGTGGTGCCAGTAGGTTGAAGTTGCACAAAAATATGTTTCAGTTTCTCCACAAGTACACAAGTGGTTGATGTTAGGAAATGGAACAGTGGAGAAACTGTCATTGCCAAAGGTGCACAGACCAGCACGGACAGGGGAGCTTCTGTTCATGTTTACACAAAGCAAACCACTGCATATTTCAATTGGACTAACAGAACTGAGATAGTAACATGATTTTAGAAATAGTCATCCACGAGATATACTCATTCTACTGTTATTTAACCTCATTTGACATTTATACTATGTGCCTTGATTTATAGTAGTTTTTGCTGATTTTAAAGCGATTTGACAAACAAAACATAGATTAGAAGAATATGAAGCAATGACATCATTAAAAGGGAGCACTGACGTAATTATTGAAAGTAAACCTGAGATTGTATCTGTATCTAAATCACAACTTGTGCTGTGATGTACAGACTGTCACAATGACTCCACCATGGTAATGATGATGTATTTTGCGCTGTCATGCATGTTTAGCCATAGCCAATGACAAGGAACAGAACCTTTACATACCCAACACACTGAAGTCAAGGAATGGGATGAGAGATGTACTGTTCACTCAAATCTTTACATACGGTCACCAAACATTTAGCCGGTATTTGCTCGAACTTCAGTTTCTCTCATCAACTGTGTGCGTGTGTGTTTGTATGCGTGTGTGTATTAACCTGTGTGTCCCTATGTATTTATGATCCCTCCTGCAGATTGGCCATCTGGTGATTGGTCATAATGGCATCATGTCAACCCCAGCAGTCTCCTGTGTGATCCGCAAGATAAATGCAGTGGGTGGCATTATCCTCACAGCCAGTCACAACCCTGGTGGCCCCAGTGGAGACTTTGGCATTAAGTACAACATTTCCAGTGGAGGTGAGTGGAGACAGCATTGTGCACTCTAGTACTTTACAGACACAAGGGAACCTCTGCCCACCATGTTTTAGGAAAAAATTTTTGGCCACATCATCATCATCATCATCTGTATTTGGAACATTATATATGTCAGTTCATCATTTCTAACCAGCCTTTAACTTTGTCCCTAGGACCTGCTCCAGAGGGCATCACAAACAAAATATTCGAGATCAGCAAAACCCTGCAGGAGTATCACATTTGCCCAGAGCTGAAAGTGGATCTGTCCAAAATCGGCAAACAGACTTTTGAAGTGGACACCTTCAAGCCCTTCACAGGTATAGAGACAAAGAGAGCAGAGTCCTGTTCTCACCTTAGGAGAATTTGTTTCTGACAGGTCATTCAATTTCATTAATGTCAGGGATGAGAATGAATACCCGCAACCTGCAACTTGGTGGCAAGTGTTGGTTTGTCTTGTTGACAGACAGCTTCTTCTTGGCTCTTTGACATAATCTGGTGAAATAATGAACGAATCCAGTTGGTGGCTTGTGAAATCCACCAAACACCTATAGCACTAATGTGACCAGCTTGTGTTGATCCTGACATCTACTGCTATCTTAAGTGTGCTCTAATTTCCTCTTCATTTGTCTTAGTGGAAATTGTGGACTCAGTGGACGCCTATGCTGAGATGCTAAGGAGCATCTTTGACTTTGCTGCCCTAAAAGAGCTTCTCCATGGAGCCAATCACATTAACGTCCGCCTGGATGCTATGCACGGAGGTAAGAAACAGTACAGCACACCTTTAGACTTTTATGACAGGCAGAAATAGATTGCAAAAAAAAATGGTTTTGGACCTAAGATTCAGACGGCGTCCCTAAATTAAAATAATTTAGTCACAGGAGATGCTTCTTACAAATAGCAAATATCTAAACAGCTCATTACAGGTTAATTAATACATTTTCGTATATATGTTCGTCCTATTGGTACCTTTTTAAAATACTCGCTCTCCCTCCAGTGGTTGGTCCTTATGTGAAGAAGATAGTCTGCGAAGAGCTGGGTTCTCCTGCCAACTCAGCAGTCAACTGTGTCCCCAAGGAGGACTTTGGGGGCCACCACCCCGACCCCAACTTGACTTACGCTGCCGACCTGGTCAACACCATGAAAGGAGGAGAATATGATCTTGGCGCGGCCTTTGATGGTGATGGCGTAGGTCAACCTTTTTTTCCTAGGAAGATTATTTTGCAGGGGTTATATCGCACAGTATATTGGAAAGAGGTGAGAGCAGAGTTATGAAGTTCTTGAACACAATAGGCCTGTCCTGGAGTGAGACTGAATTAAACTCATTTTGATGTTGGAACAGGATTTAATGTGGACAGTGAACACTTCTCTTTCTTTTTGTTTTTCTCTCTCTTTCTCCCTGAAACTTTTCTAATTGTTCCTGAAGGGAGCAGACCACATTTAACCCTAGAACACTATCGCTCAAATTCAAAACAACATCACGAACACCGGGTGATTTTTACCCGAGATTTTTCCGATTCAGATAATACACCCAATAAAAAGTACTTGTCATCAAAACATGACAATACATGACAAATTTGAGTAGTGTTGTTTTATTTTGAACTGTTTAAACTGTTTAAAATGTTCCAAAATTACTGGAAAATTAGGAATGTGGGAACAAACAATTCCTAAACAAAAGAAATAATGAAGTTGGAAGCTTGTTTTTTTGTCCACCCATTCCTAGTGAAGGCTCAGTGTCCTTGGCACACAAATAAAACTTTCCCTGGGTAGAATCCACCAAAAACCTACTTTACCTTCGATCACTATTGCTGGGTGAAAATCACCCTAACCTGGGCCTGTAGGAAAAGTGTGTTTTGGATTAGGAAAGCACCCATGCCGTCAAAGATGTCATAGACAATGCTGAAGCTACCCAGAGACCCATGACACTCAGATAAACGCAGCACAATGAAAATAACATACATTTATTTGCTCGAGTGAAAACCACCCTGCAATGGTGTTCTAGGGTTAAATATGCAGTATAACATGATTGCTAATAGAATAAAATATGCTGAAATCATTAAGCCATACTTCCCCTTCATCCCCTGCTTCCTACAATATTCATAATAAGACGTAAGAAATGTTTGTGGGAAATGCATTCACGTTGATTCGTTTTTTAAGATACCCCTTTTGAGGAAAGTTTTGCAAGTGTAAAACCATATCATCAATAGGGATCCAATATCTTCCACAAGAAAACCTCAGAAGGGCTATCACTAAACATTCCTATTGCCAATTAACATCCATTTACTCAGGAAAGTACTTCATAAATGTCACAAACCCTTTGTGCTATTTGTGATTGTTGCCCCGTTTGTGTACCTATTTCAGGACCGTAACATGGTGCTGGGTAAAAACGGCTTTTTCGTGAACCCCTCAGACTCCGTAGCTGTCATCGCTGCCAACATTACCAGCATCCCTTACTTCCAGAAGACTGGTGTCAAAGGACTGGCCCGCAGTATGCCCACCAGTGGAGCCCTTGACAAGTAAAAAAACACTCAACAAAACAGCCAAACCAAGGTTTTCCTTGGTTCGGGTAAAGTGAAATAGCACTGTTCCAGATTGGTTACACATCAACATTTTCTTTTGTGGTTTTATTGTGTGTGCCAATCTGTTCCAGTGTGGCTAAAGCTCTGCAGATGCAGCTGTACGAGACTCCAACTGGCTGGAAGTTCTTTGGGAATCTGATGGATGCTGGAAAACTTTCGCTGTGTGGAGAGGAGAGCTTCGGCACAGGTGATTGAATGTAGTCATATTTATGTAGGAAATGAAAGTAGCGGCCCTCATTCACTCCATCACTCATCCCCTCTTTTCTCCCTCTGCTAACGGACCAGGCTCCGATCATATCCGTGAGAAGGATGGCCTGTGGGCAGTGCTTGCATGGTTGTCAATCTTAGCCACCAGGAAACAGAGCGTGGAAGAGATTATGAAGGATCACTGGCAGAAGTTTGGCAGGAACTTCTTCACCAGGTCAGAATGATCTCTGTGGAGTGGTTTATTTAATGTAAGCTTGAGTCCCAAAAGAGGAGTATTTCAGGTTGCCAGTGGTGAGACTTTTTTTTAATCTTTGTTGGTCCCAGGACTTTATTTGTTTGAAATAGTTGTAAGAAAACCCACTGGGGTGATTCAGGGATGTCAGTTGCTCAAATGGTACTCTGGCCCCGTCTAGCGGCAAATAAGAGAACTGCAGCACATGAAAGCCAAGATACAGTCAATTTATATACCTATTTTAAGACTCCCTGTTTAAAAATTGTGTTTTTTTCCATGATTATTGTAACTTATGTTTTTTTTTCTAATTTTATATTTTAGAGAGACTCTCACTCTTATCCCTGCAACCACATAGTTTAAATGAGTATCTTGTGAGCAAAAAAAGAAAAACCAAATGTCTGATGCCAGATTACATTTTTGCATCAATCTGGTCTAACTTCACATCCAGGTACGACTATGAGGAGGTAGAGTCAGACGCCGCCAACAAGATGATCAAGCATCTTGAGACTTTGATGTTCGACCCATCCTTCGTAGGAAAGAAGTTCTCCTCGGGTGATAAGACCTATCAGGTGGCTGTCTCTGACAACTTTGCCTACACAGACCCTGTGGACGGAAGTGTGTCTAAAAACCAGGTGAGGGGCCGAAAGGCAGAGCACATTCAAATTTAATTCTGTGTTCCCTCAATCAGCAGATGTAGTCCATCTTAGGTAAAAGTTCTTATTTATTCATTTTTTTAACCGTTTGTTTAGTCTACTTTCATTTCAGCTAATGGAGGAAGTCACACTGTCAATCCCACCGTGGATAAAATGGCATATTAATTGTATTGAAATTCAAGATTCAAAATTGACTGAATGCATAATGAAGATATATAGAGGAGATTATAGCCTATGAATGAAAACCAGCAGCAGTGTTATTGCACCTCATCCATTCTACCTCCACATTTGCCAGTTATGGTGCATTTTCATTCATCATAATCTCTTCCCCCGTCTTTCTCTGTTCCTCTTGCACTCTCTCAGGGCCTCAGGATCATCTTCTCTGACGGTTCTAGGATCATTTTCCGTCTCAGCGGTACAGGCAGCGCAGGAGCAACCATCAGGCTCTACATAGACAGCTATGAGAAAGACCCCAAGAAGATTTACCAGGACCCACAGGTCAGGAAAATAAAGAGTAATCTCAGCCAGTTTGATCCAGTGAGAGAACAATGAGACAATGAAGTCAGTAGATGATCAGTTTGGGAAAATAAACATAAATGGAACCAGCACCAGTATGTCATTTCTCTTGAACATTTTGGACATGAAAAATCACGAGAGAATAAGGATATTAATATAGTTTGACACCTGACAAGGTCAAAGGTTAACTCACATGGGCCCCCAGGACCCTTCAGTGCTGGCTGGAATGATCTGTAACCTGCAGGACAGCCAGCTCTCATTGGGTGGAGCTCTCCAAAAACAAGTTCCAGAGATTATGTTTAACATGGGAGATGATGGAGAGGTTGGACCAAGTCTTGAGTTATGGCAGTCCATCAGGGCCAGAATGAAGAGAGGGAAACATAACACAAGGGGAAAATAAAGTGTGTGAATTCCAACTAGACACCTCATAAAGTCGTTTTGACCAATTAAGACAGGGAGGTGATATTTAACAAGAAAGCGAGACAAGACACACAAAAGAAGTGAATGAAAGTTGTAGTCGAGCCCTTTGGCCTCTTCGGTGCTTTAACACCATGAACGAACAGATAAGCAGAAACATATTGCTTCAGAATCTTAACTTGGCAGATAAATGGCCAGTGTGTTAATGGTTCAGTTGGCTGACTTGGGGAAGATTTGATTTACAAACCAAGAGTGTTAAGACATAAGCAGATTTTGAAGAGTAAGCATTAACATTTCTCTTGTAAAGATGAAGCAAACAAGATATAACTTGGTAAAGAATTAATCCGTAAGATTTTCATCTAGTTAATTGTCTGTTAAATTACTATCTATAAAAGAGTGGGTTAAACAATGATGTTTGATCATATGACCCACTAATGAAAGCACTTGTACTTGCCTCTTTTCTAAGTATTCCAATATGTGTGTCTGTGGCGACGTTCCCTCCCTAAATGCAAATGCGCTGTACTCAGAAATCAGGAACTTCCAAGTTCTGACAAGTAAACGTGCAATGAAAGTGAACGTTCAAGTCTGAATTACGAGTCATGCTCACTTTGATGCGTCTGGGATATGAGGTCCCAGAGGCTCGCCTGCAGTTAGATCTTACTGCCAAAGTGGCCGCTAGAAACAACATATCTAATTGTTACAGATTACAACTTTAATTAGTGAGCTTACTTGTGTTGATGTATATATTTTGTTATCTTTGGACAGAGCTAGAATAGCCTATTTCCCCATGTTTTTAGCCTTTGTGCTAAGTTAAGCTAACTGGCCCCTGGCTCTAGCTTCAAATTTAGCATGCAGACATTGGGTCGGAATAAAAGGGAGAAAACAAGAAAGTAGATTGTTCCACAAAATGTCAAACTGTTCCGTTAAGTGTAATATTCACAGCATGGCCTGTTCAGAAAGTCATATGTTCTGTGTGTTTGTGTTGTCTCTTTGTGCAGGTGATGCTGGCTCCTCTGGTAGACATTGCCCTTAAGGTCTCTCAGCTCCAAGAGAAGACTGGACGCACTGCCCCAACTGTGATCACATGATTCCTCTGCCATACTGCCTCCACTCACCCTCAGCAACAGGATACCTCCGCTCTCTCTGGGGTGAAGCTGTCCTTGAATGCTGTCTTGGCTTCAGTTCCTGGCCCTCTTAGAAACAGATCTGGACGAAAAAGTGAAACTTGACCTGCAGGTTGAATACAAGAAAATACACGAGGAGATCTTGATGTATCTTACACTGAAATGTATCCACTGCCTTCGTCTAGCCTGACCTGACACTTCTCTAACATGATTTAAGGAAACGAAATTTAAAGATTCAAGTGGACTGATAAACTTGAACAGAGTGTGCCTCGTGTAATTTCTGGAACCATGCTTAGTAAAGTTATTGTCCAGATCTGTTCCTGAACCATAGCATTCAATGGAGAAACTGCCAAACTGACCATAAATTAGCAATCTGGGTCAACCTCACCCCACATTTCCCTTAGTGACTTTGTGCCTTCACCTTCCTCTGTTCTCTGAACCCTGTTAAAAAAAAAGCCTCTCAACCTGAACCATGACCTACAGTTAAAACATTGAGAACTAACACATCCACTATTAATAAAATAACCTCATATAAAAGAAGCACAGTGGTCATGTTTTAATTGTTTTTTGTCTTTTAACAGTCTACTGTGTAGGATTTAGTGGCATCTAGCAGGGAGGTTGCAGATTTTAACCAACTGAAACTTCTCCCGTGTGCCAGGTGTGTAGTAGAATTGGCCCTATCTAGAGCCAGTGTTTGTTTTTGTGGACCTGGGCTACTGTAGAAACATGGCAGTGCAACATGCTGGACTCCATCAAAGAGGACCTGCTCTGTGTGTAGATTTAACGGCTCATTCAGAGCTGATAAAAACACAACAATTCTTATTTTCAGGTGATGCACTAAAGAAAACATACTTTTATATTCCATTTCTGCCAATAGATACCCCTAGATCCTAGACATTGGACCTTTAATCTCTGGTTGCACAACATTTAAGTCATACGCAGGTGTCTGTCATAGACACACAAAAGTCTTTATAGACACTGTACATTTTTCTTCAAGAGGCCAGCTGGTGCTTCACTAAGGTTCAGCTGTAATTGCCTTAGCAGACTTGGGTTTAAAAAAGTAAGCATTCACAAGAGAGATTGAAACAAGAGTGTGGGGTGGTATTAATGAGACTTCTTTTCAGCCGGGAAATTATTGTAGATAATCGCAAAGATCCTGTCCTGCAGCAAGTGAGCCAAGTTGGAGGACAAGCCTCCAGGAGAATAAAGTGTTTTAAAAAAAGCCCATGTCTCTCCAAAGACATTCCTGAGGCAAGCAGAGAAGCATTTACTGATTAATTCTCTCCCTCCCTCGCAAGTCTTTTTGTGTAACGAGATAGTCACTGTAATCCTTATTAACGATTAATTATGAAGTGTCAGGAGATTAGGGGATCCCACACAGGCTGTATCTTAAGACAAACACTCAAAAGTTGAAACAGATTTCTATTTCTTTAAAAAAAAAAATGCTTTGAAACTTAGTTTTTCACAAGGGAAATAAGTGAATCATGTTTGACACTCTACAGGTACTGGATTGGTGTCAAGATTTTCCTCATACAACTTCCATATCTTGACATAAATTGGCTACAATTTAGTTAATAGGAGTGAGGGTGGAAAATCAGGTGCACCCACGCACATCACCGGGGACACTATTTTTCTTTCTGAACATGAAAGGGGAAATCAGCCTGAATCACAGATGGCACATTTTCTGCCAATTTATGTCATGCATGTTCATATCGTTCAAACTGACCAACACAATCAGCTCTACCCTTTTACGCTAACCCCCCCCCCCGAAACACATGGTAAATGGTAAAAGTTCCTGAGCTGGAACTAATTGACCATTCGAGTTGTATTTTCTCATAAATATTTGAAAGTTTTGATGCCTGACAAAGTAACGTTATTGCTATTTTACATTTCCTGTAATTTCACTGTCACAAGCTTCGAGACACATATATCAAATAGCGTCGTCGGCCATTAAAAAGCTTAATCCAAATAAATATTATCTGTGTTTACATTAAGATTGAGGATAGGGCTTTCAAGGCCTATTGGCAGCCTTCAAAGGCGCAAACTGTGGCATTTGGGATGTGTAACTGCCCTAAACAATTCATCTCCAGTCCCTTAGGAATGACATTAGAAGCGTGGAAACTTGTTCATGCTGCATTGTTCAGACCCTGTCAGGCTGACATAGTGCAATACATAATGTGTTCCTCTTGTTCGGCTTGTAATGGCTTACAGGCTGTATTTGGATTGGCTGTCATTACATCAGGTAATCACAATAAGGCTTACATTAAACTCCACAGCTATTAGATGTCCAAATGGCTTTCTCTGGAGCTGGCATGGAGCCTTGTGTTTTTAGAGCGCCCTGCTCATTGCTCTGCTGCAAGAAGAGGGCAACACGGTGAACAAAGACATCATTCTCAAACAAGGACTCAGGAGCGCATAGGCTGTGGCTCTGCGCTGTGCAATCAGGTTTTACTCCTCTAGTTCTTAAGTTTGTTTCTGTAGGTCTTTTCCTTTACTTATGCACAATCTTCAGTGTTAGGTGATACAGTATCAAAGCTAGGAAAAGTGAAGCTTTCATAACACCTACCTACATTAATCATACACCATCACTATATCATTTTATCCCAGTCTGTCTTTTCCAAAACTAATAATTCAATTCCCATTTAATGTCATCACTGGATAACTTGGATGATTATCAGGATGACGCCAATAAGGATGGTGCACACTGTTACAAGGATTACAACACTAATTTCCAGGAAGTTATGATGGTTAAAAAATAACCTACTCGTGGACCCAGGTGTTAAAATGAGCTGCTGGGGCCCGGGTCCTTCCACCTGTGCATTATGTACAGTGCTCCTGGACTATAATATTAAAAGTTTCCAAGTTGTGGTAATCTGATTAAACACACATTTATTTAGCATTGTGTAGGCTACCATATAAACCCAGTATTAGCTGAACTATCTTAAAACTAGTTGTTTTTCCCCACACAGGGCCTTTCTTCAAGCAGGTTCAACCTTATCATGTGGATATTTTTCCTTCAGTGGTGCTTATTACCAAACAAAGTTATTATTTTGCTGTGAATCGGGGAGGCAGCTGCCTGCTTTGCCCAGTTGGTAACCAGCCTCGATGGAACACGTTTTCTAGCTAGGATTAACTAAATAGGCTACTTATTTCATCAAGTCTGTCCCATTGTTGTTATACAGCTCATCAATATACACCTCAACACTGGGAACATAGTATAGTTAGCTAGTTAGAAGTCCTGCTTTGCCAGACTCTACTCCAGCTCTGGAGAAGCTAGTTAGCTAATTACCCAGCTTTTTTTCTTCTTTTTAATGCTAACTGAAATTTGAGTTTGTACTCTTCCGTAAGGTTGCCCTGGTCACTGCACTAGCGTTACTACGTCACTGGATGTTCCAGTTCCGTTCACCATTAGGTAGCTAAATAAAAAGAAATGTAAATAAGTCAACTATGGGTTTACCGGAAGGAATAGTTTACTCTTTTGGTTTTGGCTAGTTACCGCTGACTTCCCCTCTACCTCTATCCAAGCTCTACCAATGTGTCTGCAGACCTGGAGACGAAACTAATGTCAACCCTCCCAACCAACTTCCGGTAAGACAACGAACAAGCTAATAACCACGCCTACATTTAGCTTAAGGAGGCGATATGTAAGGCCCATTAGTGAATTTGAAACCTCAAAATACACTGATCTAATAAAGCCAACTTAAAATTAATGGTCGCTAATATTACCCACAGTACAATAAGAAACATCTCTTATAGAAACAATAAGAGATAGAGAAAGAGTTGTTTTTAAAAAAAATTAAAATAACAAGTACTTGCCTGTCTGGAGTCTGCATGTTATCATTTCTCCATACTGTGCCTACATGTTTGACAATAAACAATAATCTTAAAATAAAGTTAATACTGTAGAGGGCACCACACTTCCTTTGAAAAATGGTCGCCGGACTGGCAACCAGGCAGTTTATGATTGCCAAAACTAAAAGTATGGCTGCCATTTTTCGTCACGTTATATTTTGAGTTATAAAGATACTAGAAAATGGGGAATTTAAACTAGTCTGTCTTGTTAAAACAAGATATAACCATTAGCTCATCTAATGGTTTGAACAAATTTATGTGAGGTTAACAAAGTCTCAGGCAAAGATGTAAAGGCTCCACATGCGTCATCACCATCTTAACAATTTAATTTTTGTCGGGTCTTGACTCTGGAGCCGAAGTGTACAGGATGACGTGTGAGGCAATAAAAGTGTTAATGCAATGAGATGAGATGACTGTGAACATTTCTGACCACACAGTCAAACTGAGCAGTGTGCAGTGGAGGTTGGCTTGTGTCCACAGACCGCTCCATAGCCTCTCATCATTCTTCTGGTTTTCAGTCACAAGAAAGACAAATATGCCAGGAAACACCACACTTATATGGCCCATTGTCCTCTGTGTGTTTGATGGGGAGACCATTTGGATCAAAAATTTAAGATGAAAGAGAAACTGGGTATTAAGGTTTTAAATATACCAGAAATACTCACGCATTCTATTGTATACTGTTTTTGTCCTCTTTTAGTCACAAAAAACTGAACTCTCATCGCCTTATTTATCCCCATGTCATATGTGCTGCACTAACGATACGAACAAGAGAAGGAAAATGTATCACACAATCCGCCCCAGTGATGTATTGTGTGTTACATGTGTTTAACTAGTATAAGCAATTATTGTCCTGCTGCCTGAAACTTCACATATTTGGAAGCCCCTGAAGAGAACGGGAAAATATAAAGTTGCCTTGGCATCAGTGAATACATTTACCTATATCCTTGAAAAGATTTCTGAAGTTTTAAAAAAAAAAAAAATCTCAGGAAATTGGATGCTTTTGCAGTGGTCTATGTTTGTTCTGTAAAACTGTATCTGTAACACACAAGCGTTGCCTACTCACAGTGAAGAGTTCCCTTTCATTTAATGCAGGGAGACTACAGTGTTTGGCCTGGAAAAGTTCCCTCCATCCTGCGTTTTTTTTTATATTAGGACAGACTGCGGTATGTTCCAAAAGACACTCTGTGAGAATAGAGTAACAGTGCATCAGGCATTTGAAAGGTAAGCCTATAAAAATGCAATATGTAGTACAGAGTTTAAAGGAAATGGGAGTTAGACATGGGGGATGCAAATGGGTGCAGTGAGGCCAATATTGTCTGTCAGCCATTTAATGATGTCTAAACTGGGACGGAAACTGTCTTGAGTTATCCGCTGATTGAAGAATGCGCAAAATGCTAGCACATTTTCAGACGATGGCATGGAAAATCAGATTGAAACCCAAATTATTAAAGTCATCTGAGGATGTGAAAAAAAAGAGATGGAGAGAAGGTTTTGTAGGACCATTAAAAATACTGAGTAGATGTGGCAGAAAGGCCATCATCACCCTCATCCTTTCAGTCTCTTTTATTGACTCCGACATCATTGCCAACTTTGTAACAAAGGGCCTCCCTGTCCATGTGCTGTGGCCGCTGGAGAAAGCCTCAGGGATCTGCTCTTCAAAGAGACCTTCAGAACCCTAATCCCCTCCACCATGAAAGTTAGATGACTTTCACCATGCATGGTTGCAATTTTAATAATCATATCCTACTTTAGGCAAAATGAAGTCGATAGACATCAAGGAGGAAAAATAGGCCAATGTCAGAAATAATCTCGCTACTTGATCGGCCCAGTGGTGAGGTCTTCCCCCTCTGAACCCTCCCTTCCACTCCTCTCAGGGTCCTTATTACAGAGAAAACCACCTAAACACAGCTTAGGTTAAATTCATTTGGCTGCTTAAACAGCAAATTTAAAAGGGCGCCTCAGTAAGAAAGCGCTGACATGTGATGTACATCACCTCACACGTTTCTCCAAACTCCAATCAGTCATGCCCAATTTCATTTGGTTTGACAGTTATTTAGAGTTACTTTGTTTGAATTTGCTCTCCGTGTGATCACTGGTGATCACTGGAGCACAAAAGCCCTTTGTGGTGTTCATTGAAATGTTATGTGAAATCATACACATGCCACGTCCGCGCATGCAATATCACACACTTTTGGTGTGCGTCCTTCTTTCTGAGGTCCAAAATGAAGCTTAGATTCACTAGCAATAGGGACTCAAACTACTGAAAGTCAGTGAAGTTGTAGACTGCAGTTTTAAGAAGTTAGAACTAAGAGTGTACATATTGCAATGGTAGGTCCATTTAGCTTACAATTACATGAAACCAATTACACCTTTTCCGAAATCACAGCCTCTGGCATGAAATAATTGTAATACCCAACCCATAAAGTGAGACTAAACCCTCAATCATCATTAGCAAATGAATTGCAGACTCTATTTAGATGTTTAATTGCTTGAATTGACCGCAGCCCTGGTTTTGATCACAACTTTGGCAGCTGTCGCAAGCTGCGTTGTATCCCTCTACTCTCATAATCACCATATTCTTAATTTCCTCAACTATTCAAGTAACAGTGGATCAGGGACAGGAATACTTGATGCATCATAAAAAAAGCCTATACTGAATTTAAAAAGAGAAGGTCTTACCCCCCCAACACATTCAGACACACCCTTATCCTATCTCATCGCGTGCAGGAAGCTTGTGCACTTGTGCAGTGTTATCTCTAAGCTCTGGTTAGCAGCATTTCTCCAGGGATGACTGAGTATGAAGGGAGAGGACTTGAGGGGAAGGAAGGTTTTGATTAGGAGTCCTTAGGAGGCAGCCATGGACCATGTCCTGGGCCTGACTAGGGATATCAGAGGTGAAGCCCTAACACCCGTGAGCAGCCCCCTACACCCTCTTTCAGATCTTCAATCGAAAATAATCCACTCTAAAGTATTATTCATACATGCTCTTCCTGTTCTCTGTAACAGTTAAATCAAAACATACTTCAGAGAGGATGATATTTCCCTCTAATGAGCAGGGGGTAGGTCACAATATGGGAGAACCGGAGATGCTAAATTGCTACCATTCTTCTTTTCCTGCCCCGGTATTAGTCTGTCAAAGCGCTCTGTGTGTGCAGACACACATCCAGAGACAGAGTATGTGTCAAAATCCAGAAGTGATTGGAGTAAAATGAAACAAGGTGTGGAGTTATGGAGGAGAAGGTGAGGTGGGTTAATAAAACTGTATGGCTCTGGAATTAATACTTATATAAAGGTGAATGTGTATGTAGTGTGTAGTTGTAGCGTGCGTGCAGACGTGATTGTTTGTGACACAAGTAACCTCTTCTCTTCACACTCCGTCTTTCCTATCCTTCATTCATCCGTCCCTGTCTTTGTGCGTGTGATACATGGATGGAAATAAAATTAAGTCAAACATTTGGATATGGTTTTATTATGGCAAGGTAGTTTTGCCTACTTTTTGCTAAAATCCCCACCACCATGCGGGATCATCTAATCAGGCCAAGATGGTTCGTTATCAGTTAATCCAGAGAGATAAATCCAGCTCCATCAACAGTTGTTTGTTAATTCGCGTCACTTAAGTGTAGTTGAAGACAGGTCTGTTTTTTCACGCCTGGATCAAGCAGTAGTACAGCATGAGATTGTTTTAATCAAAGAAAAAGAGTAGAACAGACACTGCTGGGGTCATTCGACTAGTTTAAAAGAAAATGGTGCTCAGCACTTTACATTTACAATAGCAATAGAATGAGTCAGGCCACTACAACGGTCACAGTTTTTGGCAATAGCAACGGTACACATAAAAACGACGCCGCTCTATCCATCTTGCGATGCTATTTCTATGGTTTCAATACTGTTCAACAAAACAGATATTTAATGGTAAAATGTACAGTGATCATTGTCTGACAGTCCATTCAAGAAAGTTTAGTTTTATGACACTAAGTGATCTAGATTCTGTACAATTATTGCAGAAAGGCTTAGCCTGTACAGTGTACAGGAACTATAATATTCTCAGAAATACCAGGAGCGTAATAAAGTACATGTACTGTATAAGGCCATATTGATTTCACTGCTCACATACCCTGAATTTATTATTGGTATATTTTGGTGATTTAAATTGATTTTTTTTTATTGTCAAATATTTTCCTCCTTGTAAATGCTGGACCTCGTAAATCATGTTTAACAGACAGCCTGAACAAAGTGGCTGCTTGATGACTCTCAGCCTGCAGGGGAGCAGAGAAGCTTTCTTTGGGTTTCTTAATTCATTTGAGGTATTTAGAGATACACTCCCTGATTTTGTCATAGTGTCAAGAGCATATCCAGAAATCCCATCCCCGTTGCATAACAAAATATTATCTTAAAGTCAAAAACAAGTTTTTTTTTCATACTATGTTGTACTGATGCAATTTCCCTAAAATGTGCAGTCATTCTTTATTCGTTTCATTACTATTTGTCTTAGAGTAATTTTAATTGTCATAAATTGTAGTTAATCATTGATGTAAATAGTCTAGAGCTGAAACAATGAGTCAATTAACCGACTAGTTTTCAACTATTAAATTAACCGCCAACTATTTTGATAAAGTGTTTTCTTTACTTCTCCTTGACAGTAAACTTAATATTTATATTATATACTTAATATTTGAATTGTGGAAAAAACAAGGCATTTGGGAATATAATCTTTGACTTTGGGAAATGCTGACACTCTTTCATTCAGTTCAGTTCAATTTTCTTTACAGTGCCAAATCATAACAAAAGTTATCTCAAGACAGGTAGGTAAAGACCCAACAATCCCCCCATGAGCAGCAACAAGTCGCACTATCTTTAATAAAAGTAGTAATAATTGTTATAGTTATTTTATACAGTATTAATCCAGCAATCTTGTGCACTATGGCGATGAAAACCTTCCCTTTAACAGACAGGGTTATGTGTAACCAGAGAGAAACAGTAGGCCTAGTCGACAACAATTCTAACCATAATGTTCATTTAGTAGGCTATCTGTTCTGAAGCATTCAGTTGCATCGCAGGCCTTAATTCCTCTGTAAATGTTTGGAATAGTAGATTAAAAACCATTTCTCAGGACACTCCTGCTCCATGTTGACTCTAAAGTTCACATGGAAAGTTCTTCTTGAACTTGGAAACAGCACAGTAGTTGACAAAGCATCCAGAGAGAAGCTGTTTAGATGTGGGTCCTGTACACTTTCAAGACAACTAAATAGCACTTGTTGAGTTTGAAATGTCTCTTTTTTTAAATGCCTGCCCTGTGACAGTTCCTGCAGTGAACACAGGGTGGCGACACGTGGCTAATCAGAGCCATGTGGCTCCTGTGGACGCACGGCTCTCCAGCGAAGTTTGTGGGGAGGATTGCGCTCAGTTCAAGAGAGAGACAGAGGAGGGTAATGTGTGCTGGGCTCCACTGAGGAGGAAAGAGACAGAAAACCAGGAGACACCTTTCTTCCAGACTCCTTTTACACATATTTTACCGAGAGGGTATTTGTTTTTTTCTTTTGGAGGGGCTCGAAATCAAAACATTGTGTTGTGGGTGTGAAAAAGCGGACGAAGGTTTTTTAACACAGAGCCGGAGGAATGTATCCAACTCGGGCAGCGGCGGCGGCGAGCCAGCGTCTGTGGAGATGTCCAGCCTGCGCTCTCTGGATCGCCCTGCTCCTCCAAAGTGTCCTGGACCTGAGCGCGTCTGGTGAGTTTCAAGACTTTTCCGTCGGCTTGTAATCATTCCCGTCGTTTCCCCTTGCCTCCTCTACTGGCTTCACTCAATCTGCGGTTCATCCCCAACACGCGTGAATTCAACAATGTAACATGTCAACCTTGACGAGGAATCTGTGTGGGGATGTGAGCATGTGCCTGTTTTTGTGGCTCTAGGGCGCTCGATCGCACTTTAGAGGCAGTTTCCATCATTATGTTCATATGGGGCAGTATTTTTATTTGTTTTTCGCTCCTGAAATCATCTCATACATGTCCACAAACCGTTGCATGCCATCATTCAGTCTCCACCTCTCATGTAAATGATCTTTGGTTTTTAGATTATCGTCCTATTGTGATTCAGAAGCTTCAGCACGGGGAAGACTTGACTCCATCGGCAAACAATAGGGGGGCTCTTAACTAGTCTGCTGGGTAGCTATTGTGCTCCAAACGACCCCTCAATGATTTAGGTCCATTTTAATGATAAGAGATGCATAACAGTTTAATTAAAAGACAAACAGCCATCAAGCACACTTGACTGATGGTAGGAGAGTACTGGCTGTTGCAAAGATGAGGATGCATGGGCAACTGTGGAAACAATATAGCAATTTGTCTTAATTGCCTCTTAATAAAACAGTAGAATAAATCATTTTTATTTCTCTATGGTTTCAAGTTATGACCTCTAGTTAGTTTTTTTGCCCATTCAACAGATTAAATCACTATATTTCACTGCCTTTTACTGTACAATGCATAATGTTAACACATTAGCGCAAAGATGGCCTGATGGTATATGTAACTTGCTTTTGGTTGACTAATATAAGTATGATTGAATTCAGTTTGAATAACATTTGAATTGTTTATGAAGCCGCCCGCGGAAAGTGTTTAATTTTTTTCTGTCCTCTGGTTTTTGAGTGGCTAGTGTGTTTGAAATGATCCTCCCCTGCCTGATGGGTAGTGATGAATTATCTCTGGATGTTTTTTTTGGGGGGGGAGTTGGATTACCTCTGTCCTCCTTTACATGCTTTTGGCTTTTATTTACAATGGCAGTGTACAGAATATGCTGCATTGAGTGTAAAGCTTTCTACCATGCTCTGCTGTTCTCTTGCCATCCCTTCTTCTTCATATCTTTCTGCCTATCATTTCCTGCTATGAGGCAGGGAGGAATGTTAATCCTCACTACTTAACTGGATGAGTAAGCTATAACTTCTTTAAATGGAGTTTCATGATCGGATATGGACTGGAGGAGAGCCAAGTCCCTACTTTATATCTGGAAATAGGCAAGTGCAAATGGCTCCTGCAGTTTTTAAGAGGCTAAAATCTACCCTGAACATTACATTTCATATGCTAATACTGTTTTTCATGAAGCAAAACTGATTTGCTTTTGCACTCCCTCCCACTGCTGGAGACCCGAAAACTACTGAAAAGCTTTAACTGTTGCCTCTCAGAGATGATCTACAATGAAGCAGCTCCAGGATATGCTAGTAAATGTTAACACAGGGAGTCTTGTGTCTCTTGAACGGTCAGATAGGAACCACAGTGTAGTTCAACAATATTCAATGTGAAAAGAAGAGTGCAGAATCATGTGATCAGTGGTCGGTGGATGTAATGTGACTGTACAAGCAACTGAGTAAACGTCACAAGGAAGAAAAGTGAATGTTGCGGCTGCTGTCTGATTTACTGGTCAGTCGTCTGCAAGCTTCCAGTCAAGAGGGCAGAGGTCACTGGTCTGTCTCTTTGCTTCAAAAGGCAGCATATCCAGGGACAACCAGGGCTTCCCCTGACCACAGCAAAGGAATTTGTTACCATGGCAGATAAAGGACGTATTTAAACCAAAATATATATGCATGAATGATACTGTATGTATGGATCAATTGGCTCACAAAATGCAGAATATTTAAGTGCATCACTCTGTTAATTTACATGCACAAAACATAACGATTTAATGTTAGTGAACAAGTCAAGGCAGGAGAATCCGTTAACCTGAGATTGACCTGAGAGTCTGCAGCACAGAAATCAGATTTCTGCTGAAGGCTAGCAACGATCAGAACTTAACGCAATTCAAATGTAAGATAGGTGCAGCATCTTTAAAAAAAAAAAATCATTCCATCCTTCCGCCCCTGCCCTTTAGCGTCAAAGTAATAATCTGTGAGACGTTCATAAAAATAAATTGACGGCAATATTTTACAACTATGTAAACTGTTTAAATGTTTCTGAACATGGCACGTTCACGCTTAAACATAAAAGGTCCTGCGCAGGGCAGCGACTATGGGAAATGTGTTTAGAGTTGCATTTAGCCTTTTAATAACACTCAGGGAGCCTATAAATCATGTTGGGTGGAACTGCCTCAGTGCAGTTTTCAACAGGACACACTGTTGACACTAAAGGCACTTCATCCCTGGAAAAAAGTCCTCCCTGCTACACACTGAGTGTGTAGGAGCATTCCCTGCTCCCCCTCCCACCCCCCACTGCTACTGAGATGTACTGTACAGTTATATTTCTTCTGGCATTTTCTTAGACTCATATTCAGGGAGTAGTGTACACAGAGGTAAAAGATGTCAAAGTTTTATGGTCGCACTTTCTTTATGCATCCTGCAAATCAGCCACTCCCTCTAGTGATTCTTTTTTAGTTTTGCTCACTGCTTATCATCCTTGTGATATTGCTATAATTTCTCCTTTATGTGTGATTATATTCAGTTTATCAATATTTTTATTAATAAGCTCTGGGAAATGTTGGGGGGGTCATCTCTATCTCTATAGATAGATGACTCCTCTGTGTTTAAAACTCAAGTTGCACCCTGCACAGTGCACACTACACTAACTCAGGCATCAAGTAGTGCGCATCCCTAAAAGCTTTTGGCAGACCCAGAAGAATGTGGCAGGAACTGTATGTGTGAAACAGATGTATGGTCTTTTTCTGGGAGGAGGGGATTGATTTTTTTTTTTGACAGTTTGACTCCATTTTGAGCGTGTGAAATGGGAAGAAAACAGTGGACATTAATTTAATCGGGACATAGCCATAAATCACACGCTCCGACTCTGTTTTATGTTACTGATTTAAAACATCGGTGTGTAAACTACGTCGCGCACTGGCAATTACCTACTTCCCACTCGTTATTAAGCACATGTGTTTGCCAAGGCTCGGTGTGCTTCAGTGTCGCCACAGGGCAAAACTGTTTGGAGAATATTGCGTGTTAATTGTTTAACTGATGTACAGCCAGCGGGTGATTTGCTTTAAATGATATAAAAAGCATCAAGATATCAAATAACTCAGTTGAGTGCTTTTTTTTCTTCTATCGTAGATGTTCTCATCCCTCTCTTATTGTGGTTGTTGTTTCCTGAGCAGGGCTGTGTCATTGATTACTGCAGAATTCACAAGATATGAAGTTTCCTGATGATGTGTGATGCCAGTAAATGGTACAGTTGTTTTCCATTGAGTTGCTGTCTGGAATTTTTTTGATAATATGTCGTCAATGCTTGGTTGACAGAGGAATTTGGAAGGAGAGCTTGATTTAGGTTTTTTATTTTTTTTAACAGATCTTCTCTCTGCCAAGTCAGGCAAAAGCCTGTCTGTGAATGGGGAGAAGTATAAATTTCCTGCATTTACGAACTATTGGCATAAAAATGCACTCATTTCCACAAATCAGACTTTGTGGAGCGTGCTTGTTTTTTAGTGGTCAGAGTCCTTCCGAGAGGCAGAGTTTCATCAAAGGCTGAACAGTTCGCTCGAATCCTCGTTGGAAGTGTTTGATAAAGTTTCTGCCACTACAAACTGTAGCCAAGCGTGAAAACCCTTTTCCTGCAATTTACTGTCTGCACAGGAGGTCAGACTGTTAGAGAGAGAAAATCCTTTGCAGGGTTCATGGAAATGCAGTGGCGGATTAACAAGAGGAACAGAGAACACTGCTTCGGGTTTTAGTGCTGCAGATGAGAAGCCGGTGTGTGGAGGACGGTGTGGCACTTCAATGATTTTAACAGAGTTATGGAGTCTGGACTGGGTGGGGAAAATGAGCTGTTGCAATGTAGTATCAAGTTTTGTCAAAGTGAATGGTACATTAATTGACTAAAATGATATTTGCCCCTGTTCGGTATGTCCAACCACAAGTTAAATAGCTTTCTATGCCTTCTATTCAATACTTTCTATGTTGATGTCTTTCGACTGCTGTATGGAAGACAAATTACACCCGCCACATAAAAAATGTTCTCTTCTGTACCTTACACACACAATACAATGAGTCCTTTGCTGCAGTGGTAAGGCAAGCTGTAAGTGTGAGAGCGTGCTGATGACAAAGTGACACTTTAATGAGTCTAATGGAATAAGCCACACATACTGCATATCAATTTCCCATATGGACATGGCGTGGTTTAATGTTAAGGACTGCGGGGAATAGCACTAGCTTAAAGAACTCTTAATTTCATTGAGACCGCTCTTCTTTGCAGTTTTATCAAATTACTACTTTGCTGGGGTCCTCCTAGCTAGCTTTAAATATGTGGCTATCATGCCATGTTTCATTTAATAGGGGGGTTAGGATGAAACATGGCTTTTTAAATTCCTGTATATGTGTCAGAGTAAATCTTTTAAAACCCTGTTTGCATTGCATTAAGGACTTCAGAAACCCCCACTGGCAGCAGACGGGCAGATCTCCATCCACCCACAATTAGGTCTTTGTACAACGCCACGCTCTTTCCAAGGTATAAAATACCCCAACTTTATGGGCTTCTCCACCAAAAATATTAGTATTTATTTTCCAAAGAAATTCTGTTTAGCTTATCAGTCAATGGAGGGATTTTTCACTTTATCAGCGTTATTCCCCAAAGATGTTGTTGCCCCATTTCTGTCCATATGAAATCACAATATTAAGTAAGTGCGCCTAAAGTAGAGTAGTCTGGTGAAGAAGATTGTCACCCACGCTGAACAAAATCATTAACTTTGGCCGGCTCCTATTATGCTCTATGATTTGCAGTTAATGTGAAGTGAATGAAAAGAGAACATAATATAGTGCCCACAAATGTAATCAGGTGCATGCTTTTTATGCATACAAAAAAATCTGTGTTCTTTTCCAAAAGCTATTAATAAAATTGTCCCTGAAAGTGTGTTTTCAGTAATACACACAGACCTACTTTTTCCCAGCGAGAGGATCAGAGAATAGTCAACCCCACCGTCACCCCACTACCATTAGCATGACATCAAAACTCCATGGCACTCCTCTTATCTGACTAGTATGAGAGAAATGCTGGCACTTTTTCCACATTTTTTGCTTTTTTTTTTTTTTTTGCTCTCTTTCTTGGCTGTATTTTGACGCACGCACGCACAAGCACGCACGCACGCACGCACGCACGCACACACACACACACACACACACACACACACACACACACACACACACACACACACACACACACACACACACACACACACACACACACACACACACACACACACACACACACACACACACACACACTCTGTCCCTTTCCCTCTCTGCTTGTACAGTTCCTTTTGCCCGTTGAGTGGCTCCTCTACTTGGCCCTTCTTGCCTGGCTGACTGACACGCTGCTCTTGGCTGCGTTGTGTGTGTTTACTCAACAATAACTGAGAGCGGGGGTGGCTCCTCACCAGCTCCCGCTCTCTTTACAGACACAATCATAACGACTCATACAGGCCTTTGGTAATGGTTTGTCGGTATTTAGCATCTTTTGATTTGAGCAAACAGACATCTTTTGTGACGCCAGCTGGTACAGAAACAATTTAGCTCATTCATCACAGTTTTGTGCTGATTATGAGCCGGATGTTTAGTTAGAATTTGACTTTCTCGATATCAGTCTTGATATGTCTTTGTGGCTACATGCCCGCTCCTTCGCCCAAGTGGTACTGCGGTTACAATGCGAAACCATTGGACCATCAGCTCCAATGAGACATTTGTATAAACCTATCACTCTGCAGTTATTAATACAACATCATCACATGCATTTTTTTCACAGTTGCGTGCCTCCAAAATGATTCTTGGCAGCTTCAACATTCAGATGTTCCCTTTTCTTTGTTTCTGTCTTTGTTTGCTTCTTTTTCATGCCTCTAACATATACACAGAAATAATGTAAATAGCACATTTCTCCTGCGTTATGTGGAAAATGCTTGGAATACAAACTTCAGCGCGTGGATTTATTAAACTAGAGATGTTTGGATCTGTGTGTGTGTGTGTGTGTGTGTGTGTGTGTGTGTGTGTGTGTGTGTGTGTGTGTGTGTGTGTGTGTGTGTGTGTGTGTGTGTGTGTGTGTGTGTGTGTGTGTGTGTGTGTGTGTGTGTGTGTGTGTGTGTGTGTGTGTGTGTGTGTGTGTGTGTGTGTGTGTGTGTGTGTGTGTGTGTGTGTGTGTGTGTGTGTGTGTGTGTGTGTGTGTGTGTGTGCTTTTCAGACTGATTTGTGGTTCACCCTCTCATTTAGTCATTCAGGAAGTTTTTATGTTTGTGTAACATACAGAAATAAAGTGTTTGTCTGTTTTTGGTCTTTTATTGCTTTGTAATTACAATCAGTAGCAACAGAAACTATAATCCTGTTGAGGAATTCTGTCTTTTGAAGATTAGTTGGTGTAAATGGGTTTTTAGTTCAAAGCTGGTGTTTTAAGAAGTCTTCTTTGGCCACCAAATAGATTTGGGGATCTGCTAAAGTAATAACAACAAGGCTGTGAATGTATAAGCCTGCCCTTTCATTGTTTTCAGTGGGGGATAAATTGAGATGTTTCATGAGCACTTTTTTAACCCACAAACTGACCCATTTTAATTAAAGGATGTGTTTCATATTGATTAACACCTCATCAAAATCAGTTTTTTTTCTCCAGTGCACCGTAAAAAAACTGCTGTTGCATTATTCAATGATCCAGCTCTTGAATATCTGTCTTCAGCTGTCCGTCTGTGTGCAGGTTTCCAAATAATAGTAGAGTATGAGCGGGGAAGTCTGTTCTTAGTGTTGCACCAGATCTTGAATTTATTGTAGCCTTCACAGGGCAAAGATAAAGCACTACCACTTTTCTCTTTGTCCTTTTTCCCATGAGAGCAGTTGGTTTGCTGTGGGTACTGACTGCATGTTATGCAACATGTTTTTTTCTGCTCTGTTTAAAATGTTTGGCAGGCTTGTGTTATAATGTGTTTCAACTACGAGGTGTTGTTTTACTATTTCATGTGATTTATGGGAAGAAAAAAAAAACAACGATCCCTCTGCCCTCATCTTTCTCTTTCTCTTCTGTCTGCTTTCTTCCGCTAAATCACTTTTGTGACTTTCGGGGTCCTGAAACGTGAAATTATAAAAAGTTGTGGGAGCAAGACTTGACACATGTCTACTCCATCTCAGCCAAACTCAGTGTCCCAGCTAAATCACTTTCTAAGTTGATTTAGTGTGAGTTCCCATTTTCATTTTGGCCTTTAAACAAAAAAAAAAGCCCTAAAGTATCTATACTTTAATTTGAACTCTCTGCTTGATTTGGTTGCGTTAGGTGGTGCTCTAATGTAAAGAAGTAACTATGATTTTTATTAAATTAGGGTATGACTTACTCTACAATTAACTTGAAACAATGTTTCCTGCACTGTAGCCATCGATCAAATAACTACATGATGCTTGTTAAGTCGTCTAGGTGGTAATAGCATAAATACATCTACAACAACAATTATACTGTGTGATCAGCAATATATGAAGTCAAGGTGAACAAAAGTGGAAGAATATGTATTTTTAAATTTTTGGGGGTTTTGTGCACAGAAGGCCAAAAATGGACAGACAATGATGCATTCTTGGATTTAGTTGGCTTAGTGTTGACATGGTGTTAAAACAGTCTTTTGAAATGTATCTGCATGAGTGTGGACATTGCCTTAGAGTTTGTTTAACCAAAAGCTTTGTCACATTGTTCTCTAAGCAAGCTCCCTATTAACCAGCGGCTAGTGTTTACCCAGCCACTTCATTCACACAAAAGACTTAAGAGGGGCTGCCTTGAACTGGTGGCTCAGTCCTATTGTCCAGGAGATCTCAAACTTTCACATAAGGCAGACACATACTGCCTTTAATCATACTGAAAGAACTAGTGAGCATAAAAAATCCTTTTTGCTATCATTCTCAAGGATGATTGCTGAAAACAATGTCCATCTGTATGTCGTGACGATAATGCTCAGGGACAAAAACCGTGAGAGGAACCAGAAGCCATGAATAAAACGGTGACTTAGCACCAATAGAAAAAGCACAAAAGACCATAAGAAATTGGACTTAAATTGAAATTCCCCTTCTATCCATTCTAATTCTGTGTTGACCACACTGGCTGAGGAATCTGGAGTTAAAGCTCTCACTGGCTGTAATTCTGAAGTTAAATGTCCATCTAGCAAACCACTGCTGGCTAGCCATTGGCCTAATTCAGCACAGACCGGGAAATCATTGGCCCTGTGTGGCATTAAATGTGGTCACCGATTGTCTCATTAATCAGACTTTGTGAAAGGCCACAAGGAAAAAGGTTCAGTGATCAGGTCAGTCTATTGGTGAAAGCTGGTACTTGCTTCTTCCATTTGCTTTCTGCATTTCTCGAAAATTCCATTGTAAGATAAAAACAAATGTGCCCTTTTTATTTTAGAAACTAAAGCTGACAGTATGAGAGTCTCGACACCCAAAATTTTGGCAAACCCTCAAAGTTTTCTTCACAGTCTTGGGGGAAAAGCTGTTACCATACCCTCACATTCACTGGTAGCCTCTTAAATCCATTTTGGCCTGATGGCCTCACCATACGGCAGCTTCTTTCAAAGGCAAAGTTATTGACTTCTGTGTAGTCTAACTATCCAGATTGTGGGTCTCTTCTTAACGGAAACAATTGAGTGAGAATAATAGCAGGATGGAAGGACGCAGTCAGACGTTTTGCGCTACCAACTGTCCAGATGCGTTAACCAGAAGCTTGTAGAATCCCAGAGGGAGTCCTTTGTTTGATGTCTGTGTTTTTTGGGGGTGAAATGTGCCGGAATGGTACCGGAATGGTATGTACTAGTCAAAGGGCAGGAATCTGTCTTTGTGTGACTGTGACAACGTTTATGCTATCTCCTTCATCACCGTCTCCCTCTCATTCACTCCGAGACTTTAGGAGACTTCATGTAGAGGAACTCTGTATTTAACCCGAGGCGGGCGGAAACTGGGACGCTCCTGCCCAGGAATTCATACATTTATCCTGTGGGATGCCGATTCTTGCCTTCCGTGGAATTTCTCCCTCGCTGAGACAAATTTCTTTAAAAAATGATAGGGAGTGTTGAGGGGAAAATTGAGTTTACCCGTTAAACCAGCCCTCCTGTTTTTCATATTTCCACTTTGAACAGTCATTTAATTTCCCTGGTAGATGTTTATCAAAGCTGACACCAACTTGGATCCAAGTCAAGTTTTAAGTTTACCTACTAATGCGGTTGTGTTGTGCATGCCAACGGTCGTCTCACACCTCACTCTTGTTTTCCTGTCTCTCTATATATCTATCACTGTCTCTCCCCGGCTCTCTCCCTGCGCTCCTCCTTCCCTCAGAAAGCATTGATTTCAGCAGGGCAGGAAATGAAACTGCATTGCCTTGCGACTCCCAGCAGGAGAGGGGGACCTGGGGAGGGAAAGGGGAAGAGGTTCATTGAGTAAAAGAAGTGCAATGCTGTTTTTTTAGAAAAGGATGAAAAGATTGATGGTCTGAGGATGTGAGTGAAGACTGGGATGGGCCCGGCTCAGCTAAGAGAAAGCTGAGAGGGCTAAGAATGATATTGAGACGGGAAAATATTTTCATAGAGGGGTTTGACTGACAGTAGGCTAAAATTTACTCCCAGCAAGTGATATCAATCAAAAAAGCTGAAACATTTGACTCATTAAAAAAAGAAAACACATGATGGAAAACAAGACAGATATAAACAGCGACTGTGAGAAGGTGAAGAAAAGGGACTCTCACTAGTCGAGGACTGGACCCTCTATCTTTGACGACTCCTGACCTTCATCCCCCTATCAGAAGTCAATGATCTTCTCCTCAGAGGGGCCTGTATAAGAGGCTTAGGCCCGCGTGATCCCACCGCCTGTTTGCTTAACCTCTGCGTGGCTGCCTCAGCCATGCTAAGCTTTGCCCACAAGAGCTCATTACCTCTCAGCCCTCCTTCTCTCTCACTATTTCATCCAGCAGTTGTAGCAACTTGAACATAGGGTTAAGAGTCTCTGAGTATGCACACTGTTAGACCTTTCATACTAAATGATGTGAACTGGTAGGAATACTTGCACTCTTACAATATAACTTAAACTCATGTCAACACTTAGGCTTGCAAAATGGCAAAATTTACATGATTGGATTTGGAAATTTTGAGCAGTGCATGCAGGCCATATTATTTTCTGATAGAGAAAAAACTGATTCCCAGCGTGTCACTGTCCCACAGTAACCTTTAATGGAACATATAACCTGTCATATTATAAGCCATGATTGGAGTAAAGGACGGATGGCACAGCTTCAGCATCTTTCCAGACATTTAGCCACAGTTCCACTGCACTTAAATGGAATATTTATTGAGCTTTTCATTGAGATGAACAACTGTTTATACTGTTGCATGCATTGTGTAATGATGTTTTGCAG
The DNA here is from genome assembly GCF_963691815.1 of Echiichthys vipera. NCBI lineage: Eukaryota > Metazoa > Chordata > Actinopteri > Perciformes > Trachinidae > Echiichthys > Echiichthys vipera. The sequence continues at coordinate 22,320,633 of NC_139828.1, read as the reverse complement.
AAAGGCGGGGGCCCGTCCCTGTATATGTATGCAGCCTGAAGGGTCCCGAAATTGAAGAAAAAAAAAACCTGCTATAGACATTGTGGCTTATTATTCCTGACATGCTCTGTTGAAGCGCTGATTCGAAATGGGCCGGTGCTGATAATTCGCAGCGAGACAGATCACTGTGATTCATGACTGTTTGAGTGGGATTTCAAACAATAGTGGAGTCGGACCGAAGTTTCCCCTGCTGTTACTGTTCAACAGTTTGGACTTCAGTCAGCTCCCGGCAGGGTCTTGTGGTAGAGTTTGGCAGGGCTAGAGTTTGTCTTGACTCCTGCTTTTCTTTCACTCTGTCTTTATCTACTGTCCATCTCTTTCTTTCCCCATCCTCGGAAACATTGTCCAAAGCAGACGGTTTCTTATGAAAATTGTTTGTATAAGTTATATCCTGGAGCATGTTCTGTTCTGGCTCTCTGTTATTGTTGCTTCTTTAATTGTCTGTGTGTCCTCCCCTTGACCAGACAGCAGTGACCCGTCGTCCCTCACTGCCCTCGCTTTGCCCCCTCAGACCTTTGTTAGTCCATTTACTCTTAATGCCTACATGACGGCCATGATCAGAAGTGGACGTTGTCCTTTCATTGGGGTGTGACCATGTGGACAAAGACGTGCTTCTTCTTAAAATTAACAAATTCCAAGCAAAGATGTGCTTTTTATAATCGCTAAACAATTTACACTCTTCCATTCCCTGTCTGTCTTGTGTTCTGTTGAGGGTCAAGCGAATTCTCTGTGATCAAACTAGTTGAAAGAAAATAGCAACAATGTTACACCTTAGTGTGCATGAATTTATTTTTGGTTGTCCGATAGGCTAGTTTTGTTTATTGTGGTTAACATTTTTAATAAAAAAAGAATGTGGAAACTTTTAACAGCTTAATGGACAATAAGTTGAAAAGATGGAAACCAAGGAAACCCCGTTTCATTTTGGTGATGTTGGTAGATTTTGTTGTTCATAGTGTTTGCTTTAGCACTGCGGGGAAATAAAGCTCATTGGGAAGAGAAACATCAAACATACATCCTGTTAAGAACACAAAACCAGTCTCTCATCACCTCTTGAAATTGTCTCTGATGGATTTTGTCCTTTTTGGTATATATATTTTTTCTTCCTGTATAAAACCAGATTAGATAAACAAGTTTTTGTGTATCACTACAAGATAAGATGCGTGAGGCTACTATTATTTCAAATTTCCAGAAGGCCTCCATGTTAGCTGTAGACCGGTAAGATTACATAGGGAAAAGACAATTTTCTTGCCCACTGCCCTCCATGTTTAATTTACACAAATAACTCACTGCTAATTAGTGTTCTGCATGCTTGTTAAATGTGTTTAGGAAGTCACACAAGCATTCTGCTCCTTGTGTTACATCACTCAGCGGTTTACACAAGGTGCCTCCAGAAGTGTGTAGTGATTTTAATGTGTAAACCATGTATTTTTTCTAAGCAATTATATGGGCTTCCCTGGCCCGACAGTAATAAAACTTAAAGAAAAACAGTAGTTAGGATGGTCCCAGACAATAGCAGAGGAGTGTTTTACTGCCATAGCAGATAGCAGCCTTCATGTTTGCCCTCGGTCTGTGCTTGCACAGTAAAGCAGCCAGTGATTGGTGGTATGCTTTTTCAAATGTGCACGCCCCATGTTCCAGTGTTGGTGGTCTTGGAAAGCCACCAAGATCACTCGGCTGCTCTGTAATGTGAAAGCAATTAGCAGCCAGCGGTTTTACACAGTGCCGATATATGTGGAATAACAAAGGGAATGTAGGTCAGTGGCGAGCCATAGGTACACTGTGTGGCCGTCACATTTATTTGGACAATATGTAGTTCTATCAAGTGAGCGTACATGTTTGTGTGTGCTCATAGATTTCAAGCTAATTTTGCTCTAACTTTGCCCTTGCAATAACATCATGTTGTGTCTCATTGGCAATAAAACCCTTAATGAGGAACTATATCACATATCAAAATAGGAGTGTACCAAATGGGTGTTTTTTCAAGTTTTTCAACTTCCAAAGACATTTTTTTTTCAGATTCTTGGTTGGGTTTATAGTTAAATTGCTGACGTAAATGGGTTTGTAGTGAGTTTAAACCCAGATTTATTCAGCTCCCTGCAGACCTCTTTGATGTCTTCACCCTCCGTTTACTTCATCTGACATTCATTTTAATGAGACGGACATTCCCCCGATAGAAATCTGACTCTGACTTATGTTGGAATACAGTAAATCAGTGCCACACACATATTCACATTGGGTTAGACTGAGTTCCCCCTGTGTGTGTGTGTGTGTGATTTTTGTTTTGTGTGTGTTTACAGTGTGTGAGCAGGGTGCGTGCCCTCTGTCACATCTGGCAGCTTGTGGTTTTTTTTCATGAACTGCTAAATGAGGGGAAAAATACTCCCAGCTGCCCTCAGGAAAACTCACCTGGTGTAGAGCTGTCTAAGTTCCTTGTTTTCTCTCTCACATTTTATTTTGCCCCAAACTCACCCTCTTTCACATTGTTCTCCGCACACACACACACACACACACACACACACACACACACACACACACACACACACACACACACACACACACACACACACACACACACACACACACACACACACACACACACACACACACACACACACAGATAATCTTGTCTTTAAGCAGCCAACAGTGTTTGCATTTTTCTCCATCCCCTATCAAAATTTGCATGCATATTTTAGCCCGAATAAGGGTGCAGAAGCATGGAAACACACATGTGACCCATGGCCTGAAACATGACCATACTTTTAAGTGAGATATTCTTTACTTGCGTCCTAGCATAACCTTAGAATTCAGATTAAGACAAGACATGAAGGACAGTTTGGCAGGTCTACATACATAGCGGGAGAGACCACAGCCTCTTCACATGGTAAAGTCATTTTCACCTCGGCCGCTGTGGGAAGAGGAGGCCAGGAGCAACATCCACCCCTCCCTCCCCCCCTCACCTCAAAACTCCAGCTGGCATATTTTGGTTATCTGAAGGGAGCAGAACGGGGAGGTATCAGCCCTGAGAGCTGAAAAGCAGCTTTTGTCTCAGGCGACCCGTCAAGACCTCTGCCTGCCTGCTCTATCAGCAAATCATAAACTATACGGCACAACTGGAAACACAGGAGAGGAAAAAAGATGAGGGGAGGAAAAGGGAGGCAACAATCAACAAGATGAAAGACCTGAAAAGCAAAGTAAACAAAGCCAAATCTGTGGCGACTATAGATCAAACACAACAGTCATATGGATGTGTGCACTTTTTACACTGTAGATTAACAATGACCTTGACTTATAAGACAGGCTGTCAGGGGTTCGGCCGTGTGTACAGTATACTTGAGAAGGTTGCAAGTTATTTGAACTCCTATCTCATGTTAGAGTTCAACACCTCAATTTTAGTTATTTTCCAACTGTGTGTAAATCAAGCATGCCTGCACACTTTCTATACTGAGGTAACAGGCAGAAGTTGCTCTGCCAGCATTCTCACACAAAAAGATCCATGATACGTTATCAGTTTTCTGTCTTCGGCCCAAGCCGTACCATTCAGCACTGACATCCAGAAATGGGAGCCTCCATCAGCAGCTTTCTACACCCTTCAGTCTTTGCCTGTTTACTAAAAACAGCTCTCACTGGTAACTTTTTGTCTCTTCTCCTCTGTTCCCTCTGTTCAATCTACACCTTTTTTTTCGTGCTTACATGTCATATTATCATGTTCCTCCTTTATTGAACTTTTTATTCCCATACTCTTCCTACTCTTTCTTGCCCAGACAGGAATAAAACTACCGTAGCTCGGGAGTAATTTCAGGCACCGTGTCTATCAAAGCAAGGCTCACAACTGAGATTTAGTAGGCTTACCGCCTTACACTCTTAACCCTTCATTTCAGGATTTCCAGGTTTCACACCAGTTGGGCACTGAATAAACAAGGAAACAGAGTTGCAGCCAGACACCCTGCAGCTACTGTTATGAGGAGTTAAACACGACTTAGACAACATGTACACCAAAATTTAAGTAACAGTGTGTTTGTAAACTTTGTATTAAAGTTTTTGACAGTCAACACATCCATCCATCTGTCATTATCAGATCCAAATTAAGGATTTATTGACACGTTAATGCACTTACTTTACTATTTGCAAAAAGTCCCTTTCCATTATTTTGGCAATGTTCATTTTTTCAAGAGCACAATTACATTTGTGTGTTGTAGCGTCCTGAGTCCCAATGCTGCTTTTTACCACCTGCAGTATTTCTGTATGGCATGATCAAGCACTTCCTTTTAGGTCTTGGGCACAGCAGACGGTCAAAAAATGAGGCTATTATAGGCTGTTTAGCTTTATAACATAAACACTGCATGTGCCCAGCGTTTGACCCTCATCTCCACTTTGTCCTGATGTCATTGTACCCTTTACACAAAGGCCACAAATCTGCTGTGGTCTTCTGCTCCAAATGATGTGTTTTGCTTTTGCACCGCCTTTTAGGGGTTTAAATTGAATCATCCATAAGTAGCATGGATCATAAATCACCAGGGTGGTGTACTTCAGCGAGTAAGGAAAGCCCCTGTTTAACCACAGGGCCTGAGTTTAAGAGCCTGTGTTGGTGAACACCCACGCCCCTTCAAGTGTCCCTAAACAAGACAGTGAACGCCTACTGGCCCTTGGAGAGCTCTTCATTAACTGACCCTGCACCCTGACATCCCTGTAAGTGAGGGGAAATGAAAAGAAAATGTCTCTACTGGGATCTATAAAGTAGCCCATGCAAATCGGTACACTTCCTCAAAATCTGACTTGGCCTGGTCCCATCAGGGCCAATGGACCACCAAGCTTTCAGTCAGACCCCTCCCTTGAGCTAAACAAGAGCTGTGTAGAAGAAGTGACTTTGGAGTGGAAATCCTGACACTAGTTCCTGTTAAATCCTCACATAAGTGTGCCATGCAGTTACAAACAAACTACTTAAAGCCCTACGTTGTTCTCAACCACTGTCCACCTTTCACACGTTTGTCTCATTTCTTTTGCACATTGACGTGGGCCGCAATTTATTTTTGATGTATTCTCTAAATGTATTCCTGTGTAAACATAGCTCTGACCCCAGTTTCCCCTCTGAAACTGGTAAATACTGTGGAATTCAATTAACTTGTTACCTCAGTTTGGCTTACAATAAGAAGGCTTGGCAGGAAGGCAAACTATGGCTATTTTAGGAGGTGTCAGGAGTCAAAAGGCCAAAAGACAAGGCGACTATTGATTCATTATAAAACAAACCAATTATCAAATACCAGGTGTTGTCTGCAATGTGTGTCAGCATCATTCGGTTTGGTGCATCTGCCTTTAATGAGCAGTCAGGTGACCACATTTAACTGCTGTTGGACTGTTGATTCCCATATGTTTGCAACTGAAAACGACTACGGTTTGAGCACACTCTGCATCAATGTTTCATGCAGTTCTTTACAGGTCCCCAGATGCCACTAATTTTGTCTGCGTTTTTGTGAATTTGGTGTTGTAAAGGGAAGAAGTGGGAGATTCACAGAACATTAAAAGCTGCCGGACCGCCAGTCAGGAAATGATGCGTTTTAAACAGGCATAGAGACTGACTGTGTCTTTGTGCGTCTCGTTTGAACGCTGTGTTTTAGTAAAAGACCTTCGGGAGAGCTACTGTATAACACACTGTTGACGGCCGGTGACCCCTTCAGCTCACCGTGCGTTTGTGTATATGGTTGTGTGTCTTCCAGAGGCTCATGTACAGCACATCCACTAACTGAAATATGAACAGAAACACTGGGATACGATTTGCAGACCAGCTCTCAGGATACAGCGCTAATGATGGAGTTTCCAGCTCTATCTTTAGTTACCATCCATGAATGGAAAAGAAAAGAAGAGAGGCCAGCAGAGGGTAAAATTGGGGCAGCAGCCAGACAAGAAAGGTAATGAGGAGAAGCGGGATAGATGATTATTGGTAATCATTTAAATATTGTATCGTAAATTCTGATCTGGCGATTGTCCCGCTTAACACCAGCAGATGAGGGCCTAAGGGTCTGTGAGAGGTAGTTAGTCGTAGAGGTGATGAGAATGAGTGAGAGGACAATAATGAGTGAGCAAAGGAGGGAGAAGTGGCAAACAAGAGAGTGAAAGAGAGAGGGAAGAGTAAGTGGGGAGGCGAGGGGCAACTCTTTCATGAGACATAGAAACCGGGGTGAAAAGAGGAGAGAGGTGGAGTTGATGCCTGCGGTGGGTCTGAATAGGAGGACCACATGTCCTCTTTAATGTCAAATGAATAACTCCTGACCTAACACAGCTCTTTAATTGGTATAACCACCAGTTGGATGAAGTGTTATGTTGGCTGTATTGTGTGAATGTGAGAAAATACTCACAATCTATCGTCCTGTAGGTTGGTGAATTTGTGGACCATGTGTAAATGCACATGTGCATTTGTGTTTATATCTGGTAGTGCACATTCTATAAGTTTTGAATGTATCCATATGGACTGAAATAGCATTAATTAATTAAAATGTCTGGCTTACTGCATAATTACTTATCTGTATGGCCAAATAACTGACACATGATGGTTGGTGGTACAGTGTAGTATGATGGCCATTTCTGAACACTAAGGGGACAGAAAGACTTCAAAATAACAACAGAGTGATAACAGTGTTGTTGTCACTTTTTATTACATAATATGTGAGCAAAAAAAGAATATATATATATATATATATATATATATATATATATATATATATATATATATATATATATATATATATGTATATAAATATACATATATATACATATATATATATATATATTTATATTGAACACTCTGGGATCAATACTCGGTATCGACCGACACACAAATTGCAGTATCGTAATCAGTATCTGGAAGGAACTAAATGGTATTGGAACATCTCTACTCATTTGAATTAGTGTTTACCAGTAATAAAGTTAACTGGAGCCTTTAGAAAAGCTATGCTCACTGGCTGACTGGGTGGCTGGCTAGTGAGGCCCCAACTCAGGCTATGGGGCCCTCCCATGTTTGGGAAAAGAAGAGGCCTTGGGCCCGTGAACTTGTAGGATACTCTGTGCATGAATGACGGGGCAGGAGGGGGTGGCAGGGCAGGAGGAGAGGAGATGGCTGAAAGAGGCAGCTCAAGCAGAAAGAGAGGGAGAGGGGTTAAGTGGAGGCAGGTGTTCCATGACAAACCTTACAACCCCCCACCTCTCCTTTTACTCTAGTTCCCTCCATCGACACTGGTCCGCTGAGAGTATAGCCAACCAGCCCAAGAACAGACACTTGTTAGTCATTTCCCTCTTTCTCTGTTACCTTCTTTTGTTAGCTTTTATCCAACCACCTTATCCCTCTGATCTAATCTATCCCACCAAATTGCGCTCTTTTCCTTTAATCCCAGGTTTCTTTCCACGTCTCCTCTGTGTGCTTTCCCCATAGCAGCAGGACCACCTGGCTTTGTGGTTTGAAATCGTATAAAACTCCTGTTGCTTTAAGCAGATGGACAGCTTTCTTACTGCTCCACTCTGCCTGACCCAGCTGGCAAATTAATTTAGATTGGATTGACGCAAAAAACGTGTTCTCTCATCATGCTCCAGAGGTTGTTAAACTCCAGCTCAGGACTAGAGCAGAATAGTACACAATCCAGTTTTGATTGCTGGAAAAACAGGCAGCGCCTGATTGATGTAATTTTGCAATTTTGTAAAACGAAATTAAATCAGTCTGTGATTGTGCATTTTGCCCTTTTTAAATGTAATGTGGTTAGCATCTTTTCCAGTGGCTTTTATTTTTGGCATGTCCCTATCACATTTTAGTAGGTTAATGTCTGCAGTGGTTCTCCATTAAGATGAACTGTTTTTTCTAAGGCAGTCTCACTCCATGTGTCATATACAATATCTCAGACATCACTGATAGAATATTGATGAGGAACAATGATGTGTGCCGTTGCACTTTTGGCTTAAAGGGATACTTCACCCATTTCAGTGCAAGTCTGTGTTATTGCAATGCCGTTTGCTAGTCTCAATGGTAGAAGACCAGTGGAACAAAGCATCAGAATCTGTGTTGTTTCGCGTCATCCGGATGATTTTGGCAAATTTCCGAAAATCTCTGATGCTCCTTTCTGCGAGTACTTCTGCCATGGAGACAGGCCCAAAATATCACTTTTTTATTGTTCCTTTGCAAATAATAAAGTACATGTAATTCATGCAGAATTCAGTATTATCTTTTGTAGCCTTTTTAACAATGATTATATTAATATTGGCCTATTGCAGTTCATCTCAGCAGTAGATCTTGATGTGGATGTTTATGATATGACTAAGAAAATAGACATCTGTGACATTACTGATTCATGGCTTGCTCACTGTAAGAACTGTAGTATTGTCTCTGGACAGATGAGTCAAAGAGATTCTCAATAGCAGCCACCATAGCTTTCATTTGACCCTTCTCCAAGTATGATTCACAGAGCCTCTATTGTGCGAATGATATGTGTGCACATTTAGGATGACTGGAATGCTTGTTATGACTGACAAGTATCCTCTGGTCTGCCAAAACATAAAGTGTGTGTGTCTCTCTGTGTGGAAAAAGAGGGTGATGTTTTGGTCTTTGAGAAACTGTTGGTTCTAGTCCCACAGTGATTGGTTCGTATGTCCTTGAGCAACTTCAGACAGCAGTCAGCTTAAGTATAACATTCGGAAGAAAGACGTGCGGCTGAATCACCGCTTATCATCACACACACTCACATTTACGCACACACAAACTTGTCAAGCACCAACAGCAACCCATGCCCACAACCAACTTCTGGTATGCTGCTTCCACTGACATCTTCTTTTTGCTAAGACGAGTGAATTGGAGAGTCTTTCTGTCTGTGTTTCCGTTTAATCCCTGCATTATGTCTGACTTTCTCGCTCTGTCTCTTATTATCTCCTCCCTTGCCATAGGACGTTATACATGCATTTCAATGCTCACAATAGATTTATTTTTTCCACATGCTTTTCCAAAGGTTGAAAGTCCTCTCGGGATGTGTGACAGCATCATGCACACTCCAGTCCCCTCCAGAAGAGAGCAGCACTGATAGACACACACAGACATGGATAAGAGGCAGACCCAGAATAGTAACAACCACAACAATTTACTACACGGGTCCTGATTAAAGACTTAAAAGAGAATGCAAAGTTTTGCTCTCGTCAGCAAGCACCATCTACTCCTGCATGTATTATGGTTAAATGTCATCAGTAACAGCTGATCTGCTATTGATTACTCTTCTTGATCCTAATCTTTACCAGAAAGAGGTCTCAGTTATCTCTGACTCTGTAATGAATCTAAACAATGGATTTACTGTGGTATTATACTAATCTTATTTAATATCTCACACACACACACACACACACACACACACACACACACACACACACACACACACACACACACACACACACACACACACACACACACACACACACACACACACACACACACACACACACACACACACATGTACACACACACACGCACACATGTACACACACACACGTACACACACACGCACACACACACACACACACACACACACACACACACACACACACACACACACACACACACACGTTCACAAGGCGAAGTGTCTACCTACTTAAACTCAAATCAGACAGCGATAACAAGGTCGCCACTTCATGACTGTCTGAATACCTTAACTGGTGTGCCTGTGTGATAAGGAGTCAGCCCTTATCGATATGATATCACCCACAGGAAGCGGGGAAACATGCCAGACATCAGTAGTTACAGAAGGGTGAGAGGGCGGAGAGAGACTTTGTTTGTATGCATTATGAAATATTCAGTCATAATTCAGTTAAAGTCCTTCTTGGTTGTACTTTGCATGACCTCTGGTGTCCTGAAGGTTATTGCAGCACAAACGTTTTCCTCATTCCTCATTTTAAAAACTTGTTTTGTTCCTATCTATCTTGTGTCTAACCTAATTAAGAGCAGGGCTGTCTTCTAATGTCCTGGCCCAAGTCAAAGAACTAAATCCACCCAAATTCCCTTTGGTTCAAGATTCGCATGTTTGACCAGTGTCTTGGACAGTTTAGCCAAGGTTGGGAAATATATTTAAAAATAGTTTATATCATAAAGTTTCATAAAATCAGACTAGATGTCATCTTAGATTCTGGTTGTTGTAGTGTTATGATTTTGATTCTGTGGTATCACTATGAGCGATAAAGCAACAGGTTCCGAGTCATTTTCAATGGTACCCAGTGACATGAAGCTACAAACTGACTCTCGACACTTGTTACTGCATGGCACGCTATAAATCACAGTTGAGCTGACCTCACCCTTAATCGGCCACTCTTCAACAGTGTAGCTTTGAGCTTTTGTCGTTGGTAGTACTGTGAACATTTCTAAAGTAATCTGCAAGCCGAGTGGAGTGAACATGAATAGTTAGTAGTAGTAGTTATTGTCAAGTTACTGATACATAATGACATTGAAGAATTGGGTTAGAAAGTTTCTCAACCTATCCAGTGACCCCCAGCTTGTGGCGGTTGGGTCGAGAAAAATCTATTAAGACATATCTGCCGTTGTGAACTCGATAAGAGGTTGTGATTTGGACTAAAATTCCCTCCAAAGTGATGACCCCTGACACAAAGTGACTGAAATCAGAGAAGATGACCCTGTGTGGTGTATTATTAGGTGTGTGTGTGTGTGTGTGTGTGTGTGTGAGACCATGCATGTAATTCCTACATTACAAAGTCATAGATTGCATACTTGCATTGAAATATAAGCGAGTGTGTTTTATTTCTGTACATTTGCGTAAATTTGACACTGGTCTTGTGGGACAGTTAGTAATCCATTACAATAATGTCACATGAAGCGGGGGAATAGAGAAAGAGAGAGAGAGAGAGAGAGAGAGAGAGAGAGAGAGAGAGAGAGAGAGAGAGAGAGAGGGGAAAGTGGAGATGGAGTAAAAGAAGGAGACATAGGAACGACAGCTTGCACCTGAGGTGATTGTGATACGGGAGAAAAAGAGGGAGCAGGAGGGCAGGAGGTTATTGGATTGCTCCGGTCAGCTCCAGAAATGACTTTTCCACGACTCCAGGTATGTGATCCCGGCTGAGCCCGGGGATATCCTCTGTTTATGTTCAGGAAAAGACCCGCAGATTAGGCGGCCTGGTATTCACCTGATTAAAATGACCTTCTTGTGTAAACTAAGCTGGCGGGTTGAGAGCCGTGCACACATACACAGGACCTTTTGGGACCTGGACGGTGTATGAACAATTCTGTCTGTGTAATTAACATACACACATGCACACTGAGAGCCATGTGTGTTCATACTGCGGTAAAACCAAATTACCATGGAGATTAAGAAGTAAAGCCCTATGGCAGAATCAGTGGTACTAATAAAACTATTATCCACTCTAGCATTAAACACAAAGGGCTGGTGTGCCTTTTATCTAGAACACCAGTGTGCGTGTGTGTGTACACAGTTGTTTCAGGATTAAGCAGTGATAGGTCAAGGCCCAGGGCCGGTACACTCATTTGTTTTGGGATGCCCCATCAGTCATCCGTCTCCTTGTCATCTCTGCTTGTTCTCATGTTGCCTTTCGTCTTCACCATTCTCTAACTTCCCCATTGCTTCCCCATTGCTACAATTCCCTGTCCTCCCTGTTGTCCTCTTTATGTCTGTTTTATGTGCTCAGGTCAAATAGCATAAATGCACAGCTTTCAGCCTCGATTAGAATATGAAAATAAAACACGCCGTCTCTGTGCTTTTCAGCACAGCATGTGGTTTTCAGGTTTGTGTGCGAGTATGTGTATTTGCATGCAGAGCCTAGCTGTATCCTATATGGTTGGTATATCATTGCTGACAGCTGTCATATTGTTATAATGCAGCCTCTTCCTTGAGAGCAGCTGGTTCTTATACCTTTAGTCTCCATTCCCCCTTTGTTGCTGTAAATCCTTGCTAGTCTAAACCTCACCAGCTGTTAGTATCTACTTGTTGCATGATACAATCACTGCATAGCATGTAAATATATAGGCTGATGATCTTTGATTTTCATCAATCGGCAGAGGAGAAGACTTTCAAAGACACTGGATCATTAGGGTTTTCCAGCAATCTTTGTTTGCAAGATTAGAACAGTGTTCAACAGTATATAACTAGAATATGTGCCAAGGAATGGTAACTAATGGTTACAGTAGCTCCATCATGCAAAAATCTTCTGGAAAATATCACCATATTATGGATGTTGAAAACCAGATGCCCCCGATAAACAGTTTTCTTGTTCTCAAATCTGCCTCTGACTTATAAAGACCTTAAACATTACACAGTTTGGCCTAATCAGTCGAGCCTTTTTTTCCAGGGGAAAAATAAAACATTTGACAAAAGAGCCAAAACTCAGAGAGGTCTCGATGTAGGATGGAAAGCAATGAAATCTTCTGGCACTCATCGGAGTTGATCAGTGGTTATTTCCGAGTTCATCGAGGTGAAATACTTTGTGGATAATAAAATTGTTAGATCTCCAAAAATAGGTTCTACTTTTTCCTGAACTGACTTAATTACACAAAGCTTTGAAACGCCACATTTAGCCGAGGGTGTTCAAAGGCCGATAGTGTGTTGAAAACTTGCAAAAGAAGGAACACAAACACTAAAATTGGAGTAATAGGATTAGCACATGGCTGCAACAGTATGTGGGCCTTCCCTGTTGGGCCACACCAGTATAGAGTACGGCCCCCCTTCATTTCTGACTGTGTATCAGTTATCTTACCCTCGTACAAAACCTCACAACAGGTAGTCGGCAGTGCAAGACTGACTCCAGATCAAAGTCGCTGCAAGGGCACCCCCGACCTCAAGTGTGAATTGAGCCGATCTGCAGCTCTGTAGGCATGACCCTTTCTTACCTTTGTTTGTGGACATTTGGCACTTTAGATCTACCAACCACTTCAGCAGCAACTCATCTGGTTTTAAAACTTTATCATATCAATCTCTGGTTAATGCTCGTATTCAAATCGTAGATAAAATCGTTCACATTTGCGAAAAAAAAAGACAAGAATAAAAGCCTGTAGCCAGTATATGGAACAGTTGGTATCTAGGTTGGACGCAGGGCTGCAGGGGACACTGGGAGGAGTGGGAATGTCAAGACAAAGACTACCAGTAGAGAAGGAATGCTGGTGTCCTGCTGAGCTAATCCTAGCCTGGAAGAAAGGAGAAAATGTGGAACGCGAGGGAGAGAGGGAGGAGACGATAAGATGGCAAAAAGAAGGTCCCAGGGTTTGGGCAGAAATGGAAAGGGTTGCTTGAGAAAAAAATCCTCCTGCCTTTCACCAGTTTCTATCTAACTTCCACCTGCTTTCTCTCTATGGCTTTAGGGTATTCTCTTTTTTCGCTGGTGGTCTAACTGGTCTCTGTTCCGTTATTGAGGCATTTGGAGTTAATGACACAGCTGTACTATTTGAGAGGTAAAGTCCTTTAGATCAGCTTTTTTTAGTTTGTATGGCCCAGCACTCCCTTGTCTTTTTAGTCCTGAGGGGAGTGAGTAATACTATTTTCACCCTCAAGGGCCATTTATATTGAAACAAACGCCTACCTCAGACCGTTTTGTTTATGACTGGATGGAGGATTATATCAGACCTTTTCAGTAAATCAACAAGGATGTCAATGCAAATTTAGTAGCTTGTGCTGAGAATCTCAAAAGATGTCCATGTCTAAAAGGCATCGGAAAGTGTTTTGCACATGGGCACGTAAAGATTTTAAAGAATCTGTGTGTGGACTGTTATGCTGCTGTGTTTGTCAGCGTGCATGAGCAGTTATGCTTTCAATTCAAGCATGAGAAGAGACAGAGCAGGTCTGACCTTTTTAGATTTAAACCAGATCTTCAAAGCCTCTGAACGAATGCTGGAGAGGGCTGCGGCATCAGATTGACCCCCAGATAGGAACCAGACCACTTGGAGTTAAGGGAACATGGACTTACCCAGACTTAAAATGACTAGGAAACTGATTTTTAAGTGACTGGGCATTGATAGTAGATATTGTCTGTTTATGATTGCATTAAAATTCATACATTAATTAAATAGCCCCATCTTACAGATGCCATGATACATCTACCGACTGCATTTCTAGAAGAAGCCAGCATGTTTCCTCACTGGCTGAATCTGAACAATTTCCTGTCCAACTTCCTGCGCCAGGCCTCCTGGTTTCGTCCTGTCTGGTCCAAGCTTGAAGCAATTACAAGCGGCTCGGGGGAAATCACCTCCCTCCGCTATACGCTCTGGCTCATTTTTCACAACACCACCGACTCTTTTAAAGTGTTGACAGAGACATTAAACACGAAGGCCTCTGTCACCGACAAAAGGTTATGGAACGAAGGCGAGTTTGATATGAGCTGAAAAGCTGATTCTTTAAAGAGAAGATGGAGAAATTCAGTTAAGAGGGAAGGGAAGAACTAAAGGCAAAGTGGAAAACAGAATAAATGGTCATTTTCAGACTGGAAATGTTTTTTGGCGAGTGTTTGTCATCATTTAAACATTGTAATCAATCAATAATGACTTTAACTATCTGTTAGTATAAGGTGTCAGCATGCTTTTTGGCAACAAAAAGAAAAAAAGACAGCAACCATCTGCTGACTTATCTGCAAGTTGAGAAGTTTAAAAGGATAAACTGAGAGGAGAAAGTAGAGAATTGTGATTCATGGACAGTCGAATGTTTGTTGTGGTGACTGGTCCAGACGGATTTCCACAGTGGATGGAAACTGAAGACAGGGTTTTTATGGTCCCGCCACTTTTCACTCCTCGCAACCATCACACAAAACAGAGGTCAGCATTTCCTTGTCTCCGCTGTCTCTGCTTTTCTTCCTTCGCTTTTCTGCTTGTCCTTTTTAATTTCTGCCTTTCTTGCCACTTTTCTCAGCTTCTTGGCTCATGAAATTTGTCTTACTCAAATCCAGAAGGCCAGAGGATTTAAAGCCCTCCCCCCGCTTTAGGCCAAGAGATTGTTTAATGTCTTGCTCTCGATTACCCGTAGGCGGGAAGAGGAAAGTGAATTTATCATTATTTCCAGAAAAGAGTGCAATTAGTCATCAGCAATATAACTCTGTTTGCTTTATTCGTGAATAGCCCAGGCTACAACTTTAGATATTATGTTTTCAGAAATCTGGGAATTTTCTTGAAGAAGTATAGACGCAATGTGATATCAGGAAAGAAGGTAAAGATAAGAGGAGGAAGAGAAGGGTTGTTGTTAGAGGTTGGGAAAGGCTGGTGAGACAAGGATTTCATTAGATGTCCCTGTGTGAACGTTCCTCCTCCAAGTGAGAGGGCATTGTTCTATTCTCTGCCCCCAGCTCTGAGCTCCTGCCATGAGCAAGACTTGTCAGGGAGACAGGAGGCTGGAGAAGGGTTATCAAAGGACAAGGAACCTTTTGGTGTGCTGACAAGCGAAGTGTGTGTGTGTGTGTGTGTGTGTGTGTGTGTGTGTGTGTGTGTGTGTGTGTGTGTGTGTGTGTGTGTGTGTGTGTGTGTGTGTGTGTGTGTGTGTGTGTGTGTGTGTGTGTGTGTGTGTGTGTGTGTGTGTGTGTGTGTGTGTGTGTGTGTGTGTGTGTGTGTGTGTGTGTGTGTGTGTGTGTGTGTGTGTGTGTGTGTGTGTGTGTGTGTGCGTGTATCCTCTTTATTTACGTGTTTGTTCACAGCAGTTGGGTCAGTGTGAATAGAAGGCTGTTGATGGATAACAGGCTGATCAGTTCCCAGGAGACAGACATCCTCTCTCTCTCACTGTGTGTGTGTGTGTGTGTGTGTGTCATGATGGAGCACTGATCAGAGCTGCGATGTGATAAGGGTGACAGTAGGAAATGTTGGAGCAGACCTTTGTGTATTCTACTAGCCTGAATAAGCCAACGGATCCACCTAACTGCTACAATAAGTCAAATTCCCACATCTGCTGACATGTTTATTGTAGGATTTTGCTCTGTACACAGTTGCCTCACTTTTTTTCACTTTTACAGAGAAAAAGAAGAGCAACTGTAACCTTTCACATGTAGTAACAAAAGATGACTATAATGGATAGAGATGCCGGCTCAGTTGACCTAATATGGGACTCCTTTGGGTGCTTGTTCCTTTTTAATGACCATAAGTATACAGTGACTTATTAGCAGCTCTGATCCCTCGCTGCATTGTTTTATTTGCAGGTCTTGATCCTGCTACCGTGACTTTAGGGGGAAAAGCTTTCAACTATCTATTAATTCTTAGTCATTCTTCTTCTTCTTCTTTCGCTTTGTTACAATGTTTGCTCTACCTTTAATTATCCCCGGGGATAAATTAAGTTTTCTTGAATCTTGACCAAAATATCCAACCAAATATTTTTACTATTATTATTTGACTATTTTATTCAGGTGAAGTTCTTGAGCAACTGCCTGTGATAAGTCCAGTGTTGCAAATTATCCAAATATATTACATATATAAAACACTGGGGTATTATAAAAAAAAAAAATCAAGCCATAATAATTACCCTTACCTTCGCCTACTTTAATCGGTTTTAAAGATTTTTTGGGGGTGGCTTTTTGCTTTTATGATAGAGAAAGCTGAAGGTAGACAGGAAAAGGGGGAGATGCAGAGGATGACATGCAGCTAAGGTCCGTGTGTCAGATTCTAACCCGGGCCCCTGCAGTAAGGACTCAGCCTCCTCTCCTTGGGCTGCCCATTCTAACAGGTGTGTTACTGGGACACCCAGTTTGTTTGTAAGGTACAGTATAGCCAACATTATTTGGGCAAAGCATACAGATTTCACAGTTGATTTGATGCCAAATCTGAGGTGAAATGTAGGACCCCATGGAAACCATATCAACTGAAGAACTATTGAGGTAGTGTACATTATCCTTATCACCGACTCTCATCTCTCTGCCATCCAGTGGGCGTTTCCAGGAGCTTGGCTCATCATAGAAAGGCTTCAGTCTTGTGAGGATAGTTATTAAAACCAACAGGGAACATTCCTCGTTCACAGGCTTCTCTTTCTCTTTCTATCTCCTCCTCTGCCAACACACACACACACACACACACACACACACACACACACACACACACACACACACACACACACACACACACACACACACACACACACACACACACACACACACACACACACACACACCCCTACCCCCTCATTTTTCACATTACCTTTGCTGTATTTTGTTTAAATTTGGTTTTCGCTTTGCATCTTTTCAGCGAACTTTGTATTTTTTGAAAAAACAAAGACACATGTTCATATTTCCTTCTGCCAGAAATGGGACTCAAATGCCATCATCCAAATATTTTCTCATACTACGTACTGTATGTGTAAATCTGTCTTTCCCTTCTCCTCATAGTCTGTGTCCCTCTGCTGTTTCGATCCCGCTTTTCTGTAGATCTAAATGCAGGTCTGGTCTGACCCGGCCGAGCTCACCCACATTCCAGGAAGAGTTTTAGTAATCTCATTTGTTTTTAATTATGCGAGAGCTGTATTCGTTTAATTGATTTGTGGGTTATGTAAACACTGAGAACATTTTTTCCTGTCTGTGTGCAGATCATTAAACAGTGCACTCTTTGCCTGCTGCTGTGTGGCGTGCTGTGCGCTTTCAAATATAATATAATTGAATTTGTGTGTGTTCGGGCATTTATGTAAAGTTTATGGGATTTGTGGGAAAGGACAGCAAAGGCGGTAAAGATTACGTAAGTGGACAGTCTAGATTATTGCCAGATCATGTTACACAGTGGAGTTTATCACATTGATGGAAGCATTCCAATGTCATTTTCGGAAAATTTCATAAATACATAGACAGTACATCAGGGTTGGGCAATATATTTTACAGTGTGTGTGTGTGTGTGTGTGTGTGTGTGTGTGTGTGTGTGTGTGTGTGTGTGTGTGTGTGTGTGTGTGTGTGTGTGTGTGTGTGTGTGTGTGTGTGTGTGTGTGTGTGTGTGTGTGTGTGTGTGTGTGTGTGTGTGTGTGTGTGTGTGTGTGTGTGTGTGTGTGTGTGTGTGAGCGAGCTGCGCACCCCACCCCAATCTCAGTGTTTCTTGTTTTACACTTTTTACACTCTATTTTTGTGCCATTTATTGAAGCACAATCTACATAGACGGCTGTTTAAATGTCTTCTGATTGATCCGACAAGAAAACAATTTTGGTTCAGTAAGAGTCAGCTGTCAGTCAGCCAGGTGAAGGCAGGTTAGCATTAGCGGTTGACAGAAGGCTGTAGGCCTATAGGAAGAGTTTTCAATAGGGTGACACAAAACACTCACGTCTCGCTTCCAGCAGTTATTAATAAATATATATAACTTACAAACTGTAACCATGCATTCCTAACCTTATTTTCCTTATTGAACAGAAAAATACAACCGCACACAATCTGAATTCAAGTTTCTCTCTTTTACAAAACTGAGACGTTAGCTTAATTACCTTTTTAACTCGTTGTGAAGCACACTTCATTCAAACTCAGATGGGCATCATTGATAGGCGATATGTTAGCCCAATCCTACAGCACAGTGTTTATTTCTCAGAAAGGCTAGTATTTGTACTAAAAGTCAGCATTAAAGAGTATGTTACATTAATGGGATTATATATGATAATCATGTGTCAACCCAATGATATGACTGGCACACTATATACGTGCCCTAATCCCCAAAGCCTTCATTTGCTCTGGTGCTGTTTATTAGACCCTCTGTGCTTCCAGCGGTGGCACCTTGATGGATTTGGTATGTTATTGGGGGAGACATGGTGTGTGTGTGTGTGTGTGTGTGTGTGTGTGTGTGTGTGTGTGTGTGTGTGTGTGTGTGTGTGTGTGTGTGTGTGTGTGTGTGTGTGTGTGTGTGTGTGTGTGTGTGTGTGTGTGTGTGTGTGTGTGTGTGTGTGTGTGTGTGTGTGTGTGTGTGTGTGTGTGTGTGTGTGTGTGTGTGTGTGTGTGTGTGTGTGTGTGTGTGTGTGTGTGTGTGTGTGTGTGTGTGTGTGTGTCATAGTGAAGGCCTGGAGTTCTGTTATAACTCATGCTCGGTGTGTGTGGGGGTGTGAAATGAAACCATTGAGTGTCTGTCTAGATTGATCCAGCAGCTTTGAGGATGTTTGATTCATTGCATTTTTAAAGACACATTTATATACTTTCTTTTTCTTGTCCCTCCACAACTTTTCTTTGACAATATTTTTTCTCGTACATGATTGGATCACAGTTTATTATATATATATTTATACATTATGAATGTATGAGTAAATGTAAAACCCAAAGCAAATAACTAGAACTTGATGTAGATAAAATGGTGCTCTTATAAACAGAAGAGTCCTGAACGTCTTTGTCTGTACTGCACTCATGCTGTTCTGAGGACGAGTTTAAAGTCTTGTGAAGCTGCCTTTAGTTTTTCAACCATCCTTTGCTGGATTGAATCTTCCCGAGGATTTAAAATGTGCTCAGACTATCACTGCTCAAAGCAGCCTCAAAGGCTCACTTATTGAAACATGCTATGCCTTGTTACCAGCATGATGGATTACCCTCTGGAGTACCCACAATGCAATATGCCTTGGCGCTAAATCTGATGACCTATCGGTTGCATTGACAGTGATTCTGATTAATCATGGTGCTGAGATGTGGACATGGCCGCTGTTTGGCTCTTAGGACAGCTTTCTTTTTCAGTAGTGGAATGGAGAAAAAAAAAATCAAAGTCATCCGAGACTGTATTTGGAGGTTGCGGCTTTGGTTAAGAGTGCTGTATGTTTGCAGATGTTTAGTTCGAGGGTGTACGCCTGTCATGATGTTTGCTGAACTCAAAGAAGAGGTTAAATTCTTCCTGTGGGGGATTTATCGTACGTACGTTATCGACAAAATAATTTCATGTCTCACAAAGGTGCATGCTTATTTTCAAATAACATGTATACCTGGAGGGAACACGAGAGGCGTGTAAAGTTCTAATAAGATCGTTTTTTTCTTTAAAAGAAAAAAACATAAACCTCTAGTGACAGTCTTCATGGCTGTGATATCATAGGATTGTCCTCAAGGGACACAAGGTTCAGTGAAAAGCAGTTTTTCTGAGAGTGAATGAAACAAAGGACCACCCATAGTCTTTTAATAAACAGCTGCTCATATGGGACCATGCAAAGGATTTTGTCTTTTGGCACGAATATACACACACACACACCTTCACAGTGGCATTGATTTAGACAAGCATACATGCTCTGATAAGGGAGGCGGTGTCCCGTGTGTAAATGCAGACACATGGGTTATATCTGTTCACACATACACAATATGTGAGACCCAAATATGACATCGTAAACTCAAACATACAATTTCACATAAACATATTGTAAGATATTTGTCGATCAGCTGACTGCTGATTGATGGGGACTGCTTGACTGCTTCACCTTCTGTGGGCAGACCCAGTGCCAAGTGCTCACTGCTGGAGCAAGACTCTACATGCAGACATTTGACATGTAGCTTGCAATGCTTTTTAGCTGCAAAGCATTCAACCATCACTAAATTTAAAAAACAACAAGCTGTTTTGTTTCAAGGTGGGGCCATGATTGGCTAGCCGCATCAGTGCAACGCAAGGCAGAAAACAAACAAATTAAAGCATCTGAACTTCATGAAGTAATCCTGCAGGGCGTGCGTGCGTGCGTATGTGTGTGTATGTGTGTGTGTGTGTGTATGTGTGTAATGAAATGAATCAAAAGGGCCTTCAACTAGGGCTTTGCATTGTCAGTATTGAGGTACTATAAGCTAAGAAAATAAATCACGATTTTTTAAAAGTCTAATTATCGTAAAAATTGACCATATGCAGACGTTGTTAAGTTGGAGTGATTAGTGATTTTGAGAATCAAAACAGTATCACAAAACATAATATGCAATACTCTAAGTGTATTTTTTTTTACATCCCTAGCTTCAACTAATGATTATTTTCTTCATGGATCCATCTGCCTATTATTTTCTTGTCTTTTTACTGTAAAATTCCAGAAAAAACGTCCATGATAATTTGTCCAAGCACTTCTTCACGGTTCAAATGGCTTGTTTTGAGACAAGAGAAAAAATCCAAATAAATCCTCACACTGCTGAAAGTGAAAGCACAGAATGACTGGCAGTTTTGCTTGACAAATGACAGAAATGATGAACCAATATTGAATGAATCTATTAGTCGACTGATCGTTTCAGCCCTAACTCTTGGTTTGTTTTAGCTGCCAATTATTTTCTTGTCTTTTTACTGTAGAATTCCAAGAAAAAAAATTCCCGATAATTTGTCCGAGCCTGAGCTCTTCTTCGCAGCTTCAAATGGCTTGTTTTGAGACAAGAGAAAAAAAAATCCAAATATATTCAGTTCATCATCATTCAGTTTGAAATGATGAACCAATATTGAATTAATGTATTAGTTGACTGATTGTTCAGCCCTAACTCTTGGTTTGTTTTAGCTGCAAATGCCTGCATATAGTATGTGTTGAGCCATATAGATTAACAGCATGTAATTGGCTCAGCTGATGAGTCCAAAAAATGTTTCCATTATTTGAAATAAAATGAATACTTTTACAAAATGTCTAAAACATACTTCATTTACAACAATGCCTGTCATTTAAGGCATCAGAGACTTCCAGCTGTTCACTAATAACCCTGTGCAGTTGAAGGTGGGAGCATTTTAATCTTCCTTACACACACGGACAAAAATGTACTTGACCCCACAGTCAGTATTAAGAAATCTGCCAGATAAACCACAACTAGATTCCAGTGGACGAAAAAAAAAAGCACGGGTTAAAGAGCGAGAAGTAGTGAAAGACAACTTCTTCCTCTGTCCATACAGCACCTCATTTGTAAACTAAAAAGGTACTTATACACTCCTATTCATCTGTCATTGATATCCCTCCCTGCTGCCTGCCTTTTTGCTCTGCTTTATTTTCTCTGTCTCCTCGTTTCCATGACAATAGCCATTATAGATGTGTGTTTCAGCAGTTCAAGAGGAGCTGTCATATCACGCTGAGGGGCAAACAAACACAATACAGCAACATGTGGACTGCACATGGATGTCAAGTCAAAATACCTTATTATGTTTCTTCTTGCTTTCAAATCTCCCTCTTTCTGTCTCCCTCTCACCCACTTGCCCTCTTCCTCATCTCTGTTCCAGAGCCCTTTCAAGAGTGTTTTTCAAAACAGGCGTTATTGACATTGAAGCCCTAATCAAATGCAGGCATCTCTGACTAACTAAAACAATGAAGGGAAGGGAGAAGGGGGAGAAAAAAGATGAGGGGGGCTTGGCTTCAACATTAAAAGGCATAAAACAATATTCAGCACGAGCGGGTCAAGTGCATTCCAAATCTGTCACTGTTTTCAATTGAAGAGGCATCATATTTGTGTTTTAGAAGGAAGTCATTCTCTGCATTATGCCAAACAGTCGTTCAGACCCGAAGGGGGATGTATGTTAAACCATCACAGTGAGAAATGGAAGCAGAGATATTTTTTACACGACAGAATACAAAATACAGAGTACAGAAAGTTAATTAGCAGGTGTTAAATACATGGCTGAATGTTTCATATAACTGAAAGGAAATAATAGACATTGACTTTATGTTGTGACTTCATCCCCTGGCCTACATTTTTCCTGTCTTTTCTGAATGCCTTCACCCTTTGGAGAACTTGTTCAAAGCATTGGAATGAATACATTTCAAGCTTGTAATCAACATGTTGCACGGATCTCATTTATCCTCATCTATTGTGTACAGGGTTAGGTTCTCCTTAATTTATTTTGCATGTTTGCTTTCTTTAAAGCCTGAAGGGTAACTTCATTGCGAGTGTGTTGCAAGAACTCACGGACATGACAAGTATTCTAAAATGGCAAATAAAATCGTGTGTGTGTGTGTGTGCTCATGGCAAAATGTGGCCCTAACTCTAATCCCCAGACCTGTGTTTCTGTGACTTAAAATTCCCATTTTTGTCAATGGAGTCCAAAGCCAAAACATACATTCTTAGTATGTGTTTTCATAAACAAATGGCATGATGTCTCCTCTTCCACTATTTTCTACTGTTCTGGCACCAATGTGAAATTTATGTTACATTACAGCATTGCCTTAGACAAAAATGTAGTCAAATATAAATGTGGGTATTTGGTATTTGAGTCTTGCTGCTGAGAAGTTTTTTTCTTGGAGGGGAGTGGACGCGCCGGACTGTAGATTCAGTCTGAGCTCTCTGTTTGATTTTGCATCGTCTCACAGTTTATTGACATTGCTGTGCATGTCTTACACAGCACAGTGTACTGCTGAACACACACACACACACACACACACACACACACACACAAACACACACACACACACACACACACACACACACACACACACACACACACACACACACACACACACACACACACTGCTGTTTTTGTTGGACTCTGGAGTCTGAGACCTGCAGTGTGTCACTATGACCGCAGGGAGAGAGAGAGAGACCAGGTGCATTGTGTCCCTGTATGTTTGTGCGGGAGAGAGGTGGAGATAGAGATAGGCCTGACCTTGTGTGTGTGTGTGTGTGTGTGTGTGTGTGAGAGATTTCCCATATGCGCCAGTCCTGTCTCGGTGAGAGAGCATACTGAGGTCTCCCATACAGAGCGATCATTCTTTTACCCGTCAGAGTTTTAGAAAATGAGCCCAGCATTAATTTACCATCACACTATTCTGTTTTATGTCGCTCTCAACTCAACTTTGTGTCTCGCAGAGGCACGCACACGTTCGCTTCGACACGAAAGCATACACTCTGTGCAGAGTAAAGGGTGCTGCAGGACATTAGTCAGTGAAAATTAGCGTGTTTTTATTGTGGTTCGTCACATTAAGTACAATGACGAATAACGGAGAGAGGAATGTGATACGGATCATAAACCGGATTTGAAATCAGCGTATATTGAACACATGGGAGCACCTTACTCTGCTCAACTTAAACAAAGCCTAAACCTTTCCAGGGGAAAGCAGCCGCACTCACATAAACCACACATGACCACATTTACAAGCCACTTCAAAATGGTTCACATTCTCTGAGAATTAGATGTTTTTACTAGCAGTTGTTTTTAAACAATCTATTTTTTCCCCTTCTTTTAGGGTAAGACAGCATTGTGATTATCATGCAAATGTATGTTATAGAAGTGAAAGTATGCATTAAAAACCACATGTACACAAATTCCACAAGAGTGCATTTCTTAACAGTGCTTAAAAAACACAACCCCTTGTCCAAAAATGCACTCTTCCTCTTCAGGTTTTGACAATGTTGAGTAATGAGTGTGAGTGTGTTGTAGCTCTACTGCAAGCTAAATGACAGGGTGGCAGCGCAGGATGACAGCCGGCCGTTTGATAGATGAGATGTTAATGAGAGGAGAGCAGGACTTTCGCTGGGGAATGAACCTTGAATACCAGTCTCACATGAGGCCAGAGCTTCAGGAGGCCACTCCTGCTTATGGGAATTACAGCACACCATAATATATCTGTATAAATATACTTTTTAATATAGACTAAATTAGAAATATGTTTATTGTGTCCTGAAGTATACTGAGGCTTTATCCAAGGATTAATTGTGTGTTGTGATCCCTTATTACACATATACAGTAATAATCACAAATGAAGAGATGCAGAAATATTTTTAGAAGGTCCGTTCTCACCGAGAACTATAAATATATATATCTACTTTTAAAAATCGTTCCAACTCAAGTCAATGGCGGAGAACAACGACAGTGGCGAACAATATCGTTGGGATTCCTTTTAGAGTGATTTGATGTATGATAGAAACATGGACATCCCCTCAAAATCCATCCCAGTTTACAGGCCGTCTTGGTCAAACTCTATATAATAATTGATAAAGTGTAATAAGGTATACAGATATGCAAACCATCTCTCTCCTTGCCTCCGTGGTGCTGAAAGATGCACAGCAGCGGAAACTTTTTAACTGTTTTCTTCATATTCTTATTATGACAGATAAAAGCTCAATCATGTGCTTCATAAATGTTGTATCGCCTTTTCGGATCTCTTTTATGCAAGCCATTTAATACTTTTAGGAAACACAATAATGCAGAAGCGAGGGACCTGTGAGGCTCCAACACAGCTGGAGCACATGGTCGCGTGCTTGCCGGCACTGTTTACAGAGCGTTTTGTCGTTCTTCAGTGTGGATGCTCACATCTTTATCGTTATAGTTATCATTATGGCCAAAATATCCCTAATATTTCTTACACATTCAACTTGTATCCATTGACTACAAAACACAGGATGTAATATATCTATCTACCTAGGATTGTGACAGAGCAGGTACAATATGTCCTAAAGGTGACAGGTCTGTTTAACAAGACTGTTAAATAACTGATTCACCAAAAACACAAATTATTGAGCATACTGACTGGACAGTGCCGCAGCTACAAAAACTTGTCTCTCCCAGCCACAGGAAGATTCTTGAGTTTCTGGTTAAGTTTATAGCAATATCCAGAATTTCCTTTTTGGGTCAGTCCAGAGACCTCTGTTTCATGTTAATCCCCTCTGTCTCCTTGTTGTGTCTTCTCCAATAAAGGCAAACAACATGGGAAAAAAAGCCGAGGTACATATCATGCACATCTGCATCCACAGCGTACACTATGAGATAGAAGAATGAGTAACATAAAGAAAAGCGGAAATATTCTAAAAGATTGGGCCACATTTGGTAATATTAAACAGTAAGTGTTTAATCTCTGTCTTCATGAGCTCTTTTTTTAAAAATCGAATAGACAGGGGTATTCTATTAAATTTTGTTTCTAAAACTCGGTTAGAGAGCCACACTTGGACACAGGCCTACCTGCTTCGGGTCCCTTTCCTCCCATGACAAGTACAGAAATATGCTTTCATGGTTCTGGACTGAAGGCAAGAGACTAAGAGTCTCCTCTTGGTCTCGGGCTGAAAACAATTAACAGCCCTCATATTAAAGGATAAAAAATGTACTTACATGGTGAGAAGCTGGCTGCAACTCAACGGTACAAACCACATTTCAATAGAACTGCTTATTCTCTCTCTTATATATAAGGCCTTGTTTTATAAGAATCTTGTCGTAAGATAGTAAAATGGTAAGGGCTACCTTTAACACCGGAGTGAACAGTTTACCTTTGCTGTGGTTTTTGAAGATGGAACCTAACCTAATGTTTTAAGCCTGAATTCCGTTTTCAAAGAATTGCAGTCTTATGAGTCACAGTGTGTCCATGATCCCACCACCACGTCACCACTAAAAGTCTGTTGTTTTTACAGAACTTGTCAGCACATTTCTTAATTGTCAGTTCCAATTCCAGAGAGCTTCTGCTCCACTACTAGCACAGTGTACTGGAAGGAATCATAAAAATCCAATATCGAGATACTCAAGTGTATATTTCTTTACACCCCTATCCAAAGGACACATACTGTCTTGCCTCTTGTACCTGTCCCATCTATCTCATCCCGCCTCTCTTCTGTAAACACAGAGGTCCCTTGGTTGCCCTCACAATCCACTAATTCACCTCTCCTCACTTTTCCAGTCTCCCTTTAAATTACATAAAAAAGGATATTGGTGATGGTTTCTGGAACCAGTTCCTCTCATTGCATTTTACGAAATCATATAATGTAGAGCCATGATCAGTTTTGTATTTCTTGTACCTGCTACGGAAAATCATACAGTCTCAAAGGTCTAAAAAAGTTCCATATCTCTGTTTTTACGGGAGTTGCTCTGCGCTGCACAGAACAACACAGATGTTGAGAGTAGAACAGGGAAACCCTGTGGGAGTACGGGATAGTTGCCTGTGTGTTTTCATGGTGTTTGTGGTGGCAGCGCTGACAGGGGTGTCATCTGTCCTCCCACCCCTCTGAGGCCTCCTGACTGTGGGTCACAAACGTGTTCGTTGTCCAACAGAAGCCCCATAAAGAGCGCACAACCGCTATCTGTCAGCGATAAGGTCTCTTAAAAGGCGATTCACCATTGTTACTGAGCTGCAGCAATCTCACATGTTGGAAAATCCAGGATTAAACTGCAGAAATAGTCATGTTTGATCGATTATTTCTGGAAGAAATCATGGAAAGATAGAGTGGAGTGGTTCAAAAAGGGAAAGTTAAAACATGAATGTGCTGTGGTTTTTTCTTTTGAAAGAGGCCATGATAAAGCTGTATCAATATGAAATCCCTTTAATGAAGCACATGTAAAGAGACTATATAAATGTAAAGCATCAGCTGTAACATAGTTCATGAGTTTACCTAACTGCTGACACTTTGTGTGATAGATTTAAGGAACAGGACAAACTTGCATTGACGGACAGCTAAAGTAGAGGCAAGCCAAATGGAGGATATTTGTCTTCTCATTTTGTGGCCTGGACCTTGTATTTGCATGTCATTACTGACCGTACACTCCACAAAGTGTTCATTCATGCTCGCTGTCCCTCTCTGCACAGCACCGTTACTTCCCTGCACCGCTACCTTCCTTTAAGCCCTGACTCAGAAAACCACTAGGCCCAAAGGCAATTAGCGTTTTAACATGTCCGCTTGTTTTCCATGGGAAGAGATTATGACAATTTCCTGACTTAAATCAGTCGAGACAAGTTACTAAACTGGATTTTTTTTAAATATAGAAGGCTTTTTAAAATAAGTCACTGGACATTATTGATCAGTATGATGTAGAGATGCATTGATATGAAAACTGTTACGGCAGATGTCGATATGATGTATAAAAATAGTTTCTATGATAATCATATGCTGTGTATACTCAAAAACATGTGTACACCATGTGAAAAATCCATAAATCATAGCTCTACAGCACAGTCACAGGGCCACAATGAGAAACACAAGTAAGTAACAGTGTTAGTTTTCCGCTACTTTTACAACTTGTGTATGACTTCATGAAAGTCCAGTTTAACTACAATCTGTGACAAGGTTGGGATCATAAAACTGAATAATTAAACTTGCCAATATTCATGGCAAACAGACAGTAGTGTCTATTAAAGTGCAAATCGTGTTTTAAAGTTCAAGTCAATTATAACTCCAGGGTTAATAAAAAATTTCTAAACATGTCCTGACTATTTCCTCATTTATCAAACTTAAGTTTTAGTTTTGCTCATTGTATCGCCTGACACCGATACGATTGCATATATACCGTGCATCCCCACGGATGATGATGTTGACTGATTCAGTTGTATGTGTTCTGTTTTTGTAGTCTAACGGTTTGCCAACCCCAGAGACAATCAATCCCAAAAATAACAAAAACAGAATCCCCTCGAACCATGGTTCCATCCATGCATCGATTTATCCATCCTCTAATTAACTCTCCCTCTCTTTCTTCCACTAAGCTTGTGTCCTTCGTTGACTCTCACTCTCTCTTCTCTCTCTCTCTCTCTCTCTCTCTCTCTCTCTCTCTCTCTCTCTCTCTCTCTCTCTCTCTCTCTCTCTCTCTCTCTCTCTCTCTCTCGATCGCTCTTTCCCTCTGTTGACGGCGTTTGTGACAGCTGTCATTAATGAGTCTAATTCTGGCAGCGGGCTGGGGTTTCTCAGCAACTGGCTATTAGCGGAGAGCGTAAAAGTAAGAGTATCTAGTTAGCATGTCAAATTCAAAGTGCTGAAAACAGGATGGCTTAGAAATAGGTTCCTATATGAAACTAAACCCACTCCATACAAATACAAATAGGCTGAACACACATGCATGCATATCGAATGGTCGACAGCACTTGTGGGTTGAGTTTGTTTGTGGGTTGGTGAAAAGTGTGTGTGTGTGCGTGTGTGCTTGTGTGCGTGCCTGCGTGCGTGCGTGCGTGTGTTTGTGTGTGTGTGTGTGTGTGTAGGCTTGCATGCTGACTTGCATCATGTGTGACCCACATTCCTCACCGGTTGGCTCATTCACACACATTTCCATTAAGCAGCATTAGGGTTAGCGCACATTGCTGCAGCACTTTATGATGCACAAGGGTCGAACTAACATCTGAGGAACTATACGAGTATATTAAGATACCAGTGGGTTATAATGTATTTGGCATCTGCTTCCAAAGTTCCATGTGCTGAGGGTGCACCACCCAAGGGACACCAAACACCCTCAGGGATATATTAAAGTCTCCGAATATGAAGTTGACTTCAGGAGCCGTAGTCATTAGCCGTTACATTAACTATTTCTGTTCTTGAATGGTACAAGGAGAGGTATGTCTGTGTTTTATCAGTGGTAATGAGGCAGGTGAGCCCCGAGGAAAGAAATATGGGAATAAGTAGTCTGGTTGTTCAGCATGACGTCAGTGGGTTAGACTGGAAAGAAATTCAAGAGAAAAATGAGCCTTGAATTTTATCATGTCGTTTTTCTTTGAAAATCATTCAATTTATATTCATGTTTGCTAACAATTAAGAAAAGATCATCATATCATAGAGGTAAATCTTTTGCAGATAGATTAATTTGAGCTTAACAAATTTGGATGTTTTACTTTGAACTAAATCCCAAATGGATTCAACTATCAGAACTTGCTACAGTTGAGTTATTAAAGTGACTGAGAAGGAATGTTTTTGAATATGAATTTTTTTTGTAATTATAAACACAAGAAAGGTGATGCTTGGATTCAGAGTTACACAACAACAGTGCCACACACAGTGATGCTTTTAAAAGACCTCACATGAAACAAGGAGATAGCTCCCTGTCTTTGTGTTTTTCTATCATCAGTACATCGTGAGCTACTTGGTCGTTACCAGGTCACGGGCGAGTAGTGTTCAGGGACTAATGAGCTTTCAGTCACCCACCCTGAGGTCAGTACAGCAGTCAATTAGAGTTCTCAACAAGCCAACCTGAGCTGATGCCGGCCAATTAAAGAGCCTCACACATACACAGCTGCACACATGGAACATTCCACAGGCAGGTGGCAAGAGGAGGACTGTGCGCCGAAGGCACCGTGTCTCGGTCAAGGCCAGCTGGGATGGGTGGGAGTTATGGGGTGGGTGTGCTGCGGCCACAGTGTCCCCCCTTTTTCCCTTTCCCCACAGCTACATGGTGCTAAGCTTTGTGTCCATGTCAGCTCTTTCCAAAACTGTGGCCATGGACCTTCGAAGTAGACCAACTGTGTGAAATCTACCAGGCTAAAATAGGCGCACACTACTTGTGTCCTGTGTGAAATTGCTAAAGTAAAGCTGAACAGCGAAAGTTTTGTTGTTGTCTTTATGGGCCTCCTGTATTTTCACAGTAACCTTAAGTTTAATCCCAAACAAAACTTTTGGTCTATCAGAGACGTTCATTTAACCAAAGTGATATTAGGTCATATAAATCTTTTCAATGGAATTCCATTGCAAGGCAACAGCCTGGTCCTTCTTGTCAGCCGAATTGCGTACAAAATTACATACTAAAATACTTTGCACACCAAGTATGTATTGTTTATTTTTATGTAAAAATAAATATGACCTTACCTTGTGTCAATCACGTTTGAACACCGGCCACAGCTTTCATCCATCATTAAATTTATTAAAACAGGTTTGATTCTTTTTGCGTTTTTCGGCTCAGTCAGAAGTCACTTGACCACTCAGAGAGACTGCACATGCAAACGTCACCATCTAAACGATCTGATAAATGGCTTAATTCACTTCCTCTCCCAGCAAAGAGATGCAGAATTTATTTCATAACACAGATTATAGCCTGTTTTCAACAGGTGAGAACCAGTGATTTTTCCCACTCAGTCCATATTTCATCTTTTCAGACTTAAAATAGAGATATAAATTGTTCCTTTGGAGAAATCTGATTTGAACTCTACGAAGCTAGTCCTATCAACTGGGCACCCAATGCCAACAAACAGAAGACATTAAAGAATACACAAAAGTATAGTACAACAATACAAATACAGAAAAATACACAGAGAAGCATCAATCAGTATGAATTAAATCCACAGTGTCTCTGAATGAGCTTTCACTTGTAGATATTACAGTGGGACTGCCCTGAGCTCTGTGAGACATGGTAATGTAACATACCATGTTATCATCTGATGACATACCTTCTTTAAAAATACTAAGCAGGGTTGTACTTTTGAATTGCTCTGCTGGAAAGTCAGTTGGGACTCTTGAAAAATGTCTTCAATGAAATTGCAGCTCTACACTTTTTTCCAAATCCATATCTTTGAAACCTAAGCTCCTATGGTGAATAGGATATGGTGAATCGTAAAGGTTTATTAAACATGTGGGATCATGTAATATTGGCAGTGTGATGTAATGCAATGTTAAATGGAAGACGTCACGATTCAGTTGAGCAGTGGAAAGAAGCCCAGGTGGATTTTTGAGCCATATTCAAAGAAGGGTGTCTGGAAAAACAGACAGTGATTGTGGAATGAATAGGATCACAGGACAGATAGATGAAGTGAAGCATATTAAATCCACATATACGCAAACCCACACACATGCACTTTACAGTACATCCTGGCCTGTGCTGTCATCCAAGAACTATCCATGACAGGCAGGCAGGTTTGAGTCAGGCACTCCACACTTCCCTTGGCATCTTTTTACCTGCTTATCTCGATGTGATGTCAAATCACCATTCATCAACAAGAACTTAAGACAGTGCTGGGCTGAACGCAGCCCACACATTATCTGCAGGGCGGAGGGGAATGGGGTGGATTATGGGTAATCAGAGTGGGCCTTAGGATGGAGACTTGAAGATGAGTGGGAAAGGAATGCAGGAGGGAGGGATGAAAGGAAAAAGAGAGGGAGAAAGGGCTGTCAGGGATAATGGAGTAGCAGAATTTATCAGTCTCTGGATCTACATATGGGAAGGAGGGACAGAGAGGGAGGAAGGAAAAGGACTGAGAGATGGATTTAGGGAGAAAGGGAGGGCACCCAATATGATGGGTGAGTGAGCAAGGCAGCACAGAGGTCAGGGTTCATCCTGGTGACGGTTTCTCAGATTTAACAAGCCAAAGAAAACTGTTCACCTTAGATATGCATCAATTCATGGTATATAAAATGCAAAAATCACAATTTCCTGAATCAGTGCTTGTGTTGTCCGGCAAACAGTCCAAAATCCAAAATAAATAAGAGAGAAGCTGAAAATTCTAACATTTGCGAAGTTGGAACAGCAAATATTGGGCATTTTATCACAATCGAAGATCAGTTTCCACAGATTTCGTGGTTAAAAGCGTCCCTCACTTTAATATTCATATTTTGATAAAGGGAGTCATGCATGTGATTGGCGCCAGCTAAGCAAGAAGGGCAGATGATGGGTTTTCTTTGTATTTGCTTTAAAGAAAAACTCTAATCCACCTGGAAGCATTCAATCTAAATGACTATAAAGGAAACATTAATATGGCTCCTGGCACTGCAAAACAAAAGGAATGAGTGCAGATGAGTGCACTGAGAGATGGAGAGAGTGTCAGCAGACGGACAAAACGATGATCCAGTGGTTTGGGAAAAGAGAGACAGGCACACTGAGAGACAACGCAGGGATGTGGACGAGTGAATGAGCGATAGGAGAAGGGAGTTAGGGAGTGTATCAGGGTGTGTTTTCCCAGACCCGTCGGTGTCCCCTCTGTTTGACCCTTTTTTATGGCTCTTTTACAGCCGTTGCATACTGTAGCCGTCCAGATTCTCTTCTCAGGGGCTCTGCTCCCCTCGTCAACCGCAGCTCCAAAGCCTCAGGCAGGGTCAGCTGGCCTTTAACACTGTGGTTCCCAACACACACACACACACACACACACACACACACACACACACACACACACACACACACACACACACACACACACACACACACACACACACACACACACACATATAGACACACACACACACACACACACACACACACACACACACACACACACACACGCACACACACCCCTCCCGATTCCCCCCTAATTCACACCAGATCAAATATGAGCTCCCCCCATTCTCCGCCATTGTTTTAATCAGACGTCTGCCTGACAAACACTTTCTCACACACTCATTCACTGAGGATCCGGGCCAGTAAACATCAGTGAAAAGAGCAGGTGTTTCTCATATTGTATGCATCTGTTTAAATGAATTGTTCACTTCAGGCTTTTGTATTTAAAAGCATGTTATACTTAAACTCTTGTGCAGTTGGATTTACATCCTTATACTTGAGTACACATGTGAGGTACTTGGAAAATATTCTACTTTTTACTCCACTACAATTATTTGAAATGTTACTTTGCATATGTACTATACATATGCTAATCTTATTAAAAAAATGATTCAATAACACAACCTTTAATAATAACACAAGAATATTAAATTAGTCAAAACTAACTCCACTTTGACCAGATGCATCAATACAATGCTGCTTACACATTAATACATCATTAACATAAATCTCATAATGTATAATCTCATTATACATGATCTCATATAATGTACTGTATTGGTGTATAATACTTTGAAAGTTGTGCATAATTTGAACCCTTTTATTTTTGATTGTCAATATGCTGATAATGATTCTACTTCGACTTGAGTAGAATTTAAATGCTTATGGTCTAATGTTCCTTCAATGCTGATCTCTTTCCGACATTTACAATTAAAAAAATTGCTATTTTGGGCCAGTGTGTCTGTATCTGTTTGAAACAATTCTCTTTTCTCTACCATAGGCCAGGTTGAGTGCACTGTAGTTCCCCCAGTCCTAACTCAGCACTCACTCACTTACTGAACATAATATATGAGCTTTTTCCTATAATGAAAACTCAACCCTAGATCAGGAACAGTCTTCGTGCATACCTCTCAGAGGTTTCTTTCAAATGTCTTAAGGCTCATATATTGATAAATCTAGGTGCTCAAAGCCTAATTTGATCCAGCACAGACCAATGGACAGGCCAGCCCTGGATATATATATATATATGTGTGCGTGCGTGTGTGTGCGTGTGTGTGCGCATGTGTGCGCATGTGTGCGTGTGTGTGTCAGACTTAGAAAAGGCTCCACTCATATTTATCCATGCCATTTTTCAGACTGTACAGAGAATTCCCCCCGCTCCACTCTTAACTTACAGCCCACTCATTTTGGCCTCATGGAGTCTACTACGGTCACTGATCCAGGAACAGTCGCACTCCCAGGGGAGGATTACTAAAGCACACTTGCCTCTAACGTACCCATTTCATCTCATGCAAAATTTAAAACATGGTCCAGATATAGAGGGTGTTCTGTTCTCTCTAAGAAATGATTGTGCACCGTACAGTAAAAGGGAAAAAGCAGAACCAAATAACCTCCTCTGCTGATACTGTTACCCTCACAAGTCTATAACTTATCCCCTGCGACCTTCGTTGTGCAGAAACATGCAAGCCAGGCTGCTCTGCTCTTAGATTTAACAAGGTGAAAAGCGGTGGGGGGGAGAAAACTTTGCTCTCTCTAAAATTGTTTCTGGAAAATAAGAAGAGCGCATGTAGTAAATTACACTAACAAGGGGACGCCATCCTCTTATCCTGCTTTAAATCACAGCAAGCCTTGTGAGTAGATCCTCAGTGCTGCTCTGTGAGCTGCGTGCAGGAGTTCGCCTCCGCAAACAGGAACTCTGGGAATGAACCAACACATAAATACACCTCAGTGGGGAGATAACTCAGTGAGAGCCCTCTCAGTCACACAGTGCATGTAGGGGTGTGTGTGTGTGTGTTTGTGCACAGCAGTACATGTGGTCTCGAGCAATTCTGACACATTGGGCATACGGTTGCAGGGCATGTATGGTAACAATGTACGATAACCTGCTTTAAAATGCTTCTCATTTTTACACACACACACACACACACACACACACACACACACACACACACACACACACACACACACACACACACACACACACACACACACACACACACACACACACTTGGCAAGCTTCTGCTCCAAGACGGGCATGATTGTGTATTGTTACAGAACATTTTCATCATGATCAGATCACATTCACATTTGAATACGCTGAGGGATGTCACACTTTAATTCATAAATTTAGAGTGATGGGAATAATGCAGTTGGAAAGTAAATAAGTTAACAGGAGAGGCAGAGATGTACAAGCCTTCAACAGGATGGCAGTGTTCAAGGTTTAGGTCCACTTATTTCATTAGATTTGAGTAATTTGACTCTTTAGAAGTCTAAAAACACCTCACGTTCCTTGCCCTTCGAAGTTAACGTTGTTATTTTCTACATTTATCTTACTCTTTGCTGCTCTAAAGCAGTCAATCCACTCTGCCTGATGCTCATACTCTACCTCTTTCCTTATCTCTTAGCTTCTTTCTGCCTCAATCTCTTCTCCCCAGTGAACTTCTGCTGACCTCCATACTCATGTCAGTGATTAATGCCCCCTCCTGTAGCACTCCTCAACCCATTCAGGAAAAAAGCAGCCTTAATGGAGATAGGGATCACAGTCTGTTAGTTTGTTCCATCTCAGCTTAGAGATATGACTTTTACAGTCAGTATGCTGCAGACACTGTGAACTGTTTAGAACTCAGGATTATTGTGCATTGCCCTTACTCCATGCTGTTTTACAGCCCCCCCAAAAAATGATATCATTTTAATTCTGTACAATGACCAGCCTATTAGAATTAAGTGTCTAGTACTCCCACTATCAATGTTATTGAGCACCCTCCCCTCCTCTTTTGAATCAAAGTATATTGCAGCAGGTTTTGTAGAGCAATATCTGAACTATCAGTGATTTATATTTACGGCTGTCGTCTGTGTTTTTTTCCCACCCCGCTCAAGCCAAAGTGTTAGAGGAAAAGCTCTCTACTTTCCTGTTTCCTTTTGGCCCTGCAAAGATCCTCAGCTCTCAGTGGAGGGACAAGATGCCTCTGGCCCAGACAGCAGACACAGAGAGCAACAAGTCTTTGACAATTTGTCCCCCTGACCCTGCCTAACCCACACTGGTAGGCTTCACAGGGCTGAGGGGCTCCAACCTTTCCCCTCCCCCTCAGACTCCGGGCCACGACTGCTACTAAAGAGGGGCTTGCTAAGCTTGTGACTTGCTGAGTTTGTGAACAGACACACTGAATAAGCTTCCAGTCCTGACACCAATCAACTGTCAGTTGTGGGATTGACATCTCCTGAGGTAGAAGACAGAGATAAAGACAAAAGTGATTGGGACAGATGGGAGGAAATGTGGCAGGCAGCGGGGTGGGGGCACCGAAAAGAGGACAAGGTGACAAGGCACCAACAAATGCAAGTCTTTGTTTCTTGTGTGAGGACTGTGTCCATTTAATAATTTAATCTAAGCCTAGTTTTGAGATTACTCTGGTAAGACATGGTGGACATTTGTCATTGTTTTTGACATCTGTTTGACTATGTGATTTTATGTGTGTGTGGGGGGCAAGTTCGCTGTGCTCAAAAATAAGCAAAATAAACTCACAAACTGTCAAGAAAACTCCTAGCTCATCAAACACACCACTCATCATTGGACAGAAACAAACTAAAACTCACTAAAAAACGTCTTTCCACTGTTCCAACTATCATCAACCCTGGTTTGGTTGAATTAAATCCTAAGAGTAAGATGAGAGAAGAAACAACAATGCCACCAGACTCCATTGAAAAAGAAAATAATTTTACTTCACGGATCATCGTAAAAGAACAACAACACACACTTCATTTAAACTGGACAGAAACCAAATAAAGGTCACTAAAACACATTTGGTGCCAACTATCACCAACTCTGGTTTGGACAACATGAGTCCTTATTCACAGAGTAGGATGTAAAAATATGCCAAGTCTAAGCTCTGTTTTTCCCTGCTTGTGGCTTGTTTTTCTGAGGCCAACCATTAAACAAGCAAATTTTGACAATGGCCCAAAAAAGTACAACCGACGATGTACTCCGTACTGTATCCTCCCAAATCGCCCAACTCTACTCTCATCAAGCACATGAACTGGCACACAAGCACATGAACTGTACGTGCTTGTGTGCCAGAACAAAGAGATGCAGTTACCTGTCTAGGAGATGCATCTCAATGTAATAGCCATGTCAGTCCAGCTATGATATACCCAGGTGTACTAGACTCCAAAAACCACTTAATCAGCTTACGGTCACAAGTGATTTAAATTGAGTATTTGTGCAGCTGCGAAACTTGAAGTTGAACTAGAGGGTTTAATAGTACACAGTGAGTGTAAATGGGTTTTACAGTGTGATGGAGAGAGAGCAGGACTCTGAAGGTGAACAAGACTAATTTACTCTGAGGGGGAAAGATTGCTTGTCAAATCTTGCATGCACACACACATCATGCACATACAGTGTATCGACATACAGTAGGCACACGGTGACATATGAGCATTATTGCAAGCATGCAGACTCTCACGCACGCATGCATACAACCACACTCGCACACATCGGCTCCACCTCCATCCCTCACTCCCTCCATCTTTCTGTGTCTGTCACCACCAGAGGATTATACAGCGGGATACCTTACACCACTGTTGCAAAAAAAAAAAAAAATCAGCTCTGGAAAAGCTCTTCTCTAAGCAAAAACACAACCATTCATCTCCTTTCGTCTCTCCGTTCCCTCGTCGCTCCCTCACTCTTTCTTTTCCACCTCCTTTTTGTTTCTCCACACTTTTTCCCATCTCAGGTTTTCTCGGGAGCGCCGCAGATGGAGCGCTGCGGTGGAAAACCTTATCCTTTTGTTTTGTGCTTACCTATTCAGTTACACAGGCATGTGGGAATTCTGAAGTTTAGATTAATGTAGTTTCACTGTGCTAATTATAAAAATGTCAGGCTGTGGTTAAGTGATAATGGAGGGAGGAGACACTGAAAAGGAGCACAGTTTGAGCTCATTATTTAGATCGAATCCACAAAGTATTACTGTTTACTTTGAACATGAAACCATCTGCAAAAAATGGTTTGTTTTTGCCTATGTGGAAACACTGGTGCTTCCCAACAGTGCGTTTGCATTGTCGCACGATTGTTTTCTTGACTCTATTTTTCTAAAACATTTTCTAAGTTGCCCTTTTCATAACAGAATCTTTTTTTTACTGAAGTTAAAGTAGGGACATTTTTACAAAGTTACACAACAGGTTAGAAGTTAGATTAAATGTCTTGTAAAAATGTAACAATATGCAAGGCTGAAAACTACTGAGTTACTACAAAAAGAAATCTGAATACTCTGATGTGTTACCACAGGCACTAAAGCGGAGTGTGTTCTGTTTAAGCCTAGAGGAAATGTTTGCTCTCTACCCATGAAACATCTGCAACGTCTAAAATCTCAAACATCATGCAGGATAACTGGCATGTGTTTCTCGCCCAAGGCGTCTGAAGAGCTTCCAGTTTCCTTATGTTTAGCTATGAGTGCTGTGACATGGTCTTCACCTCCCACTCACTGAATTTAAAACCTGGAGGGGAAGATCTGTATATTGCCCGCATAATCTGTGAAATCTGTCTCGGTGTAGTAAATCAAAGGTGTGTGTGTGTGTGTGTGTGTGTGTGTGTGTGTGTGTGTGTGTGTGTGTGTGTGTGTGTGTGTGTGTG
Source organism: Echiichthys vipera (assembly GCF_963691815.1). Taxonomy (NCBI): domain Eukaryota; kingdom Metazoa; phylum Chordata; class Actinopteri; order Perciformes; family Trachinidae; genus Echiichthys; species Echiichthys vipera. Next base: position 22,282,252 of record NC_139828.1, on the reverse strand, counting down.
TGTGTGTGTGTGTGTGTGTGTGTGTGTGTGTGTGTGTGTGTGTGTGTGTGTGTGTGTGTGTGTGTGTGTGTGTGTGTGTGTGTGTGTGTGTGTGTGTGTGTGTGTGTGTGTGTGTGTGTGTGTGTGTGTGTGTGTGTGTGTGTGTAATCATATCCGACCCTCAGGTGCCATCTGAGAGGTGTAATGGACAAGTCTCTGCATATATCACCCTCTGGCTTTCATGCAAACAGACAGAAGGCCAGGGGACTGTACTGTCAAAGTATGAAAGCAACTGCTTTTCTTTTCTTTAATGCTAAAATTATTTGATTTCTCCACAAAAACATTAATAGGGATGCTCTGATCTCATATTGATTCCAATACCTCAACACGAGGTCAGGGTGTGATGTGGAGAAACGTATCAGTGCATCCGTTAAAAAATAATCAACAACAATCTTGGTGTCAGATCAAACATTTCAGTTGGTTATCATTACCAAAAGTGCCCTAAAGGTGCAGCTTCCAGCCTCTGAAGTATGACAATAATCTATTTGAAGTTGCTGACATGTAGACTAAAAAAAACCTGATAATTAATTTAAATAAAAAAAATTCTCCGAAAGAACCAACTTCTCCATCTTCTTTCTTTCTGGTTCCTTCTCTCTCTTTATCTCATCTCCTCTGACACACACACACACACACACACACACACACACACACACACACACACAGGAATCCCAGGTATGCCGTGTCCATGCAGGCCAGAGAAGAAGAGCTCTGTGCATGTGATTGAAGCTGTCCTGCTGCTCTGGGCTGTGATGTGATGAGATAGATAACAGCCCTCTGAGATAAAAGCTTTGAAATGTCTTTATCTCTTCTGCTTGTTCTTAACCTACATGTCTTTGTTCCTGCTCTCCACTCCAGCAGTGGGATGGACATTGTTGTGTCATGAATTTAATATAAATGTTAAAATGTTTTTATTAGTATTATTATTGGGGAGAGTCTTTACACCATTTTTCAGGAACAGTTATAATTTGTGGGACTACACAGGCAAGGTTAAATATAAATGTGTGTGATTCATAGATCACACAAAAAACTTGAGATGGAACTTATAAGATGGATAAAGCAAGTACGTGTGTTTTTACTTAAAGGTCCTATATTGAAAAAGGTGAGTTTTCCTTGTCTTGTTTTGATTGTGAAGCAGGTTAAACTGCTTTATAAATACTGTGAAAGTATCAAAACACAGTCCACTGAGAAATGCAAAAACAGCCTGTATTCAGAATCGGTGCCTTTTAAACGACCAGTCAGGACTTCTGTATGGTTGTGATGTCACAACTATACTATTTATAGGTAGAACGTGCCTTAAACCTGTGACCCAGACTGAAGCAGGCTGACACGAGAGACAGGCTCTGCCATGGTCGCTGGCCCTGGACGTATATGGAAACATCCCCATACATCATTTAGAGCTTGGACACATCTAACCAACTGCTTTCATGTCTGAACAGTGTACTTTCACTTTATCCTTCCCTTCCCTGCTGCCTCCTCCTTTCACCACTTTCCCTTTCCCCTCGGAGCCAGCCCACGTCCTCCTGCTTCTCCTCAACCCTCACAGGTTGGCTACAGAGAGATCCGGCAACGATTAACCTTTAATTAATTGAACGTCATTGCTGCCGTCCGACTGCTCCCAGGGCTTGTTTTTCTGCCTGCTTGCAACCAGATGCTTGCAACAGAGTAAGAAATGCCTCATTGCCCCATCTGCTTGCTGCTTTGTCCAGCCAAATGATGCTGTAAGTGACCTGTGTGAACCCGAGGCAGGCTTTAATAGAGACTTACACTATGTGTCCATGTGTGCTGTTTTAGTGTGCTGGAAACTGGTAATATAATTGTGTTGATGTCGTATTTTGGCATCCATATGGGCATGTGAGTGAGATCAGATCAATGACTCAATAGAAAGGTTGTTAATTGGATTTTGTACCATGTGTTCTTTGTGAGTTTTGGCAAGACATTCTGCAGTATTATTTATTTTTTTCAGCCGACTCAGTTGTAGTGCATCAGCAACACAACCTCTCTTTGTTTGTTTCTTAAGTTGTGTGTGTGTGAGTTAGAGAGGAGGATATCAGCAAGGGCCTCTGTCAGAACGTGTCTCAAAATACATGGAGATGGAGCGCTGATAATACACACTAGTACCAATCTGACCTTGTGGAAATGAGAGGATACCTTCAAGCGTTGTCTTATCTTTTTCCCTCAAATCCCTCCTGACGTACAATACCTCTCAGGTATCCATACTGTGTGCTGCTCGGATCGAAGATTGAAGCAAATCTTCATTGATATCTTTCTAAAAGAACAAAATCTTTAAATACAAGAGGTGAAAGTACTTGTTAATCATATAAGCACACACATATGCAAAATCATATAAGTTAGTTAGAAATGATTATGTTTTATATGTAAATAAAGCTTGGGTTGTTTGATAGTTAGCGCTCCCTTTTTATGGTTCTGTTAATGATATGCATCTCTTCATCCAGAAACGGATGTTTTCATCCAGGTGTTTGAAAAAAAATGTTTTAACTGAACTTCCAGACTATTTCTCCAAATATGGTACATCAGTGTCTTCATATAACATCACGATAGGAATTTATTCATACCGTCCAAACCTACGTGCAAAAATACCTAAATTCTTCTTATGCAGCACTCACACTCACATTCAATCCCTCTCTCTCTCTCTGTCTGTCTTTCCACTTTTCACTTTCCCCACTTTCCTTTTTCTGCTCTCCCTTCTCTATATTTACCCCCACATCTGCCCAGTTTCTCTGGATGTGTAATTTGCCGTAGCTCTCTTCACTCCAGCCAAATGCTTCACCTGAACCAAATCCTGCTCTGAACTCCCCCCTGCTTCCACCAGAGCATCATTCATTCATGCTCCACTAAGACGAAGAGGGAAATGGGAGGAAACAATGAGACAACGGGTAACTTGTGGTGTAGCGAGCCAAAGCAAATAACATGCATCATGTGTGTTTAGATTTGGCTTGTGACCCATGTCGCACGCTAACCTCAGTCCCCCACCTGTTCTGTTATTCTCTGCTTAGTTTTGTTGAACAACACTGTATGTGTGTATTCTGGTTATCAGTGTTGAAATGATGTTCAGCATCGTTTTGAAGTCAAGATTCATATGAACGTTCATCCTCTTTAAATGGCATCTTCTTCCTTGACATATGTAAAAGAAATAACATGCTATGCAATGCAAGTTATGCATGTCTTAAGGTAGAGGGAGATGAAGCGTTCTGGACCTCTCCTCTGGCAAAATATATTTTAAAGCAATGTCTATTCTCATTTTGCAAAGAAAGTCCAGACGTAGTCCATGAAAGGACTTAATAGATATATATCTCCTGTCAGAATTTGGCATGGGATGAGTATAACACATCCTCTGTCTCTCTGTGTGTGTGTGTGTGTGTGTGTGTGTGTGTGTGTGTGTGTGTGTGTGTGTGTGTGTGTGTGTGTGTGTGTGTGTGTGTGTGTGTGTGTGTGTGTGTGTGTGTGTGTGTGTGTGTGTGTGTGTGTGTGTGTGTGTGTGTGTGTGTGTGTGTGTGTGTGTGTGTGTGTGTGTGTGTGTGTGTGTGTGTGTGTGTGTGTGTGTGTGTGTGTGTGTGTGTGTGTGTCTGTGGAAAATCTGGGAGTTATTTCAGAAAAGTTGTAGGAGTAGAGCCAGAAAAGATGGTAAACGCAGCATGGCTCAGAATTACCAGCCTTTCACACTCAGGCACAAGTACACACACACACCACCTTCTTTTCAAAGTCATATAGGGTTGATACTTGCGACAGACTGCTGGTCCTCCTATCATCATTATTTCTCCATTACTATGTGTTGCTGCAATAATCAGAGGTGACGTGTATACCTTAATGAGGTGTGTGTGTATATATACAGTATGTGTGCGTTACATTGTGTACATTAACCGAGTAAGATGGGGAGCAGTTTGGTGCCAGTAGAGCCTAATAGTTCTACGGTAATACACTCCCCAAACACGCACACACACACACACAAACACACTGACACCCCCCTCTCTGTCCATGCCCATCTGTCCGAGGTTGACCTATTAGGAGTGACCTTTCGACTGGCTTGATGCATGGATGGAGTCGGCTGTTTTATTAGACGTATCAGTGTCACAATCTCACACAAACAGCCCCGAAAGCAGCTATCGAATGTCCAGTTTCATGAAGACTTTGGACCTGGCTGTGTGCTCCTTCTTTCAGTCAGCTCCAGCTTGCCTTTATTATGAAGGGCAGTTACCTCACTGCATTCAATAGGCCCTTTGTCTTGCGTGCGTGTGTGATAGAATGAAACATTGTCATCTACACTGCAGTATTTTTGTGACCCTGGAGACAGGTCTCTTCTTTAGCTGTCTTAATGATGAACGACATAAATGTGATTTATGCTTTGGCACTATAGGTGATTACGGAAGACTCATGTAACGCTGATAACATTTGTGTGTGAAATTGAAACTTGTCTTTTATTAATTTTTTTTTGGTAACTCAGGTCTGAGTTACTATTTTTTTGTCCAATAAATCGATAGGTTTGTTAAACTAGAGCACATACCGTAGGAGGTGCAGGGCTAAGTCCTCGCCCACCTTTGCAGACATTTGCAGGGTTTGCTGTACGTTCTAGGGCTGCAACAAATGATTGTTTTCATTTTTAAATAGTCTGCTGATTACTTTTCTTGATTAGTTGTTTTGCTTGTTCAGTGTCAAAAAATCTTTTTTTTTTTTAAAAGGCCCCAAAGTGATTTTCAGTTTATCAAATGTGAAAATAAGCTGCTTTTTTAATGGTCCCATGGGCTCTGGGATATTATCTTTTTCACTGTTTTCTAATAATTAACAAACCAAAGAGATAATATATGAATTAATAAAATAACCAGCAGATTAATCAGCAACAAAAACAACTGTTTGTTGCAGCCCTAGTGGTATTGCTACTTTGACTTTTGTAACGTATGTGAATGCTTCCTCCATCAGTCTTTAATGTAAACAGGAGACACATTTGTGACAATAATGCAGAGACTGAAGAACTGATTGTTCTAAGACACTGAGTCTGTCAATGGTTGGAGTCCGATGATTCATTAGCTGGACATCAGCTTAACTGAATTACATCGGACTTGACGTCACAAAAAGAGGGTTTGTAATCTTTGGGCTACGTTCAACATCTCCGGTCTCCAGCCCTTGTGTCACCAATTTGTGTGTATGTGCTGGTTAAGAAGAACTATTGTTTTTCTCTTCTTCGATTAGGAATTACCATCTACCTCCCAGGTGTGAAACTCCATCCTGTTTTTGCAGATTTTTCCTGTCTAGAGGAAACAGAAAACCCTGATTTCCAATTGATAATAAGTTGCGTCACCAAGGAAAAGATGGATGAAAGACAAACAGACAGATAATAAAAGGGTGTGGAATTTCTTTTGCATTTGTACGCTGTGTGGGTGTTTATGTATGCAAGACAGCGGCAGGCAGGGTAAAAGTGACAGAGGCTTTATTTGAAGGCAGCTGGATACTGAGCCATTAGTAAAAAGACGGTTGTAAAACAAGCAGGAATGTTGCTGCTGGGTCCTGTGAGGTTTTGATCAGGGCGGGAGGTGCAATGACAGTAACAAGGGTTCCCCTAAAGGAAAACAGAGAGAGAGAGAGAGGGCAAACACATGAAGGGCAGTGGAGAGATGAACAATGACTCGATAGGTTAGACAAAACAGCTAAAGGGTGAATTCCACAACAGAGACCATCTTATTATCACGCAGTCACAGGTTTGAATGTTCAAATGAGTAGACAACCCATCAACAGCTACTGTGTCCTTGACTAAAGGCTTTAACTAGAGATGAGCTACAACTATAGAGACACCAAATAAAAGAGTGGAAGAAAATAGCAGAGCTTAGAGACTTGCCCTGTAGTTTGTGAAGGCAGCGAGATGAACAGAGATAGTGAAGATAAAAAAAGGAATCCAGTGATATCTCCTCTACTTGACTTATCAACAGTAGCAGCAGGGAGTGGTTAAGAGAAGCACACCAAGGCAGTAAATAACTGCCTGGTTGGTTTTCGTCTGTCATTCTCCTTGGTCACCAAAAGGTGCCTGGAGATGTCTATAGTTGGATGAGAGGGATTTCTTTTTTTGAAGAGACTTATTGAAAGATTGACAGATTTTTAGAATTTATTATGGTTGTTAATTAGGTTTCATTATGCACGAGTCAAATAAAACTGTTTTATGACCAACATTTTTGGTTGATTGTGTCATCCTGGTGGATTTCCCTGCAGTGCTCACAGGGGGTTCAGAGCACAAACAACACTGTAATGGAGATGACCAAAGTTAACTCATGTGGAAGAGTTAATTATCTTGTTAATCGTGTCTGACCAGACTTAACACACACACAGAAAGAAAGTGTGCATTTGCACATATTTTTGGATTGGTACATGGTATAAGGCTACGAACTCCATAAAAACTTACACACACGTGCAGCACGCACGCCCTGAAAAGCAGACGGACGGCAGAACTTTGCCAAATTAGCCACATGCCAACCAGAACAACTGCCCTGAGGGGAGTAGAGAGAGAGGGAGAGAGAGAGCATGCATAGGGCGGAGGTAGAGTGAACTTTCCAGCTGTTACCGTATCATGTTTGACATCAGTGTGTCTTGTCCTCCACCCACCAAAGAGCCCTTAGCCTGACACACACACACACACACACACACACACACACACACACACACACACACACACACACACACACACACACACACACACACCAAGTTTATTGGCCCTTGATTGCCTCCAGGCTTTTTTTCCTTAAGTAGTAGTTCTTATCTCATACACACAAAAAGGTAGTCATATGCAGTCATGTGCACACGCTCCATGAACCTTTTGTTCTTTTCTTTTTTTTATCTGCTTTACACACACTCCACCTTTAATCCATAATCTTCCTCCTTAGGAGCATAAAATTACAGGTTAGTCTTCTGTGTCAGCATCTTTTAAAACCAAATACCATCAACACGCCAGAGGACTATTTCCTACGCAGGTATCTGAATACTAATTCCCTTCTCTCTTTCTCTCACACACACACACACGCACACGCACACGCACACACATGCACACACATACCTGTAAACACATCAAATCACACTGCCAAACCCCAATGAGCTCACACACACCCTCTCTTTAAATACCACACAACTCGCCATCCCCCACTGACAAAATATACTTACCTTGAGACGCCTCCCAAAACACACACACACGCAGCTACAAGCAGCGGCACACTCAGCTCAGGGATGCCTGCTTATTGTAAAAGCGTATCGTGTTTTAAGAGCAGATCATGTGGAGCATTAAAGGACCACACCACTCTGACAACAAAGAAAAAGTGGTGACGAAGACTGTTGCGTCACCTCACATTACCTTAAGTCTATCCACCAAAAAGTTGCACTCAAACACATCAGAAAAGACTACAAGAAACGGCCAACAAGCATGTACGTTCTGCGTCTCCGTGAGAGGAAATCTCCATAACAGCAGGAGGTGGTAGTCTGTATTCGTCATTCAAAAAAGGAAACTGGAAGACCTGACAGGACGGATCCAGGACGCTAGTTAGCCAGTTAGCACATTAACAACACAACCAGATGTTGAAAGAACAAATATTTACTGTGCCTGGGTAAACAATAACTTAAACAATTACAAACCATTTCTGAGCTCAATAGCAAAAAAAAATATTTTAACAAGTTTGTTTTCATTTGTTATCTTGCAGCCTCTTGGCTTTAGTTGTTTGTTTACTTTATTTACTTCAGGTTTTTCTACTCTAAACTGATTAGCTTAAGCTGAACTGTTTCTCTCAGCAAGGGGCTCTGCTGCTGCTGTACTGCTATGTTGCTAAATTGGCCAAAAAGATGCTGACAAGGGCTGATTAGTGTCAGCGGTGTGGGACACACCTCACTAGAGCTTGTGTGTTGATGTTGTTGACACCAAACACCCTTTCGGCGAAGTGTTAAAAACGACACACGCTTTTACGCAGTGCTGCTTTTGGATCATTGCTGCTCAGGAATGGACTTGTCCCACCTGTGTCCACATTATTGCCTGAGCAGGGTGGTGTGCAGCCGTGCCATGTGGGCGTCTGGGGCCTCGCTCCTGCCCTGTTAACTCACCCGTTTACCATTTCTGCCTAACATTCGTGTAATGTGAAAAGTAAAATGACGCATGCTGCTTTTATTACCTTTCTTTTGGGTGTCTTTCCCTGCTTTTGTGTTTCCTTTTGCTTCCCCTGTCTCCCACTGTGTGAATGAAAGTGCTTTACAACTCCTAGTTTGGTTTGATTAGTCATTACAATCCTTCCCTTTCTCTGTCCTTGTTACGCTCTTTTACTTTTTCCCATCCTTTCACCTCTCCTCTGCTCTCCCCAGATATAGTTTTTCCAGTTTAGAGACCTCTTTGTCTAAATTCTCTGATCCCATTTTCAACAGCCCATTAAACCAAGATGATTCACTCAGCAGAATGCAACCTGGAGTGAAACTGACCTTTTGACAAGCTGCTTTAAATGACGTGAAAAGCTCTCATCAAATTGCTGCATGAGGTTTGATTTTACCCAAGAGATTGAGAGAGATATAGTTGGCCAATGTGTCATAAATGCAGATATATAATCACCCTTAGATGGCACACACTGTCAACCACCATTCATAAATCACCAGAGGAATGACCAGCCGTCCTCAGTTATTCCTGCTTATTATTTGCAGTTATTCCAGGGCACGGCATTTCCGAAGGCCTCTAGGGATAATGACAATGTTTGTAACATGCATAAACCCTGCAATCGGATCTGGCTCCATGCTGCCCAGCGTTGCCAGGCTGTATGTCTGAGCAGAGGGATGGAGAGCAGTGCCAAATCTATTACACAGCGGCCTGAAAGACAGCTCTTTTCCACAAGCTAGGCGACTCAGACTGGCGATTAAGCCTCAGCTTTTTATAGCAGTTGTAGTGGAGTGACACATTTTCAATCATTATTACCACTCAGCGGGAGCTCAAGTGTAAAGTAGCCTCTAGTGCAGCATCCAAGCTAATGTGTTCAATGTTTTACATGCATTACTGTTGAACTCCAGTAGATGCTGCACTTTAGTGGCGTCATTAAGAGTGCTGATGCTTGATATGTTGGTCTTTTAAGTTTCACTTAGGTCCTATAGCTACCTTTACGTACTGCAGAAACTGTTGCAAAGAAATATTATAAATCTGACTGTGACTATTTGGGTTGCTAGTAGAAGCCAGGCTCTTGTCAGCCTGTAAAAGTTTAGGAGACCTCTCTTTATGGGACTGGACTGCGAGCCGGGACTGTCGTTGGAGCTTGTTGCTGTCACACCTCTCCACATAAGGAGAAATGGAAAACGAGAAAGCTCTTATTTTACTAAACCAGGAACAGTTTTATGATGTTTATACTCGCATATTGCAATGAATACAGTATATTGTCAGATATAACAAAATATATAAACTTAAACATACCAAGACAAATGTTCTTGAACAGCAAAACGTCTGCCAACAAACCAGAAAATATCCAGGGCACCATCTCAGAGGGCAAATGGGTAGAAAGGTCTTTTGAGCAATGTTAACAGCCCACAATACACTCTACAGGCCCAGACTCTGGTGTTTGGACTATTTTTTGCAGCCTAACTACCTGTGTTTGCCCGCCGCAAATCCGTATTACCCAGCATCATATATGAAGCCAAAGCATTTTTTTTTTTGTTGTAACATCTGGCAGTGGCAAAGATACATAAACAGTGAGATCAGGGCTTAGCTTTTAAATGGTCCAGGTCTTCTAATGTTACTGGATGAAGAGTTATGGGCAGGTGACGGATTGGGTGTAGATTACCGCAGCACTCTCATTATGTGTAGTTTCTGATGCTCAAAATACTGTACTTACAGAAGAAGGCAGTGCTGTGTTACTTGAACCCTGTCTGGGTCTTTTCTCTAAACTTTTAGACTTGTCTCGATCAATTCCTTCACGGTTTCCTACCTTTTTATATATTTTGAATTATATATTTCTCTTCACCTGGTCCCATATTTTATTAATGAGTTATATCCTTAGATTATTTTCTCACATAGCCCTCAAAGAAAATAAAGGTTACATGAGTATATGATATCTATTCTTCAAATGTGTATATATATTGATTAGACATTGATTCATTTATTGATGTGAAACAATACAGTGTGGAACTCTCATAATGAGATCTGGTCATCTGTTGAGTCTTGCAAAGCATCAACTTTACATCGGGAGATGAAGACACATACTCTGTTGTAAAAATAACCTTTGAAAAAAATAAAAAACCCTCTTGATTTTTACCATTTTTTCCTTTTTTATCAATGTTGGGCTTCTGCATGCATATCTCTTAGCAGAATATAATATAATTCAATACACACCTGTAAGATCGAAACATAGATGTTGCACTGTCAGCACAAAATCTATAAATGAAGCTATTTTTTTGGATGGATGTTTTGGTCTTTGTCCTTCATCGGGCATTGAGGCACTCCAACTCTGCAGCAACAGACTTAATGTCACTGAGAAAACAGATCGCAATATTACGTAGAGTGTTAATTGAGGATTGTAGGATTAATTCATAAGGATGTCTGGAACAATGGCCATAATTGGAACAATAAGGCTGTGCGGTCAAGCACATTGAAGAAATGCAGCAGTGGTGGTTAATGTGAACTTAATCAGAAGAAAGAATCAGCAGGCCAGTGACCAATACTGACTACTTTCCAATAACGCTGTCAGACTGCACAATAATAATTTGTAATGATTGTTATGTTTATTTTGTCAATTCCCCCATGTGCAATTACACTTCCACATCATCACAAGTCATTTTTGTAATGCATATTTGTAACATCTGTACTTAGTATTTCCATCCACTGTAGTTTTTCCACTTCATATTTATGACACATAGTGTAAATTGTTGTATATTGTATATAGTATATTTTCTATTCTTATTTTTTATTTTTATCTTCTATTTTATTTTTAATTATCTTTGTTTACCTTATGTAAACTAAGGGTCTGTGTTGTCTGTGTCTGTGTTGTAAGCTACTGCTCACGTGAATTTCCCCGCTGTGGGATCAATAAAGTCTATTCTATTCTATTCTATTCTAAACCCCTCATAGACAAGTTTACTATGCAATTATTGGCGTTACATCTGGTGTTCTCAGCGCTCGTCAGTGGCCTAGTTTGGCCTCTGGGTCGGTCATGGGGATGTTGTAGAGATTCTGATTTGGCTAACGTTGCAAGTCTAGTGCATTTTCCTGACTGAAGCTCAATGAAACAGAAGGCTTAAGAACATCAGGGCAAACAAGGAACGTGGTGTCCATTCATAAGTCCTTATCGCATGAAATAGGCATGCTCAATTTTCCTATTTGGGGCAGTAAGAGCAGGTAGGTTTGGCTGCCTGGTACTTGTATTGGAAGGGGAAACTCCCGCTCTTGTCTACTGGGAGTTAATAGAGAGACTCCATTCAGAAATACTGTGAAGACAGTAGTCATACAATGTGATGATACTTATGTTCCTCGCCGTTGATGTAATTCTACTCTGCTCTTTTTCAACGGTTGAAGAATTATTAGCAAGGCAACAACATTTTGTTCTTTGAAATTTTAAAACAAGAGTGAAAAGATAAGTGGCAGTTAGTAAGGGTATTTTTGGCTTGTGTTACTCAGCATAAACATTTAGTTTAAAATGAAATAAAAGCTGAACTATAAACTGAATCGCAGGAGGATTGTCTTTCAAGACATTGGTTTAGCGTTGTGCTGCACAGGCAAAAGAACAACACAGAGCTGGACTTGGCAGCACAGATAACCATCAAAGATAATGAAAAGTCATAAAGTAAGTGTGTGTGTGTGTGTCTGTGTGTGTGACTTGGAAAGCTAAGGATGAATGTCTGAGATGTATTATGTGTCTGCGTGTGTGGAGAAGATGAAATTCATTTCTGAGCTGCAGCTGTTGTGTTTAGTCTTTCTCGTTCACCGGGATTCAGAACTTTGGCTCCGTCATGTTGGACTGCCGTCATGAATTACACTTACGCTTCTCTAGAATTTCAAGTAAGGTGACGATTTGCACAAGCGCCGAGTGAAATGTCCAATGTGATGAATAATAATAAAAAAGCAAGGAGATTTCTCCTAAGTGGATTATTGCTTTGGGAGGGGAGGGAAGCAAAGCAGACACACAAATAAAATGTGAAATGAGGCATGAAAGGTGTTTGGGGAATCATGCAATGATATAGTTCATATCATGTAGTTAGAATTCATTATAACAGTGCTGCTTTTGACCTTCAACTGCAGTATTTCAAACTCATTTTACAGTGCAGGAGTACATGGTTTTTCTCACTATTAAATATACAATACATGTACAGTGTTCTCACCACATTGTGTAGCCAGCGGCAGTTTGCAAATTCACATCAAATCTGTGCCATAGTTTCCCTTTGGGAGTGGACTCATTCAACTTAACTGTCAGATTTAGTGACTGTTTATTACCCTTCTTTTGAGATAAGTCAAGTCCAATTAATTCACTTCAGAAATGACATTAGATACTTCATCACTTCAGGGCGAAGGAAAACATCTAAGAAAGAGTAAGCTTGGCAAGTAGATATGTTGAGAGATGTTGCATTACTGTGAAACAAAACAGTCCACAATTAGAACAAGAAATAAGTGACGAAATGAACTTAAAGTTTGACAAATGAACCTGATAAGTACCACAATATTCCTTCTGCTACGCTTATTATTTGTGCAGTGTTATCCTTGGGATAGATATGAGTGAAGCAAGCCAAGCGAGAATATGAAGCATGAGTTGCGTGTCGTGGAAGAAAAGAGAGGGATGAGATCTCCCGGGGTGAACTGGATATATAGCCCGTTGTCTTTAACCCCTGCGCGGGGATTGCTATCAGGGTTAATGCACACAAGTTTATTATTTAAAGGCGTGCATGATGGAGAGTTGTGTTTCAAGGTTTTTAGAATAAGGAGAGTCAGTGCAAGATGCAACATGTCGGGAGGTTTCATGGTCAAGGTGAGGGTTGTGTGATCTCATCAGGTGCCCAAAGGGATACAGTATCCTAAAAATTCTTCATCAAAGATGCTCTTAGTCCAGAGACCAGCAGCAGTTGTATCAGTAAATTAAGCTGACCTCACCTCCCATTTCTCTCAATTTATCCTCTTTTTTTCCCTCCTGTATTGTCTCTGTTCTCAATCCTTTCCTTGTTTGGTGCTTTTTTATTCTTGCTGTGCGACTGCTCTGGTTGTCTTCTCAGTCCTCCCCGACTGTTGGAAAGCTTCAAAGACATAGAGGGCATCAAAGGCTTTGGCCCCTAGTGGCCTCCTCCTCTCATCCCTGTGCTCCCCTACTTCTCTGTCTTTTGGTCTCCACTGTTGCAGCTTTGTTGTTCCTCCCCTCATGTGCAAGTGATTAAACGACAGGGCCGAGGGAAAACACAAGCTTTGTTTTCTAGGCAGCGGGCACGCTTGGAATTCCTGTAGATTTACAGCAGCAAGCATCCCTCAGATCCCAACTGGTTAAATGGGACTCTGGAGAAACCTTCCTGCGATCTGCTTTGATCCTTTGTTCTCCTTCCTACAAGTCTACAACATCTACCTATTTTCTCTCCGCTCCTCTCTCTCCTGGACAGAGGACACAAGGGTCTATTCATAGTTTTGAGTGACTGCTCATTTTCTCCTTCTCTGCTGAGCTGTCTTACCTCACTGTCACTCTGGTTCTAATGAAAGGTCAGATGGTCACGGATGGTACAGTCGCTGCCATTGTGCGACGGTTATGTCCGCTGTTTTGTCATCTGCTCTGAAAGCAAAAACAGAGCACAGAGGGTCCTGATATGTAATGGTTTGTCCGTGCTCTGACCTTGACAAATATTAGATTCTCAGTGCAGCTGGACGGCTTCACGGGCCTCATGGGGCCCGGCACACCAACTAAATGAAGAAGAGTTGAATGCTCTTAATTGAGACATGCAATATTACTTCAGTGACACAAATCAGAATCCGCATTCTTTTCTCTTCAATATATGACAAATCAGCTTAAAAACCTTTTTGAGATACTTGCCATATCAATATGTTTACGAGCATGAAATCCTTTAAATGCAGCAAAACTAACAAATACCTAATTGGAGACTGAAGTGCAGAAATGAAACAAGACTTAAGAGTCCACAGCCACAGTGGCGGCTCTGTGGGGCGATGCTCAATGCTAACATTGACATGATCACCATGATGCATATGCAAACGTATTGATGTTTACCATGTTCACCATTTTGGTTTAACGTGTTAGCATGTTTACATTTGCTATTTCATTAATTAGCATTGAACAAACAGTTTGGTTGAGGTATATTCATGAGTTTGCAAATATTATAAGTTTAAGTATTGGACAGGGTTACAATGTTGATGTAGCAAGATGGAAAGGTAAAGGATCACTTTTCGGGACTGATTGAAATATCTGGAATAATAATAAGTTAAATTTTAGTCATTTTTATCTATGTGTTTATTTGTTACGTTTTGCTTTTCAAAGTTAGGAAAGCAATGTTTAGGTCAATCCTGATGTTGGTTTAGCTCACAGTCATTTCCACACAATGAGGCATACAGATTATAAATTAAACACTGGTATTGGATTGGCCGATACCTGAAGCCCATTATAGGTATCAGGACTAAAAAAGTAAATTCAGTCAGTGTCATTAGAACACATTGTCTTCTCTGTATATTTAATGTGAATCCATAGTAGACATATTTCTTTGGATACGTGAAAACATTGTGGTGCTGTGTAGCTAGAGGAAAAGTCAGGGGATGATTAAAGTCAGCATGATTCATTCTCTGGGGGGTATGGATTTGTTTACAAAATTTCATGGCAATCCATCCAATATGTGTAAAGATATTTCCGTCTGGAGCAAAGTGGTGAACCAACAGGGAGACATACATTGCCAACTCCAGAGCCACGCCGCTTTAGCCTGGCTAAAAGAGTCACACATCTAAAAGACCAGCTTTTCAGGAACATCCTTTAAAGAAAAACAGTCTTTTATGTTAATAGGCCGAGTGGTTGTGGAATTTATTACTTTTAAAGAAGCATGAAATCCTTCAGTTTAGTTTAAAATACAACCATCACACAAACTCGAGGAGGTTTTCATCATTCAACAGTGATACGCTTTGGAACAGACCACCACATGCACAGACCGTCCCACTCACCAGACCCCGGGCGTGCTACTCCAAAAGGAGAGTGCCAGCCAGAATAGCAATTTCTACCAAAAACAATCAAAGTAAGTCAAGTGTGGATCATAAATTCCCTCTGGCACGACTGTGTGTTGACTGGAGAGTAATGAAAGAATGTAAAAAGGGACTGAGCTCAAATCGCACTCCACTCAAACAAAGGAGGAGTAATAAGGTATTTCAAGAGCAGAAAAAAACTCAGAGCCTGCAAGTGATTTAAATCAGGGGGCTGACAATACAGTGCGATGCGTGGGATTTTGTGTGTTCGTGTGAATGCATGAGTTGGCGCTCATAGTTTGTGTATGCGGTTGTATGCATTGAAAATGGACAAATAAAGGGTCTGTTATCCAAGGATATTTGAGTGGCAGAGTTGTTATGTGTTTCTATCTTCGCATGTGCTCGTTTCACAGTCATTTAACAGCATTTTATGGTTTGTTAGACATGGTGTGGTTGTTGAGGAAATAATGCTGTCATATATCAGTTTATTCCAAATAACTTACTTTGTAGATAGGGCTTTATGCATTGTGCAGACATCCCTACAGCCACATTAATTGCAGTGTGTTTGAAAGTTTTGAGAGGCACTCTTGTATACTTTTCGTTCCTAGTAGGTGATGGTAAATCTTGCATGTACTTCATTGTGTATTATGTGATAGCAGGTTTGTGTACATGTTCTGTATGTGAGGTTGTACCTTTGAGTGCTGTAAAGTGGCTTTGTCAGGTGGGTAAAGGAGCTTATGATCATGTCAACCGTTTATTTGACTTTGAACTAAGCTACAGAGCTTAATCAGGGGCTGTGATTTTAACATGAACTCTGTAAAGGTAACATTTTGTAGCTCTTTGTTGGAAAATTTAACACCAACCGCACCCAGTTCTTATGGAACCTGACTGTCGCTGCCAATGTAAAGTGAATGAGTGCTGGCTTCCAGTGTAGATTTCTCATGTCATGTCACTTGACTCAATCTACAGCTTATCTCCAATACAATATATCAAAGTAACACCCAACTTTACATAAAAAAGCAGTCAATAACAATAATCATTATACAACAAAGTTATTATTATGAAGTGGAGAGTAAAGAGTAAAGTTTTGTAAAGAGATTTATGATGTCTATCTGCTTTATGCTCTTCTGGTTCTGTGTATGTTCACTGGCAAATTTAGTACATGACTGAGTAATCTAACAGCTCACTCTCATACATGGCTACAGGATTTTATCATACACCTTTGCGATTTCACACAACCTGAAGGTAAATATGCTGAGCACACACACACAGACACACACACACATTATACACATGTGAACAGAGGAAACTTTTCAGACACTTTTTTTTGGTTGGTGTTTTGTAGTTCTTAGTTTATTACCCTCTAACAAATAGAGTGGCGGCTGTAAAAGTCATTAGCAGTGGTTGGATTCCCTGGTAATTTCCCTCCTTAACGTTGTGTGCTCAGCTCATCAGGAGGAAGGCATCACTTCAGCTGACGAGCCTTGACCCTGACAGTTCCCTGGCTCGAGACCCTGAGCGGTTCATTTACAGCATGAAGCATGATACAACTTATTTCTCTGTGGGGAAGACCTTCATTTTTATCCAAAAACACACAAATGGGCCACACGGTTGCACAGAATAAAGGGCAGCACACTTTAAAATTCAAGTTTTTTTTACCGGTGGCTCGTAAGTCTAAATTGTCACTGGGGACTGACTCATGGTAGTAACAGCAGGACAAGCTGAATGGCTCCATATTTTTCAAGAGAACCACCCAGTAACACCACCTTTAGTTTCCCATTGTGAGAGACTCGAGGAGGCCTTGTGTGTATCAAAATGTGTTGAGGCACTTCATCAATATATCAAGGCCATTCCATACAAAGTGATGACAGGTGCACATCAAGAAATCGTTGTTAGATCCAGCTGGCCTGCAGGTTTTTGTGAAGCAACACATGGACTTTCGCCTTGCCTCTAAATTTCCCTCCACTTTTGAGTCACATCTGTAGTCCGGTTGTTTTGTGTTTTTGGCATGAAAGCTAATTAACTGTCATTTTTTTTTCTCTGCACCACCTCCATTTGTAACATTAGGAAACTGAAGGGTTGTCCTCCATCATTCAGGATGAAACCAAGATACCTCCTCTAAAATGACCAAATGCTCCTGCAACTTTTCTCTTGGCTGTCACATTTTCTGACGTAAGTGCAGGAAAATGAACATACTGCACTGTGTTTTTACACAAAAACACTTAGTGAGAAAGGATCGCACCCATCTAACTTTTTTTTTTAAATCAGGGAATGACCCGGTGAGTTTGAGTCTGGTGATTGTCAGCAGTGGCTGCTCAGTTCAAAGGCTTCATACGATATAATAATAGGCAAGCAGACGGAGCTAACCGAGCCCATCAGCCAGATGTGGAGTCTGATACACTCCAGTGTCTGTGCTGTCCGTCTGCAGCCCGCAACTATACAATACACACACTGACAAGCAGGCAACATACATCATGGATGGAAGGTAAATCGTAAGAACAATAGTACATCTCTTCATTCTTTGTTGCTTTTCATTCTCTGTTACTTTTTGTAGGTCTTTTTCATTCACTCCCACTGACCTTCTCACAATCTATCAACTTAATATCCAAGGTCTGGGTTCAGTTTATCCTCACAATGGTCTCCCCCACACCTAGACATCAGCTTCACGCCTTTCATAAAACAAGCTAAGAAATCTGTGAAATCAGTCCGACATTGCAGAACTGTGTGCGTCATTGGACTCCAACTGTATCATCAAAGACTTGGATAGGACCTGGAAAATTCCTTCATCTTTGTCCTTTCGCTCATGACAGATTGTTTAGTTCTCTCACAAAAGTGCGCCGTCACTTTGATCCAAACTATTTTTGTGTCCACATGTATCTCAAGTTAGTGGACTTTCAGTAGCCTCACAGCCCATTTCTCAAGGGAAGATTGTTTATGTTAGTGTGAACCAGACCTGAGCCCATCATGGCTTTATTGCTTTAAAAAAAGTACTCAGGACACTGCGTAAGAAGAGAGACCCAGTATACAGTATATGCTGGTAGGACAGCAAAAAAATGGAATTCCTGCAATGGTAATGAAGCAAAAGTATGCATGGGTGGTTTTCTCTTGCACAGAGGAGAGAGGGAACAAGGCATGGAAGAGAAAAGGACAATGCTGCAATTTTGATGAGATGTTCTACTCCACCAAACGAAGTGCCACGATAGCATCAGGGCCCAGCGATATTACTGTAAACATGTTCCATATGCTCTCGCTGTCTCTCTCTTTTCTCCTCTTTGCCTGTCTTGCCCCATCTCTTTTGATTTCCTTTCTTTCTCCTTGTCTGTCTTCCACCTTCTCTCCTGACCATTTGTAGTTTTATTGTGGAATGCTCCACTGAGGAGAGCATTTGATCTTACTGCTGCTTTGACCTAAAGATGGAGGGAGGGAGGAAGAAGAGGAGGGGTTTAAGGCTGCATGTGTCCCCAATTACACCACTGAGATGGCAGCGTAATTCACTGCTTCATCCAGTGACTGGTGGACAGGAAAGAGATGCCTAATCAAGGCCAGAGTACCCTAACCTGCTGCCAATTCTAACACATATATAGACACTGCACATGCATGAATCTAACTGACGGGCATACACAAATACACTCTTTCACACACAGGCTTGCTCATGACAAGAGCCTTCATAAAGCTCCCCACATTTGAAAGCTTATATTGCACACATTCTGCCGCCCCACCCTTTCTCTTTAGCTTCCCTCCACAGCAGTGTCATAAAAATCTGTAATAAATAATAGACTAGAAAACTTCTTCATCCACTTGTCATTGACGCTAGTAATCTTGTTTAATATACTCTCTCCCAATTATCTAACTCGGTTGACTCTTGCCTGCACAGCCATGGTTACAATACAATCAGGAATGGATAGTAATGCAGCATAACTTACCCTGGTGCAACTATTTCATGCTAAAACAAACTGGGCCCAGGTGGAGCCCACAGCTAACTCACAGACTCCATGACAACATTGCATTTGTTGTGTTAAAACTCAAAATGTATTCACCAAACAGAAATAAGGCAAATTGTTTTACACAATGTCCCTCATGCAAGAACATTGTATTCTTAACTTAACTTTCGTAATACGATAGCCCCTAACTTCACATAACGAGCACACATTCACAAGCATCATAAATTAGCATGATCAACGCCCCATTAACACCATATAAGGCTCTGCGTCCTGCCTCATATGTCCTATTAAAGTCCTGCTTTCAGAGATCCTTATAAGAAAGTCGATTATTTTATAACATTGTCAGCAGCGCAGTTAAGGGACCTGCTGAAGCCATGAAATGGGAGAAATAAAGAGTGTCGTGTCACCTAAGGGTCGTACCATCACTGAAATAAAAGTCAAGAAAAAAGAAGTGGTTCGATATGATTTTTTATTTTTTTTTTACGTCTAGCCACAGTGATGCGATTAATGACTGCAACGGAAGGGGGGGTAAAATAATGATGAGAAGTCGAGAGCAGAAATAACATATAAAGGCCTATAGCAGGCTGTGGGATCCTGCACTCAGAGGATTCTAACAGACTTTATCCCTGCAACCTGGGAGATTGTGAACAGGAAATGAGGTAATACAATAGAGATCTTTGTGCAAGCAGTAGTCCTTTCACACCTCTTTCTTCTTCGCGCCACCATCTGCCTATCCTCCTTTCCATCGTCTGGGGTGGAGATGAATCAGTTATGAGGTGTGTGTTTGAGAGAGCAGGGTTTATGGGAGGTGAGGTGAGACTCTGTTTGGAGAAGCAAGCTGAGATGCTTTACAAGGTGTGCTTATTCAGCCCCCGCACCAGTAGTCTGGTGAAATGGGATGGAAATTACAACAAGCTTTGGAAATGTGAGAGGAACTGTGATCATCTTTGTCTCTTGCGGTAGATTTTGTGTCTCTCCCTGGCACTCTTATTCTGGCGCTTTTCTGTATTTTGCCCACTTTAATAAAACCCAGACTTCCTAAATCGCTCAGCCATCTCCACCCCTTGACTTTTTCTGAAGTTCTCCATGTTTAATCCACAAGGAAGACTTTGGGTGGAAGTGTTTTCATAATCAGCACACAGTTGCAGCCAGTGGAAAACCAGCGTCAAATGAGATCAGGCGTGATGTTCCACCCAGCGTGGTTATGTTTTGAACTGTGTCTGTGAGGTCTTACACATCATAAATTATCATCATAATAAATTGTTACGATTCAAAGTACAAATTACTTTGAATGTTGGGAGACAAACTGTAACTTTACTCAAACAAGATTATTAACGCTGTGGGTTTTAGTAAAAAAAAAAAAAAAAAAACTTTAAATTGATGTTTGTATATAATTTACGAATCAATAATAAACATTAAACCACAATTTGTTCACTTTTATGCCTTACAGATGGGCAGGCAAGTTAGACTTTTTTTTCTTGATGCTATTTTCTCCATTCAGCTTGCCTGGTGTCTTTTTTCCAAGCTGGGTTTTCCATCATTCATCCCTCTGTCTTCTCATCACTCCGTACCTTTGGCCTTTTTTCTTCACGTTATTTTTCTCCTCCTCGCACA
Source organism: Echiichthys vipera (assembly GCF_963691815.1). Lineage (NCBI taxonomy): Eukaryota > Metazoa > Chordata > Actinopteri > Perciformes > Trachinidae > Echiichthys > Echiichthys vipera. Next base: position 22,261,516 of record NC_139828.1, on the reverse strand, counting down.
TTGATGATTCCCAACACACAGTTTAAAAATCTTCCAGTCTGTTTCCACTCAGCGAGTTTCCCGCAACGTCAAGTTTACCTTTTATCATCTCCACAGTTTTCACCTCTTACATCTGCCTGACATTTTTCCCTCTATTTCTTTCTTTTGTTCTTCTTTTACATGTTGTTGCCCACTTTTTTTTTCTTAATCTGCGGCAGATCCAGAGCAGGTGACCCCCCCCCCTGTCCATTTTTCCTCAATCCCCCTCCCTCTTCCAGACATTTGAGATGATGATGATCGGGAAATCTGTCTCTACAGCACGCACACATAGTGAATACACACACAAACACTTTTGGTCCATCTGGCTCTTCACTTTTTTTGCATCCCTCTGACAAATCCCTCTCATTAAAGAAGCCTTTTGGGTCCCTGAATCCCCTAAATCCTTCCTCACATGTGTAAAAAACTGTAAACCTTTTCCATTTTTGCTACTTATTTTGGTTTAATTTACTATTTTACTGCCATCGGGGAATTGAATATGCCTGCACTGTTGTGAAAAATTCAGTGGAATAGTCCATTTTCTCTGCAAGCCCAAACTAGACTTCAAAGTTACCTTTTCAGCGCATATAAATGCAGATTTGATCGACAGCACTTGACTCCACCCTTGGCAGTCAAAATGAGACCGTTTCCACTTTTACCAAGCTTTTTTTTTTTACTTTGCGTGGGGTGAATATGGAAACATGCTGTGGTGATAGCATTATTCTGGTAGTTTTCTTAAAATAAATACAAGCTCAGTTTTGAGTCAAAATGTTGGTATTATGCCACAGCTGTAACCTTTTATTGTAGGCGGCAGGTCATTAAAAGATTAAAGATCTACAAATAGTCTTGCATGAGACTTTATTTCATGTGAAAACCAACTGAACTGCAGCCAGTTCTCTGCCTTTATTTTTTTTATTGGCCTGTATTATGACTCAATTGCATCCATTTCTTATAGATGTCAGTGTTTTATTTACAGGGTTACCCCCAGAAAAGTTGTTAGGTCCGATGGCAAGTGTCTTTTTTCTTTTTTTCATGTGACTGGCTTGGCCAGCACCAGACTGATGGCAGAATGAAAGTAGGGCCCTAAAAGTTCTGTGATAACAGAATCATGGACAGAATTACAAAATTGAGAAGTTCAGAATCCATAGGGCCCGACTCACAGTCAGCCGACTTCCGTTCCAGCTCCCCGACTCTTTAGTTTAAAAAGTGTCCTGCTGTACACTGGCGGAAGCCCTGATTCAGTTAATGTACCTGATACTGTCCAACTGTACATGATTTACAGGATGGTTTAGTCTTCTGTTTCAGATTCTGATGCATGGGTCATTTAAATCTGCCATCCCTGGTTCATGGGACCCACCGAATGAAACCGCCATTGCAGATGAATTGCAAACTCTTTTCTTATTACTTTTCAACGTTAACAACACAAGCTAGGCTAGAGGGTTATACTTGGATGGTTTTGTCTCATGTTTATCTCACAGCTCTTCACAATGCTTTTGATATTTATTGGCTGCATGCCATATCTTGAATAATGTTTATATATTTTAAATCATTCCGTATCTATCAGCACATTCAGAGATGTACTGTATGTGAAAACTATTTTTTTTTAATGTCATGGTATGTGGAAATGCTCCGATCCAATTCCCCGGCTGTAGATCATTTTTTCTCCAGTAGCGGAAAGTGTTTTGGACGGAGACATTTGTCTCTGGCTTCTTTTCAGCTCTGTCTTTGGGGACTCAAAACTGTCACTTCTCCCTTCCCACCACTTGTCTCTCTCCCATCCCGTCCTTTTCTCTCTTCCATCCTCCTGTCTTCCTCATTAGCCGGCTACCTTTTCCTCTAAACAAGTGGAGGAATGCTGATGCTTATTTTCTTAACCTGGGACGAGGAGAAGTTCCCATAGAGCATTGGTGTGATTGACAAGGAAGCATGCTGGAAAGACTCAGAGGTTCTCTGTTTGCCTCTGAATCTCGCTGTTGGCAGCGCGGACTATGTCTCCAATATAGAGCTGGAAAACCAAAGAATAATAATAACACAGGACGTTTTTACTGGAATTAAATTTTCTTGTGCCCATGGCGTTTCTTTCTTGCTTTCATCTCTCCCCGACTTAGTCTCTGCTGTTTATCTCCCTGTCTCTTATTTCTCCCACTAGTTGTTCTCTCTATTTCACTTTCTCTGTCTTTCCCAGTCTAACGTTCTCTTTGGCCCAGAGTCACATTTCTCATGACTGAGGCTATCCTACAGCGTCAGTCGCTGAGAGCTGACTAAGATTCATGAGTTGATGGAGACACGATGTCTCACACCCAGTTTCCCAGAAGCATCCCAAAATTCTTCAGCACAGTTTATCTGTGCAGTCTGAAGCCAGCAATCAGTGGCCCGCGTTGCACATCACGTCAGTCAGTTCAATAGGCACAGTGATGGTAGGGAGAGTCTGCAAACCACAGTGCTTGTATGAATGGAATTCTTTAGGGAAACATCTCCTACAGAGCTTAAACAGCAAAAAAAGATTGACAATTTGTTTTATTTATGTGATTTATAATATGCTTATCTTAATTGTGTTTGGAAATACCAACAGAGGAATACACAGATGTGTACTTAATTTAGTATGATGGAAAACAGACCAGCAGCATTCTGGCTAACTATGTTTTCAAAATGACACCATCACTGTGCTTGATGTGTCATTTAAATCAACCATCTTTATCTTAAGATGGCCGCGTTATGTTTTCCTTGATAGTGTCCGACCTACATTCTTTCATTGATTTAAGCTGGCATGCCAACACTTTTCAGTCATTATACTTCCTGCCGACCAGGCAAGATACTCAGCCTGGCGAGTGACGAAATACCAACAGACGTAAAGAATGCTTTTGGAACAGCGCCCGGCTCAACTGCAGTCTCATGATGTATAAATCCAAGTCACGTTTGAAATCTAGCAGCATTAACTTGGCATTCCCAGTTTTGATCTGTTGGGGCCTCTCCTTTGAATTTGTCATCCTTGAGGAATCCGGGAATGCCGGCAGTGGGCTTTTGGAATGTGTATTTGTCCCTGACTACACCTGAGCGTGCTCACACAGACATGCACACACAGACATGCACACACACACCCACACACACACACACACACACACACACACAGTTTTTGTACAACACACACAAGCACAAGGCAGGCATGCGACATGATATTTATCTTATTCACACTGTAGGCACACATGATACACTATTTACAAAAAAGTCACGTACAAAAAGCCAAGCAAGATGACTATATTCATGTCACCACACACAGACATCCTGACTGACTTTGGCTTTAGGTCTTACATCTTACATTCCACACATCTGACCCCATGACACACAGAGACCAAAACACAGACGTAACATTAATGCGCACCATAATTACATCATTAAACGCTACGTCTCATTCTGCGCTAAAGTAGCACATCCTCTGCAGTAAAGAGACACACTAACATGCAGGTGTGATGACTCTATCCACATTCCACAGACGGATGAACAGACAGACGGCTACCTCTGCAGATTACGTCAAGGTCTCCGGGCTCAGTCTCTCGGCTTGGATCAGATTTTCCAGAAAGCTGAGCACTTGCGTGCTCACGTACACACACACACAACACACACACACACACACACACACACACACACACACACACACACACACACACACACACACACACACACACACTGGACCTGTCAGGTGAAAACAGATGAGCTGCACAGTAGGTGGTAACATGCTTGTCCACATTCCTCACTTGCCTGCTTACATCGCTGGTAACAGGAGTCAAGGGGAGCCTCACCCCAAAATGGGCTAACCAAGCCTTACATCAGTGGGGTTTCCATTGCAGAGACTCACAGGGACGGGGGGGACGGGTTCTGCAGAGCCATCAGCATCGCATGAGGTTACTCCAAGAGCACAGCTTCTGTCATGACCAAACAGACAAATGTGTTAGATGCACTGTAGCTTAATATAAACTGTGATTCATAACACATAGCCAGCCTTTCCTTGCTATTGAGATGAGTGAAATTGCCCTCACTGTACATAACCCTCCCCTCCCAAAACCCCCCCAAAAAAACATATAATGTATGTTTGCATTGGTTTCCTCAGCACTCTCAGGTTTCCTCCTATATTTCAAAGACATGCAAGTGCTGTAGTCTGACGGACTGGAAATTTAAATTTGGCCATGGATACAAATGCGTGAGTGGACCTGACTAGTAAAAAGAATAGCAGTTATCAAGCTGTCAGCTTAAGCTAGTTAATGTGGTTGAAATTAATATCACAATATTATCAGGAATATTTTTCTGATTTCCATTAAAATCTAGATATGGCATATGTATGCACATTCCCCACATAACATTAGCAAACTGATGTTAGGCTGAAGGACCTTTGTTTCCCTGTCATTCTCTCTGTAAAACACACCGTCATATATGTGAAACCAGGGCTCCAGCAGTTCATTTTCATGATTGGTTTTTAATTATAATTTGCTTTAATTATACTTTTCTTGACTAGGACTCCCTTGGAACAGAGATTTTAAGTCTCAATGGGAATATCTTGGTAAAGTAAAGGTTAATGAAAAAAATGCATCACTTTATCATGATATGATTCTACTGAAGTTCCATAGAAACGCAATAATTGATAATGTTGACTTATGCTGAGCCCCACTGTCAATTGAGATAGAAAGGTTACATCTTAGTGTGACGTAAGTTATCCAATTCGGAAGCTACTATAGGGTTTCAGTGCACATAGTGGTAGCCCACTCCCCTCGGTTTGTGCTGCATGCGGTTAGACAGAGTGGTGGTAGCGACTGGGGATGACATTAAGCTACTGGTTTAAATTCCCCGTCCCCATTAATGCCTAGATGGAAATTCTGATTTTGCACGAGAGGTCAGAGTGTGCTGCAGGCCGACATCCCCGGACGTCGTAAAGATTCAGTGTCTTTCCTATGGATGTCACTGCGCTCGCCACTCAACCGTGGTCACCTACCACGGACTGAGGAATGCTGGGAAATGACAGTTGTCCGTGTGAGCCTGATGCTATGAGATAATTTTCCGTGAAGTGACAAGCTGCTATTTAAGGAATCTGCTCAGCACTTGTTGGTCTGTGTCAGCTTTATTCTTGGTGTACTCAAGTTTCCTCTGAAGTAGCTCTGCAGCAGTTTTAAACCCCTCTGAAGTGGTCCGGAGTTTCAATTTAATGTTCGATAAGTTCATGCTACAATTAAGATGCATATTAAAATCAGTGTGTAGTGTACAAATCTGTCAAAAAAATAGATTTGTACACTGGCATTTTGAGGGAACATGTAGAGCTTTGTAAAAAATATAGTGTCTCCAGAAAGTTCATACACCATAATATTTAAAGAAGACTTAGTTATATATATATTATTTTTTTTAAAAAACAGGCATGTTTACCCAAAGAGCCCAAGTTTGATAAAACATGCTTTTTTATGTTGTAGCAAGTGTCTGTTGCAACTTGAGTGATTTCTTTTTCTTGTTGTCTATTGTTCTGATCCAAAAAGGGCCTTGTCACGCAGCCTCCTGTCATCTAAGCTGCTCACATCTCCCCCTACCTCTGTGTCTGTCCGCCTCTCTCTCTCTCTCTCTCTCTCTCTCTCTCTCTCTCTCTCTCTCTCTCTCTCTCTCTCTCTCTCTCTCTCTCTCTCTCTTTCTCTCTCTCTCTCTCACTCTCACACACACACCAACTTCTGTGGTCTTATAAGGTTACAGAGCAGAACTTTCTGAGGCGTTGCAGGACTGTGTGTGTGTTAGTGCTTCCTGTGTTCTTTGGTCCATGATGTTCTCAGGTGAACACTGAACTGGGCCTGCTTTTATTCCTCTATATGCACCAGTTGAGCCTGGATACAAAAAACTGCACACACACACATATAGATGCAGCTTATACAAGCACATACAGGGAGTAGTGAATGAGTGAACAAGGGAGTGGCTTCAGACACAAACTTTTTCTAGCTCCACTGTCTTGTCCCCTCTATTTCTCTTTAAGGGGTCATTTAAGGTTATTTCATCCCACAACACTCCGGACAATGTAGGACACTCAGGTGCGGACGTAGTCCAGAGTTTCCCTTTCACACATGCAGCACACAACAGGATATTATCCATTTCTAATGCATTCGTACTTACTGGAAATCCTCAGTTTGTTTTAGGGGAGGGGGGCACCCAATTAAAGCGTATAGGAGGTGGCAAGAGACAAGACATGACGAGAAAATACACCATGGTGATGGAGCTGGTTTGATTTGGCTATTTCAACAACCGTATCTTGCCATTCCTTGAATCACTCTGACAATTTTGGCGTTGGCCCTTACCGGCAGAAGTTACAGAATCTCGTTGTTTCGCCAGTTTTCATATATTTGCACTTTGTGTTAATAACCCTCCTTCTTTACCCTCAGAGGTTTGTTTTCCACCAGAGAAAAGTCACACTCTCGCTGTGAATACTCTGAACAATGAGATGCTCTATTCACACATGGGTTTACTCTGAGATTTAGCAGACCTTACACTGAGGAACTGGGAGGGTGAATCCAGCCGATTCTTACATCCGGGTAATGTCTAGAAGATTTCATAGGTGAAAGGTGCTTCAGACACATTAAATAGTTGGAAGAGGGAAAAAAGGCGGAATAATAACAGCATATGTATACAGTAACAGCAACATACTGTTAAGAAACTTTACTGATCCACCATAGTTTACATTCCTTGGCGTAGCTGTGTAGGCCTAACATTTTATTATTACGTGTGCCTCTAATAGTGTTTTTTTGTTTTTTTTCAGATAATCTGGCTGAATGTTTACAGCTTGTTTATAACATGTCAAATTGTAAACCTAGATTTCTTGCCCCCAGCAGACTGTTGTAGTGCCTGATGCAGTGTTCCCAGATCTCAGCAGTTACATTGCAAAGTAGAATGTCATCAAATCTTATTGAAATGGCCAAAACTACAAAAATAAGGTAAAAGTTGTAATATATTACCATATCAGCCACTAGAATTACCATCTACCTTCTTATTTATGTCTCCTCCTTTCCTGTGGCTGGCCATCAGTCCATTGACTCTGTGATGCCCATGTATGAGTAAGTTATTTACATCTGAGACAATGAATAAACTCTACAGCCAACATAAACCTGCACTCTGCCCGATGGGACGGAAGCCCACTTTTTAAAAAGCAGATTTTATGAGTACCTTCACTCTGAGTTTATTATGAAGTGTCTTTTTTTTAGTTCTCTTGCTTGCTGTCTTTTTTTCTGCACTCACATTTTCCAAGTCTTTTTCCCTCCATTTATCTCCAAGTCCTCCACTCTCCTTTGCAGTCTTCCCTCACTTTTCTTCTCTCTCTCATTCTTTTTTTCTTTCTTCCTCTTGGCATGAAATAATCTTTATATTTTCAAATCCCTGTCCTTTCGCCAAGACTGTAACTTTCCACTCATTTTTTCAATCTTGAGCTTAATTGCGCTTATAATTCATTAGGCAGCTTGATCCCTACAGTATATGGTGCTTGGTCTGGTCCTGGGTGCATGCAACACTTGGACATTTGCTGATTATCTCACTCTTCTCATTGTCTGTTACTGCACATTTGGGTTTACAAAAGGAATAGATGTTCACATTAATACCTTAACTACTTTATTTTGATACGCATGCAGAAGGGAAGTGAGATGAGACGTGTTTAGTAGAGAACATAAAAAAGTAAAAAAATAAAAAAGACAGAATAAGGACACAAAGCGAAAAAGGAACTTGCTTGAATGGAAAGAGCAAGCTGAAGAAGACAAATTGAAGAAGGGAATGATTATCATCCTTGAATTTTCCTCTTCTATGCATATCTATCTTTCCCCTCTTCAAAACAGAAATATGACAGAGCTTTATTGTGAAAATGGTGGGTTTGCTGTTCTTCCAGATAACCCCTGAGTTAGGTCAATTTTCCAGCTAATAGGGATGGAAGAGGACCTTGGGAGAGGCCCTAATAACAGAGCGGGAAAGTGCATACATCAGTCTCACTCACCACACCAACCACTCTGGCTCCAAACACAGCCCCTCAGACCATATAACAGCATATTAGTTGCTATGCATAACCGCTCAAATTGAACATTTCTGATTTGGTTCAGCTCTAGCCTCTGAGGCTCCCTCTTTCTCACTTTCTCCTTTATTTTGGTCCTCTCAGTCATTCCCATGAGTTCGAAATTCTGCACTAATTCCCATATGCTGCTGCCACAGTAAAGTCACACCAAATTCTCAAAACTTTATAGGTGTGAAGTTTGTGTCTCCGCATGATTTTAAGATGATAAGCCAAATACAGCTGGATAAGGATCAGAGGCTGCTCTCGTGAAACTTTCTGTGTGGAGATTTGATATCTGGACTTCTCTAAGGCAACCTTCATGATAACTATTTACTGTATATGTTGCCACAGTGATGCCAATTGAGTTGCATATAGTTTCAAATGAAAGAAGTTCTAAAACTCTCAGTTGAATTATGCAACAACAGCCAAGAAAAACATGAATCCAATATATCACTACTGCTGTGGAATTATATGGCTCTATGATCCAGGTTATACTGCTTTCCTTTTTAGCAATTCAGATAATCATCATTTTAATAAAAACCAATGGACAAAGATGGTATCAGAGCACTAATAGTTCTGGGATGCTGACTTGTGGCTGCTTAAGTGAAAGTGATGTGAAATTATAGACAAGCAGCTAAAAGGTAGCTTGGCTCTTGGCTGGAGAGACGGCACGAAACAGACTTCAACTGGTGCTGATAAATTCTCTGAGAAAAGGGGATTTCAGGAGGCGCTGTAGATGTGAATCACATACACGATGGCAGTGACGTTCTCAGCCAAGAGCCAATTACAAGAAAGGGATCACGTTCACAAACTAACCTCCAGTGTGAAGGCGGTAAACGGTCCACGCTGTTGGCAGCAAAACATTTTAATTCACAAGTCTGACACAAACATCCATGAATTGGTAAAGCTAACCTAAATAATGCACTGGGGTTTGCTGTCTGTGCACACAGCTTAACATGCTGTGGGTCTCAGGTGAGTTTAATTGTCAGTCCATTTCTGCCTGTTAAGATCACTTTCCAGATGAAATCAATTAGCCAACTTCTTACACCGAAACATACATTGATGTCATAATAAGTCCCTGTGTTGAGAAACACTGGTAAAAAAAGTACCAAAATAACGGTGAAAAGGGTTTATGCCCTAAATGTTCAATGAAATAGCACATATTTAATGTGAATGTATTGCTTTATTATTCATGCGTACAGTGTAGGTATCTGCATTTAGGCCAGTATGCAAGTATGTCATTGTTTTCCAAATGGATCCATACGAGCATTTTCTCATTCATAAAAACATTAATAAAAAAAATCATAGTCAATAGGCAGTTTTGTCCGTTCACTTTAAAAATAACCCCATATTACCGTTATCCAAAACAATTTATATGATTATTTTCTGATCTGCCAAGTTTAGGCAACTAAAAATGCTCGGATAAGGTCAGGGAAAAGTCGTGGTCATGGTTAAAAGAAACCACTGTTGACTGTTGATAGGAAAAAAGTTGCAAACCGCAGTCAAGTCAAAGTTAAACTCTTTGTCCTGTCAGGCACTTGGTAACAGTATCAGTGAGTATTTCCGCTGAAACCTAATGAAATTCACAGTAATAGTTTCTTCTTTTTTTTTATACTGTCATCTTGCAGCCAGACTACATCGCATGTCTATAGCGTGTGGCTGCTGCTAGCTTCACTGTCAGTGTGTTTACATGCACATCAGTAACCCAAAAATGGCCTTACCCCGATTAAGGGAATAATAAGGTTCCCAAGTTACCCATGGTATACATTAAGGGGGGTTGAATGGGAAAATGACGGAGTAACTCGACCATCAGTACAGTAGGTGGTGCTCCGCCAACATACAGCTGGACTGAATACGGCTTTTTTTCTGGTTCACCTTTGACAAAAACACAAACAGCCGAATTTCGGACAGAATTATGACAGAAAAAAGTTCTTCTTGGTAGTGATGTAACTTGCCATTGCAAAGATTTGTGCCATTGAGTTTTAATACAGTTGGTCTTAGAGGGTTTGGAAGTGGCTCAGGTACTGTGAGGTATGTATCTTAAAAAAAATTTAAACAGATTATACTTTTTTTTTTTAGTCAGTTTTATATAGTTTTTTTACTGATTGGGGGGCTGCGTCACAGGTGCGTTTGGCTTCCATAGCCCATGTAGCCACTTCAATCGGACACAATGAACGCGCTATGATGCTGGCATCCTGCGATAGCCTGTGTGCAGCCCATTGAGTTTGGCCGTAAGCCTTTGATCCTTGTCACTGATTCTTACTGGCAGACGAACACCCCTTATAAAAGTCCAGTTAACATATGGGAGAACATCGTGATCAGGATCATGATCCAATCAGAAGGCCAGAACCACAACTTCAAGAATCATTGAACAGTACTGACACAGGTGCTGTGAAGGAGCCTATTTTTAGGCCCTAATTAACAAATGAGCCTAACACAATTGCTTCCCTCTGTTACCGAGAAACATTAGAAAGCTCATCTAGAAATTGCTCTGCAGTTCATCCCAGATACAGATGATTTTCTCAGTGAAAGACAACTTACAGATGTGACCTAAATAGAGGAGAGATACAATGGAAGAGGAAGAAGTAGACTAAAAGTGAGGGCATAACCTCTTGTCTATTTGGACAACTGTCCTATCTCCAAAAAGGTAATGTCAATAAAAATCACATGTGCTGTGTCTGCTCAAGCAAATACCACAATTTCTCCTAAAGCTTATGCAGCTGTGCCTAGTCCATGTTGTTTTTATAAACTTCCTCATCATGGTACACCTCTTCCCTCCTCCTTCCCCTTCCCTTGTATTCCTGTGTCCAGCCCCTCTATTGAACTCTCACCTGGCTGCACTTGGCTAACTTTCCGTTAGTGAAGCCAGTGAACTGCAACATCCCCTCTCCTCTGTCCTTTGTAAACCACAGAGCTCTGTGTTTCTTTACGCCTATCAACCCAGAACACAGAGAGAATTTAGACTCACCTTGGGGCCAAGACTCACCATAATACACTGTCATCTTAGGAGCCTCCAGGAACAAACAAAAGAGTCACTTGGGTCCCATAACACAACTGCGAAGTATATAAAAGCAAAGGTCGAAGACATTCTCAAGAGGGGATAATAGTGTAGCCAGCAGAGAGTAATAATTATCAGTTTAATGAAGAGATAACATGATAACATAATGAGCATACAAATATCTTTATTGTAGTCCAACCCTCCAGTATTGTCACATATCTCTAACAATTTTGACCCTAACTCATAAATCTGCCCGCCTGTTGCCAAGCCTCCAGACTACCTCGCTAACAGGTGCAGAAGCCCAAAGCGCTGCTCATTATCACAGCTCATTACCATCCTGACACAGCACGCGTGAAACAACACATTATCACTCAATTAGCATGACCCCGTGTGAGGCGCCTGGTCCCGTTTGACGGCAGGCTTTCTCCCTGACTGTCACCCTGCATGCTTCTCATGTTTTCAAGTTGTACAATCATGAAGAAGTAACTTGTCTTCAAACGTGTCACTGAAACATATTATTACTATGTGCAAAGACCGCTAGCTTTGCACATAAATGTTTATTTGTATCAGTGCATGTTCTTGCGCTTTTGTCAATGTAACATGCATTCCCTTAGTTGGCTTGCAGCCATTTGCTCATTCATCATGTTAAACTATCCCAGCTTGCACTACACACACACACACACACCAGGCATGTGTGTTTGTCAGCTGTCTGATATCCAAAGAATCAGCAAATATAAAACTTGTTTCAGGTCCCATCCTTGTCAGTCCTGCGTGTTGAAGTCCTCCAGGCTTTTTCATTCGTCAGGACTCACCCCAGTGCAACACTGAGGCCCATTTTCTGTCCTCTCTCCGATAATGAAAAGCAGAGGGCTGCTCTGTCGTCAGCTGGTAATAATGCAGCATTAGGTCCACATGGCTTGCTGATGGGCTCCCTGTTATACATTCAGACCTTTGATCTGCACCAGCAAATATACAATTCTACATTATCACCAGATTTAAGACGGAAAACAAGCGGTGTGTGCTTGTTTGTGTCTGAACTCTGTGTTTTACATTGAAAGGTAGCTGCAACATTGCAGTTGGTATTTAATAAATAATATAAATAAAGCAGCATTAGCCCTGACACAGATGTTTACCTTGTTATTTGACATTGTTTGACTTAAACTTAATAGCATAGCCTTTCTGCTGTCGTTTAAAATTCAGGGCATCCCACAGGCACAGAAGGTCTGGGCGAGAGCAGTGCGTCTGTTATTGCAGTTTAAAGTGACCCCCTGTTCGTACATACAGACTCAACGTCAGGTTTGCAGCTGTGTTTAGCATTGAACTGTTACTTTCTTCACTTGCCCCTAGTATTTCATTTCCTGAGGGATGTTTCCAAGTCCCGGTAGCATGTTTAAGTTTTATCATCGATGATAGGGAAGCCGCTGTCTGTGACAATCAGCTTTTCCCAGTAGATGTACCTGTATGTTGTTGCGAGCTGTGCAAAATTTGCATAACTCAACTTCTCCACTTAGTGCCACTGGTAAACTTTTGATACTTTGGTCAGTGATAGTTGGCAGCAGCATGTTTTAAGGTTCATTTTCAGGGTTCATGATCCACCTAGTGAAACAGCAGTGGAAAGCAGTAGAGCCCAACAGTCAGAAATATGCTAATAGTCTTCTCTATTTCCTCTTGTTTACAGGGTCTGATTTTCCCCATGACCCCAGTGTGATAGCTACCTCTTCATGGAACACCTCTAGTGATGGTAAAGACACACAAGCACAAACACACTAAGCAGGGTTGAGTTTCAACACATCCTTAACAAACCCATAACTTTTATAGCCATGAACATATCTGTTACGAGTAATACACGGTGATATGTCCACAGTACAATCAACACATGTTATCTGAAATTAGATTCAACGATGTGCTGAAAAGGACACTTCCTCCTATACTGCCCTCCTATAGGCCACGGAAGAGGAATATTAATAAAATAAATTATTATTTTAAATTAAATTATTATTAAATCGATCGACTTGGAATATAGCCACATGCACACTTAATTTTCCCACTTTACACTGACCTACTTTTAGATCTCTCTTAGGCAAAAGCTTAAAGCAAAAGTCGAGCTTCAGAATGTGCTGGTGATCTCACAACATCGTCTTACACTCTGCTCCATATATTACTCTTTCAGCCTTACTTATTTCAGTAGCCTCTACTGTATGGTGTCCTTCTTATTTAATCAACTTGCTCAGTTTGGTTTGGCCAGGCATCTTATTTTGAGGTAAATACAGGAAGTATGAAGCATGTTTATGTGAAGTAGAAACCCAGACTTTGCAGATGTGCTGCAGGAGCAAACCATTGGATAAAGATGCAACAGAGCTGTGATCACATAACAGATAAGGCAAGCGTCATGTCTTCTATTCCAGATGGAAATTTCCTTAATTTCCCAGACTGCCTTCTGGAGGAGCCCACGGAAGTTGCTTTTCCCAATCCATATTTATAAACACGAAGATGTCATCCACACAGCACTGATCACCCACGGGCCGACATCAGAATTAGCTTGATAATCAGACTGTATTGGCACACATGGATGTAGTTCAGTAGCTAGCTACCTTTATACCACTTATCAAGCTGAGATTCGTCAAACAGCCATCAAAGATCAGACCTCGGCACTTGTTCAGGTTACTGTATTGTTAGTATTAAGATCACAAAAGAAAAGCAGAAGCAGCAACAATGTTTGTTGTTTGCTGCTGATCCTACTTGACATCATTATATAATGCCCCAACCACTGATGTGCTTAATTGCATAAATATCTGAAGATGCATCAAACACATCAGCAAACTTTTTGAAGGAACACAGGACACATAGGGTAGCCATCATGCACACATGAATGCATCGTTAACATGATAATCTTAATCTTTTTTACTAAGTGAGTTTCTTTGCATCAAAAAGAGAGCGGTGCCCACTCACAGAGGATCCTGCACTGCGTCAATGTGCTCAAGATCTCCAGGAGTTACTTGCACAGTAATAAAAAGGTTTGTGCATTTGCAAGGCTTGTAGAAAACAAACTTGTCAACAAGTCACATTTTAGCATGCACCTCACCTGGTCCAAAACCCCAAGAAAATTGACTACAGGATGCAATAGGGAGATGAAAATACCTTAAGGGCTGCTTGGTTCTCCCAGTTGGTCAGCTTATTTCTTCCTTTCCTTGATCAGTAAGGATTCTTGCCAGTTTCGTAAAAAATATTTATGTTGTGGTGAGGATGGTCACGTCTCCTGGAGCTGCCCAGGTTTAGATCAGCAGATCCTGCCAGAGGAGGCATTTAAAACTGCCGTTCTGCTGTCAGCACTGCGGGAACTAACTGGGTCAGATCCATAAAGTTTTCTGGATATATTCTTAACACTGTTGCCCAAAGTTATCAGTCAAATCTCACCCCTCTCCTCAGTTTGCCCTGGGCTTGGAGAGCTGACATGCCTTGGAAGATGCTCATCATCAGACTTCATTGAACTTTTATTTTTTGATCTCTCATTTTGTCAGGTTTATTTAATTCTTGCAAAGCCAAATCTCCCACAACATCCGTCCCACAGCAGATTCTGTGTACACAAAAACAGACATTGTTAAACACTCGGGCAAGAGAGAAGACGGTAGTTTCTGGACATGATTGAGCAGTTTAGTCAAGATAATGATTATGGTGACCAATCAAGGATGTTTAAAAAATCATAAATACAGCGAGGAGTAGTTCCAAACAGATCATAGTGACAGCTTAATTTTTCCACAACAAGATGAAATATGAAAACCAATAAAGCCTGCTAGTGTGTGTGCATGCGTGCGTGTGTGCTTGTGCGCGTGTGTGTGTGTGTGTGTGTGTGTGTGTGTGTGTGTGTGTGTGTGTGTGTGTGTGTGTGTGTGTGTGTGTGTGTGTGTGTGTGTGTGTGTGTGTGTGTGTGTGTGTGTGTGTGTGTGTGTGTGTGTGTGTGTGTGTGTGTGTGTGTGTGTGTGTGTGTGTGTGTGTGTGTGTGTGCGTGTGCGCGCACTTTGAGCTCAGCCCCATGTCTAACATCTGTTTCTTATCTGATGGATGAACGGTGATTGCACCACTTGTTTTGTCTGCAGGCAGGGTATGGTTTTGATTGACCAAGTAGACAGCATTCAGGTAGCGTTGCTCTATCAGTATGCATCAGTAGCAGGAAGTTATCATGCTGAAAGAGGCTCATTATTGAGCTGAAATCAGGGGTGATGATAGTTTACTGAAGTCATTTTCCCTGGGGCTTTCTTTCTTTCTTTCTTTTTCTTTGTTTCATTTGATCCGTTTGTGCTTCCTTTCCTTCCTTTGCCCTCCCTCTTTCTCTGTTGGAGAGTGACCCAACTTTAATGAAATTCACCTTTATCCGTAGCTGCCAATGCTGCAGTCCCAGCTCCTCAGTGTATCTACTGACTATGTTTAGTTAGCTGTGCAGCCACTCAGGTTTCTGTGCCTGTGTCTTGCTGAGAGCAGCCTGCCTCGCACAGCTTTACTTTAATGTGTGCGTGTGCATGTGTGTGTGTGTGTGTGTGTGCGCACACGTGTGTAACTGAATATAGACATATATTCACATATAGAAATACAATGTTGCTGCTGAGATGAAAAGGCAGGGTATGGTTGCTGCTGAGATGAAAAGGTATTGTGTAACCTGTCTAGTTTGGAACATGCATAGTTTGTGTGCATTGCGGTTGTGTGGGTGTGCGTGTGTTTACGTTTGTGTGCCTGCATGTGAGTGTTTGATTGTACAAAACCACTGCGAGAAAATGCACGCTGATGACAAGGCACCATTTAGTTGCCCGCCACATTAAAGGGACAGTCCGCAGCAACGGTTTGAGTTTCACAGTACTCCTTGTGCCAAATACCACAACACTCACCACGAGACTATTACATACAGAGTGGCTTTGTTGCACAGACATTGGCAGGACATCTTTCTCCTCTTCACCTCTCTTCTCATCATCCCCTCTTGTCGTCACCACTTGTCTCTTTCCTTTCTTCTGCTCCCCACTGCTTTATTGTCAGTTATTATAGCGGCTAATGAAGTGTGCAGGCACACAGCTCCAAAAACTATTTTCTTTTCCATCAACTCAACTAATGAGACGGCGATAAACTGACTCAGTTTGCATGACGTGTCTTTTAAGAGGGGGGTCTGTTCTCATTTAATGTATAAAGTACTTTTTGTTGTAAGACAATATAGTCACACTTAAGCAGCACATTAAGTTGGCGAAGTGTTGCATCAGCATGTAGGAGAGATTTGGTTCACCGCAGATTCCCAGCAGACCTCGTAGTAAGCATGCACACATCCACATTAAGACAAATGTATCTCCAGTAGCAATGACCTCAGGTTAGAGAATATTAATGATCCTATAAATGCAAATCTTTGCTGTTCCCATAAATGCTTCTTTGTGCTTTGCTCAAATTCGCAAAGCCTATTAAACTTAAAACCTGTGCACACCAATTTACTATTTTTCACTCACTATTCTCACTATGCGTTCTTTTAAAATCTGTCATGTGGTAAAAATCGTTAAACATAGAAACCTTGCCCACTGAATCCAATGCGTTTTGTTATTCTGTTTGTTATGAGAATGATGCTGTAGCTCTGTTTCTCTGTCCTTCTCTCTCTCTCTCTGTTTGTGTGCTGTCTTCATATTCTATTTCATCCCCCTCCTCATCATCATCATCCATCTGACCTATATGAGTTATAAAATGATACTTTAAATTCCCCATCTTTGTGTTTTTTGCATTGTTTGTTGTTAAGTGCTTTGTGCTGGGAGAAATCAGTTTATCAGATGGCTTGGATAATGACGTTCACAGGTGTGGTGGATTTGAGTGGTTTAAAGACTTTTGACGGATGCAAAAAAAAAAAAAAAATGCAGAAAATTGAGTCTTACAAAGGTTTCTGACTCAGTGTATAAACATGATTGATACAATGAAGTTGTATTTAATTATATACATGCAAGAGTTTCGAATGAAAAATACAGATTTTGTGTCCGCAGGCCTTTACCCTTTGAGAAACCAATCAGAGGACCAAAAACACATTGTTATAAAGCATTACACAAGGATTCCCTGGATTCTTGGAAAGATTTAGATTCTGTCCAGAATCTTACCTGGAGTCCAATTTCAGTGAAAATAACACAGCACACAAAAGTTTAATGAGAAAATATTGAACTTAAACTGGCCTAATGCTTGATGAAGGAACGCAGTCATGTCTTTAATCTCTAACATCGTGACATTTAAAGTGATTACAAATGGTAACACAATCAGATTCGACAGATATAATTGAAACTCATATACATTGTACATTTTATATGTTCTTTTGCATTCCCTTCTGTGGGAGCATACCCTTTTAATGTACAGTATAGTCATATAAGAGTGGCATGGCTATCAATTAGCTACAACCCATTACACCACCGACATTTCATTATCCGATTTTGCCTTGATAATGCATTTAGATGGCATGTTAAACCACACAGAAGCTACAGGAGTCTGTGTCAGTACATGAAATGCTCTTTAAATGTGTGTGTGTGTGTGTGTGTGTGTGTGTGTGTGTGTGTGTGTGTGTGTGTGTGTGTGTGTGTGTGTGTGTGTGTGTGTGTGTGTGTGTGTGTGTGTGTGTGTGTGTGTGTGTGTGTGTGTGTGTGTGTGTGTGTGTGTGTGTGTGTGTGTGTGTGTGTGTGTGTGTGTGTGTGTGTGTGTGTGTGTGTGTGTGTGTGTGTGTGCGTGCATGCGTGCAGGCTAGATTTTTAGACTTTGCTTAGACTTATATATCGTGTCTGAGGGGCCATCCACAACCAACCAAGACGCGTTTTGCTGTAGCCTCAAAAGTGGTGGAAAAATCTCAGAACACCTCCTTTGCGTTTTCGTCTGGACAGCTAATCTGCATATTTTTTCAAGTGATTGTCATCGTCGCACCTCTCCAACCTATAGCCTTTGACGTCTAACCCTCGACGTTCTCACCCCGCCACGTCACGTGACAACTACAACAAAAATAACGGGCATGCTCAGTTTCTTCTTCTATGTGTTTGGAGTATTTCTGTGCCAGAGTTACAGCGCCACGTATAGGCCTGGCATGTGTACCACAGCGCTTTGAGTCGGTTTCAATGGTTTCGTGTGTACCCAGATTTTCTTGAGACAACGCTGTGTTTAGGGTAAACCTTTTAAGAACAAGGGGGGAAAAATAATCATTTTGGGACGTGTGGACAAACCCTAAATCATGTCATGCAAGAGTGCCCCCGTCCTACGTGGATAGTGGAGTGGAGGAGTAAGTAGATGGAGACGGACAGGAAAGAGTGGTAGAATAAAAACGGGGGGAGATGGAATGGATGATTCTGTCTTCAATATGCAGAGACAGAGAGACAGGACTGAACAAATAAACTAATCTGTGTATGTAGAGTAAGGAGGACAGATAAAAAGTGGGTGAGAAGGGAGAGAGTTAAGGGGAGAGTGGGGGTGTTGGCGGTGGTGTGGTCGATGGTGGGAGTCTCCTCATATTGTCACACACTTTTTATTACCACATTGCTGTGTTAAGCCTGGGGCTTTAGGGAGGACATTGTGTGCTGCGCACACACACACACACACACACACACACACACACATATGCCAAGACAAATGTACCCACTTTTCTTTTTCACAAACATGTCTTAGGCGCTCATTTTGCACACACACCTCATGACAATATTTTAAACTTGGCGTCAGATGAGCTGCACGTACAACCAAAAGGGTTACTAAGGTGACAGGGTATACTGTACCAAGTAAGGGCCCCTGCATGCTCCATGCAGGAAAGAAAAGCTACCTGCACACACAGCTTCTTAGGAGCTATTACAGGACTCAGTTACATAACATTGTTATGATTATGTTGGAATTCTATTAACATGTTTCTCCAGCTGACTCACAGTAGTTTTCTGTAGTGTTGCTATACTTACTGTATGTTCACCTGAATAAACACGCAGAGGATAAGCATATTAGTAGAGAACAAATTTTGAGAATGACAGAATTGCTCTTGCTTGGAAAAGCCTTTTTGTGAAGCAGGAGGCAACTGTGAAATGTTTTTGGTTGCGTTACTGTAGGTGTCAATCTTATAACAACTCTATCTCTAACTTCCCTGGATGGTCATGTTTCACCAGATATATATCCAAAAAAGTAATTTTAAAGCTTTAAATGTAAAAAAAAAAAAAGAAAAAAGAAATGTTCGCCATGCCTAACTAACTAATTTGCATGGCATAGTAAAGATTTAAATGTGTGGGCGTCCTTGCATAGGTAAGTGCGTGTCTCTATTTTTACTCCTCAGCCTCTCTATTCACACAAATTGAAGTTTGTCTGGCTAGTGTTTGAGATCCCCCTGTATGTGTTCTCCTCCTTTTGTTTGTTTTGGCTGAGTTTGTCTGACCAGGAGAATTTCTGCATACCTAAGATGGGTTTTGGGGTTGAGGGAACTTTCCAGAAATTTTTCGTGACATTAACACCAATGTTTTCCCTGCATATTAAACTCTTAGGGTGGCCCTCAAGGTTGTTTTTTGCTGACCACTTTGAGGAATAGAAGAATGCGGTTCTGGGAAATAATCATGCAAAAACGCCCTCTGTACTCGTCACAGTTGGTTCATGTTCACTCCTTAAGAAAGTTCTTTTCTTTTTCAAACACAGGTGATGTTGCATCATAAGCTCATACGCATGCGAGGAAACCCTCTGGCATCATACAGCTATGATGAAAAGTGAAATTAGGTGTCACCACAGTGGCAACCACAACCATAACTTGCAAAACCAGGCTTTGAATGTGTCTGAAAACACAGTTGTTTTACCACTACTTCTTTTTTTGCATGTTTTTTATATATCTAGCTCTGATACAGTATCTAGCTCTGATACAGTAACTGTTGTTTGATTTATGTCTTAGTTCTTGGCCTTGTGTAATACAATGTTTTCCCTCTCCTTTAGTCTTTTTCTCTTTCAATCATCTCATGACGTTTCTTCTCACTCTGCCCCACTTTTATATATATTTTTCCAAATTCTGGTTCATTCCTTCATCTCTCCTGTGCCTCTTTGTCTTCCAGGGTCCTTCTTCATCCGTCTTGAAGCTCCCATGAACAACATCACCACCTCTCTGGGCCACACAGCTGAGCTCTTCTGCCGCGTGTCCGGCAACCCTCTGCCTACGGTGCGCTGGCTGAAGAATGACGCCCCGGTGGTGCAGGAGCCACGACGAATCTCGTACAGGTCCATGCCTTACGGATCACGCCTCCGCATCCGCAACCTGGACACTACTGACACAGGCTACTTCCAGTGCGTGGCCACCAACACCCAGGGTACTGTGTCCACGACAGGCGTGCTGTTCGTCAAATTTGGTAAGAGGAGCTTGAGCGATGACAGTAGCAGATGTATATTCCAAGGCTGCCAGCCAAGCATTTAAAAACTAACTGGCATGCGAATGTCACAATAAAATGTTTTTTTACGAGTGTTTCGAGTGTTTTAACCACTTACTGTGACAAACAAAGACATTTTTTCCTACTCATCCTTTCCCACTAGAGATCTGGCTCCTTTCAGCACTCCTCTCCACCGATTCTTGCTTGTAGCTGGCAGCCCGTGCAGAGAAAAATCTGGGAGCAATATTGTTTATCCTGTTGTAAAAAATCCCCTTGTCTTCTTTTCCAGATCCACTCCCTACAACTCTGGCAGGAAGGCCAACGTAAGTTGCTTTTCCTTTTATCCATTTTTCTCTCTGTTCGCCTGTTCATACTGTACTTACCAGAATGTAATACAGGGGACTGTTTTGTCACTTTCAGGTAGATTTGCAAGTCCTATGGAGTTCTTGCATGCTCATGCATTGGTTGCAAGTGTTAATTTTTTTGTGTTTTTTGGCCCTGGATCACACAAAGGGAGAGAAAGAGATAAACTCATTTTGATTCACTATCTATATTGCTAGTTATTTTTGGGCCTGTTTCCAATGTGTCCATAATTGAAACAAATTTAATTATAGGAGGTCATGACTTCATAGATAAGCTAAAGAGGAATGTAAAGTTTGGTAAATGGATTAAAGAGCGTGTAACAACGTTCCCACTGTTTGCTGACATATTGTCTGCCGACAGTCTGAAAACTGAAAAAATGCAGCATTTTTTATTTAATCCTATAATTCTTATCATAATCCATTGCTCGTAAAGAGCTAACCTAAAAAGTTCTCTGCAGCATAATCATTGAGTAATCAGTCACATTCGAACAAGGCTCGGTCTGTAATTTTCTATTTTATTGGTGCAGGTTTCATTGCGGCTAAATGAATATTTAATACGAGCCTTTAAATCCGAAATGCCTGATGCTCTATTCTGCTGTTTCTGCCCAACCATCACAGCTCACATGGTTCACATTTTAATATGGACTGTGTACACTCAGCCGTGGGCCACAGTTGGAATGTGGACCATGTGGACTGTTTGGCGGGGAACAGGACTGTTCACCAATCACAAAGCAGATGTTGATGTCTATACCACACTTTATAGTGTCTATAAAACATTGATGCTCGTAGTATTGGAAAAAATGGGGTTTATTAATTCTTAGACAACTCTAATCAGATAACAGGCTGTGACTCTAAATGTCATCAAATTCAAAACTTGTGCCATTCATTTAATTTCCGGGCCATAATTAGACGTTCATCTGCTCTCAGGCCTATAATGAAGTTATTATAATAAGAGTCAGTGTCCTGGTGAGTTAAGTTGATTAACTGAAGTCTTCTTGAAATATTGCTGCCCAAATGAGCTGTATAGAAAAATGACACACATCTGTCTCAGTGGTTTCTTGTCGTATAACCTTTTATAGTTGCCTAATTAGCTGCCGGCTGTCTGAACGTACAGCAAAACCAACCGCAGCCCTAATATTTTAACATGAACATCAAATTAAATAGGGCATTGAGAGTAGCAAATAAAACCAAACGATACAAAATGTTTCATAAATAGTATCCACAAATACATTCCACTAAAACCTTTTGAGTCTGGCGAGCTTCCTTCGCTTTGTTTTGACGTCTTTGCGTTGTTTTGGGATAAAACTTTCTCAGTTCGTTTGGTTCTCGCAAGATCAAAGGAATTAAGCTGGATGCTTTTCCCCAATGAGTTTATGGGAAGGCTTGCTGCCATATTCCATGCGGCATTCTGTGAATCAAAACTGCTGGCACACAGTGGATATCAGACACTTACTAAATCTACTCACACACTGCGACGACTGCACACACACACATGATATATATACCTATACGCATGCTCCGTTTCAAACATCTGTTTCTACCATTCCTTTGTGTACATGTTATTGATTTAGTGACAGTGATGAGACAGTTGGCTCACGAAGAAATCACAATGCAATGTTCTCAAAGGAGTTGTCAATGAGATGGAAAAACAACACTGTGACAACACTGGAAATAAAGTAAAATGGCAAAATAAATGTAGATCAGAAAGTGGAAGGATGTGATTGACGTTGGTGTGAGAGATGATCAGGATGGCATTGCTATGCTGGCATGATTTTTAATTATGATCATAAGACTTTCGTAATCCAATTTTACACAAGAGTTATGTATCTTAGTACCATTAAATCACTGCAATTATCATATCAATGAATTTTCTGTGCATGGCAAATGCTTTATCGGTTGTTCCAGCTGATTTAATTAAGCTTTCAGGACTGCTTTAATCTAAGCATCTGAAAGAATAAACTCATTGAAGTTACATATTTAATACGTAAGACATTAAATTAAACTTTTTGTTTGAAAAAAAAAAGTTTGAATACATTAAGTTCTCCTTATGTTGTTTTTTTTCTGCCAACTTGTGAAGGAAAGTGTTGCAGTCAACCGAAGACCAACATGCAGTCTTGAGTCTCATTACAGTCATTACAGACTTGATTTGAACAGACAGGGGCCTCCTTTGACAGCTGCAGAGCTGCTGTCGTAGTGGGCTGATCGTCACTGCTACTCATCATTAGTGCCACAGCCAACTTATTAGCTGTAAAGTATGGTGGCAGGCCGTCAAGAAGACAGGGTCACCTAATGAAGACACGTGATGACCCGCGGCCGCTTACCTCATGCCGCAGCTGTTCAAACGTCAAAACTTCTTCTCAGACATCTGGTTTAGAAGCTTGTCAGTTTCAGTGAAATATACTTCTTTTGTACATCCCACTCCTTCCTCTCATCATCTCTGCATTCAACAAAGCGTTACAGAGAGTGCAGGGACTTCCGTTTTCTTGGGAAAAATTAGCCACAAATATTACTCACAAATTTGGGGGAAAATTTCTTGCCACCCACCTTGTTGAACCTGAACATAACGTGAACTTCATGTCCTCAGTGTTGTCTTTGCTTCGGTCTGTGCTCTCATTTCCATCCCCTCTACGCTGGGCTTATGTATACACTGTGGTGTGTGTATGTGTGTGTGTGTGTGTGTGTGTGTGTGTGTGTGTGTGTGTGTGTGTGTGTGTGTGTGTGTGTGTGTGTGTGTGTGTGTGTGTGTGTGTGTGTGTGTGTGTGTGTGTGTGTGTGTGTGTGTGTGTGTGTGTGTGTGATTGCCTCAGCGTTGGGTTTTTGAGAGAAGCCACAGGCAAACTAAGAGCTGACAGCTCTGATTTTAAACTACGATTCAGGCAGCTTGTGTGCAATGTGGCCGCTAAAGACCGGGGAAACTACAACAGAGTAGATTAGACGTACAGGAAGGAAGAGACAGGGGGAATGGGGAAAGTTTGAAACACAGACATTTTCAGATTTCTAAGGATTCTTTTCCAAGCTGCTGTTTGCTGTATGCCTTTTAAAGCATGTCCATTTAAAGTCTCATGTCATTTGTGACAAGTTTATAAATGAAAAAGGAAACTGTGAATTTCCTTCAAAAGCATTTGTTAAAAGCGCAGTAATAGTTAACATAAAGTCCTTTCAATATGGAGGCCTAATGATTAAATATGTAAGGTGTGTGGCTATGCAAGGCATGTCTGTCCGGGTTTTGAACAATCGAAACTTAAAATCTTAAAAGCAAAAACACTCCGGTCAAGTCTTCATTAAAAGAATAGTTTGACATTTTTGGAAATATGCTTATTCATGTTTTTGCAGAGAATCAGATGAGAAGATATATACGTAGGTAGTAAGAGCCAGCAGACGGATAGCTTAGCTGAGATTAAAAACAGAGGGAAACAGCTAGCCTGGCTTTTAAAGTTCACAATTTAACACATTATCATTTGTTTAATCCATACATAAACAACGTGTAAAAATGACACTTGTAGTTTTATGAAGGGTTATTTGGTCCGCTATACTTCCACTGGAAATCTCAAGTCCTTATTTTTATGACTTGAGTCTCACATCTACAACTCTAAGTCAGTTTTATTTCTAATCCTAAATTCATGCCACAAGTTATCACTAAGAGAAGGATCACTGCGTCTCCTCTACACTGTGCCAATGCTCCTCCTCCTTATTCTCCTCCCTCCATAATTCCCTTCCTCTCCTCCAAAGAGATGTTTTAATAGAGCCAGAATAAACACAGGGTGAGGGGAAAAAGTCTCGCCTGCCAAAATTAGACCCCCAACTTTTTTTCGTCTCTCGCTCTCTGTATGCTGCCACACTTCCTTAATTTGCAGGAAAAAAAGATGGAGACGGCGGGAGAGTGAAGGGAGTGAAAGAAAAACAGTGTTAGCCGGGTAGCAGGAGGATAGTGCCATTTACACTCAGGGGTTGCATGTTGTTCTTTGATTCCCGGGTTCTACAGGGTCGGTGGCGTTCGGGTGTGATTAGCTGTGTGAGCTGGAGGGAGGTTTAGCCGTACACTTGGATCAGAGGCAGTTAATAACTCTGCAAACACTGTGACAGAACAGCCTTAAACTGTCTATGACACAATTACACACTCTCTTCATCTCAATTTTTTCTGTCTGTATTTTCTTTTACTGTGATTCAATTCAATTCAATTACATTCAATTTTATTTATAGTGCCAAATCATAACAAAAGTTATCTCAGGACACTTTACATACTAGGTAAAGACCATACTCTAGGACTTATTTATGATTTACATAGACCCAACAATTCTCCCGTAGAGTACGGTGGCAACGAAAACCTTCCCTATTACAGGCAGGAACGTCAGACAGACCCAACTCTATGGAGGACAGCCATCTGTCTTGACCGGTTGGGGAGGATGAAAAGGAGAGAGAAAGAGAGAAAAGACGGACAGATGGACAGAGAGATTGTCAATCTGCAAAACAGGTCAAGCAGTTCCTTGAAGCTCAGAATATGGAAACAATGATTCCTTTCTTTCATCTAAATAAACCTCTTGTTCATCTCCATGGTAGGGTGAATATAAATGTTTGTAAATGCTTTCAGCAATATGCAATACCCTCACTGCAATTGTCCCCCAATCAGCTGCACATTTCAAGCAAGACAATGCCCCCTGTCAAACTGCAAAACAGGTTACGCAGTTCCTTGAAGCTCAGAATATTGAAACAATGAAACGGACAGCCCGGAGTCCAGATTTAAACCCCATAAAGAATCTCTGGAAAATCCTTGGCAACAAAGTAATGGTTAAGAAACCCACTACAGTTACTGAACTGTGGAAGAGACTGCAAGAAGAATGGACTTAGATCAAAGCAGAGCAGTCTGAGAAACTAGTGATGTCCTGTGGGTGCAGATGTGCTGAAGTCATTCAAAGCAAGGGCCTCTACACTTCATTTTTGAATCCTATAGTCCTGAGAAAACATTGTTGAAATCTTCTCTTCCGACACAATGGTTACTGTTCTCTAATTTTTCTCACTTTTTTTTTGTTTTTCACAAAATAAGGGGTTTTGTTTAAATTAAATTCTGAAAATAACAGTATTTCAGAATAAATTAAGTATTTATACTTTTTATCTAATTTTGAGTGTGTTTATAGTTTGTTTCCGCTAAAATAAGTTGATTCCTGCAGGTTTAATTCAATTATTTCATAATTTCTTATATGATTTCCAAAATGCAGCAGCTCAATATATTGACTTTCTGGATACGTACGTTTTCCTGACAGCGGCAATAAATAGACTTCATGCAACGCTGCCGCTGATTTCAGAGTGTGTCTATGTTTATGATAGAGGGGTTTTCTCCCTGTTTGAAAAGATTAATACGACTACACCCTGGCTGTCAAGGCTGTTTAAATTTCTCAAAACTTTCCCCACCGCTTTTCTCTCAGCACTGGCAAAAAAAGCAATTACAAAAATAGCTGCTTTTCTTCCCCCCCTCCACCGAGCCTCTCTGCTCTCTCCTCTGTCCACTCTGCTGGAGAATAAAGACGACAGGTTTAACAAAGAACAGATTCTGGTTCTTTTTTTGTCTTTTTCTGCTGCTTTCTAAATTGAAGATTGACAGTATTTGATGGAAGATTTCTGCCGTTCTTCTCTTCATTATTCTCCTTTCGAAACATGAAAAGACATTATTTGAACTATATTTTACTCTCATATGTCTTTTCCAAACCACTGTTGACAGTCAATCTGACTGTCAAACATGCATGAAAGTCCTGGTTTGTTAATGATTAGATTTATATGTTTATGTCTATTTTATAGCAGCAACATCTGCAATACAGTCAGACCTTTATTTTCACTTTTTGTATGTTTACAATTCATTTGTCAGTTGAGATCTTGTTTGGGTGTAATTTGAAGACGCAGAGTGATTACTCTAATCAGGCGTGTTTAACTGTAATACAGTATATTGTAACCACACACACAGTATAACCTTTTCTGCAACGTGTATGTGTATATATATCCTGTATATCTTTGTGCTTCAAAAGACCTACCAGCACACGAAGGACGGCTCTGTAATTAGCCAGCTGTCAACACACCTGATTAAATTGACCTCGGAGCTGACGTGACAAGGACCGTGAGGCCTGTACTGCCATCAGCCCATCAGCAATGCAATTATACAGTTGAAGCATCAAAGAGTTAAAAACGAGGGCGTAATTTGACTTTGTATCGACAGGACTGCAGCGTGCGTGTCTCACCTACAGCGATGCATGGGATGATTGACAAATTAGTGTAAAGAAGCAGTTTCCAAAATGTGTAATGACTTGAAGATGTCACACTATGTCGATCTTGGTGCTTGCTTGGGCTTGCTCAAAGGTATTAGGCGCGTAAATGTGTGTGTGTACGGTAATCATAATTTATTGATTCCCTCTTTTCTCCTTTCTGCATTGCAGCAGCTGTTGTGAAGGCTTGTACTTATCGTGTCTGTGTGATTAGCATCTGATTTATTAAGACGGCTTTTAGGTGTGTTCAGTGAGTGTAGGAGGATGAAAAGGATGCCGCCAATCGGCTTTATCTGGCAAATGTCAGCAAAGCATCCAAAATCCTCATTAATGTAGTAACAACATGTCAAAGTTTTTACCTCAGCTTCAATTAAGCTCTTAAATAAGATTATCATTTAGGTAAGTTTGTGGTGGATATTTTGCTCTCAGCTATATCTTTCATGATCTAGAGTCTAGAGACAGACAGGCAAACCAACTATCTGACTTATCTGACTGTGTGGCATGAATATAGGTCGCCGCAAGGTACATATCTTATCAATTTAGTGTGATTACCACAGTGCATTAGCTGCTCAATCAACATCATATTTAAGTTTAATGAGCACACAGGCACAACACCCTGTTTGAAACATATCAGTTATTGCCAGATGTTGTGTTCATGTATTTATGGCTTTCTCTCATTTTTAAGTACAGCTCCACTGCACTGCTGTCTTTTTCTCAAAGAAAATACAAGGCCATTTAATAGCTTTCCAACCACAGACTTCTCAATATGCCTGCACCTTTCCTGCTTCTTTAGTAATTGACAAAACTTTTCAAACAACACTGACACTTTCAGGTTGCAGTAACAGTAGGATAATGTAACCTCCGCCAGATGGATTGATTCGCATAATTTGCATGTGCTCTGCATATCCATGTGGGAACTCTCAGTTGGAGATCTTTTGCGAAGAGGCGAAAATACTGGTTGATGATTGGATAAATCACCTGTCTATCACTAACATAGGTGGCCAAACATAGGTGGCCGAATCAACCAATCAGATCAACGAAGCGTATGACGTACTAACAGAGCATTGAGGCAAAGTAAACAACATGGCGGTAAAAGATATTTGCCGTTTTTGAAACGTGAATTTACAGATAAAAGGCACAATTTTAGGTGCCCGATCCATATTCCAACAGAAGGATCCAAGAGAAAAAAGTATTAGCGAGCGGTTTGCTCGATAGCTGCGCTCATCTCATGTGCGGAAGCTACCGTTGTTTACACTTCTCATTGCATCACAAAACTAGGAAGAAGTTTCACCTCTCATCCAAGAGGCTTTATCTGGTCATGTACGCATCTGACCAGGCTGGGACTCACTAATTAACATATTATACTGGTTGCCTGGCATGAAGTCACTGTGCCCGGCCAATAAATAGTCTGGCATGCACCCTACTGTAAAACACAAATTAGCTTCTTTAGAGGTACATTTTGTTACTTAATCAGAGCCACGCTAACTGTTCCCACCTGTTCCCAGTCTTTGTGCTAAGCTAGGCTAACCGGCTGTAGCTTCATATTTAGCACAGCTATGAGAGTGGTATCTGGAATCTGAAATGTGCTCCTGAATGTGGAAAAATAAGCCGGTTTATACTCAGGTCCACAACTTTAAAACCAGTCTCTCCTCCCACTCTGCTCCCTGCTGCCCTCAGCATACAGTATGTGTTGTTTTTGGTCACAATAGGCTCTTAACTCAGACTGTGAACTTGTGTGCGCTGTATTGAGAAACTTTGGATTTTGGTTTCACTTCTCCTCACCTCAGTGCCAGTGTCAACACGGCTGTGGTTCTCAGATGCCGGCCAGGATTGATGATGATTTGCTCCATACCACAAGCATCGCACCCATTCAGACTGAGGGGATGACAGGCCCACTCAATTTTTGGATGCACTACTCCTCTGCCACATACTGATCCACTTCAGCACTTCACATCAGAACAACATGGGGGGTGGGGGGCTTACTATACTTAAACTTACTTTGGGATCCAGTTAAAAAAATATGTATTTCAGTCTGGAACGTTTTGAGTCATTATTCAGACCTGCCAACAACAGGCTTTACACCAGTGGAGCTGTCTCAACCCGTAGTTTAACTCAGAGCTGTTGTAGTATTCCCATATTTCTTAGTAGGCTTGTTAACTGCCGAACATGGAAAACGGAATTCAAATTTATTTGCAAAAGAAAAAAAGTACATTTATCAGTGTTTTACATTCACTGATATGCAAGGCAAAACAAAGACAGCCTACTGAGACTTTCTTCACCTCTGTGCTCTGTCCCTCTACACGTCCGGAGTAGACTGCCCCCCCTCCCTCTTTCTGTCTCGAAAAGCTTTTACCCACACACAGTCACATACTGTATATGCAGTTCTACATAAAACACAGAGTCAAAGAACTGCACACGCAGTTACTCTTACAATCCCTATCTCTCACACGTGTTTAGTTAAGCCCTCGGTGGGTCTTAATTGCCGTCTTGTTGTGGATTCTTTTTAGCGCAGTGCTGATTGATAGGGGTTTAGGGCCCTAATATGGCTCATCGGGGACAGGCCCTTTGACATGGTCTGGTCCCAGGGCACCGGAGCTGTTTGAAACCAGAGATCCAACTACAGCCCCCTCCCACAAGCCTGGATGCCTCTCTGCTAAATGCTGCCCAGGTCAGGGGGCTCCACACATACAGAGGGGTGACACATGAACACACACACACACACACACACACACACACACACACACACACACACACACACACACACACACACACACGTGGGGACTGTCATGATGTGTAGCCGGCTTTAACCATTAGAGCAATTTACATTATTAGGCATTAGTGAGGGTGTAAGTCTATCTTTACATACTTTACCGCACACCATGAGTTTCATACACAACTCATTATGAACAAGGCTTTCACACTCAGCTTGGACAGGGCCCACTTCCTGTTTCCTGTTTCCCAGAATCCCCTGTGTCTGTCTGTTGGTGATCCTGGCAGGTCTGGTCAAGGTCAGGTCTGGTAAGAAAGTGTGTGTGTGTGTGTGTGTGTGTGTGTGTGTGTGTGTGTGTGTGTGTGTGTGTGTGTGTGTGTGTGTGTGTGTGTGTGTGTGTGTGTGTGTGTGTGTGTGTGTGTGTGTGTGTGTGTGTGTGTGTGTGTGTGTGTGTGTGTGTGTGTGTGTGTGTGTGTGTGTGTGTGTGTGTGTGTGTGTGTGTGCCTAGATGGGGTTTGTGGGGGTTTCCCTGAACTTTGCCCTAAACCTCCCGTGAACACACATAATGCACACACTCCTGTAAAGAAAAAAAAACACACATATACGCGCAGACAAGTACGCACAGAAAGTGTTCTTTCTTTGCCCTTAGCAGTGGTGCAGTGCCAGAGAAACAGAGGGAGGCACAGTGTACCTTGAGTCTTTCTAGGTATAAACAGAGGCTTTTGTTTGCAGTTTGGGCTTGTATTCTGTGAGTCTGAGCCAGGGGATATTCAACAATTTGTAGAGCTTAACAGGATAAATGGAGTTTGATGTAGAGAGTGTTGATAAAAGAAGCACTTTTGCACAGTTGAAGTCAGTTTATCAATCAGCGTTGTATTTGTTGGTCCTGCCGTCTACCAAATTGCATCCATGCAGTAAGACTAAAGGTCATTTCGGGTTGTGATAATGCAAGTCAGTAGTACATTTAGCTCCCACCTCTTCTTCAGAGAAAGATTTTACCAGCAAGACATTTGGACGTCAAGTTCAGCCAACATTGGACTGGCTAAAAGAAGAAGAATGAAAAAAGAAAGAATTTCTTAGGTTTATCATTGAGACTTATAAGATAAATCAGCTAAATCATGATCGATTTATCAAACTTTGATGCTCTGTATACTTAATTACAGTTAACAATAACAGATACATTTATATTTCACCACTTCAGTTTAGTTATTCAGCATCTTTGTGTGAACAGGATCATTAATACATTACATTTAGGCATTCTAGGCATCTATATTCACTCCCATTTTCTGCTCACAGATATGTTTTTGTAAAGATAAAATCATTTTCATATGCAAAAATATTGGCTGTCGGTATAACCTGAATTGGTCCCTTAAGGCCAGCATGTAGGTGGGCTCTGCTGGTCGGCCAGCCAGAGGACAGATTAAGTGATGGAGATCGAGGGCGGGAAAACGGGAGGTGGTTTGTGTGTGTGTTAATGTTATACTTAAGTAAAGTTTTGTTTTTTTTAAACTTTCTCTCCACTTTTACTGGAGAAAGTACTTCAAGCTTCAAACTAAATTGCCAAGTTACAAAAGTTTGTAGCACAAAAGTTCCATTGTCAACCAAACACTTCAACAGGCTGATATAAGAGCCTGGTTTCCTAAAACAAATACATTCCCATTCAACGAAACTCAATTCTGGATTTATGTTTGTAAGAAAAACAAGCAGTTGTGTAGCAGTTATGCAGCAATCCACAATGGTAAAGGCATGTTTTAAATCCAGGAGGAAAAAAATGTTTCCAAACATAATTGAGAATCCAGTGTAGTTGTATGGGTATATCATTTTGTAGGAGACAGAGTTGCAGCAGTTTTTTCGACAGTGAGACGACTCTAGGCAGGAAGTTCATATAACTCACAGAAGAGCGGATACTTGAAGGACCCTGTTGTAAATATTGGTGACAACTCTGAGAGTGTATGTCAGTTCCTTGTACCGACTGACTAATGTGCTGGTTAGTTATCTTTGTTTGTAAGAGTGCAGGAGCATGTAAATTATCTTTTATTGGAAGAGAGCTGCGACAAAGCAGAACTACTTAGAATGTTCCACTATTGAAAAACCCCAGAAACTTCAGACAACATGCCTGAACTCAAAGAAAGAAAGCTGTAATTGTAGTGGTATATATAGCAGAGAAATAGATTTTCCAGTCAGGAAAAACACTAACTAATGTATAAGTCATCATCAGTTAGTCATCAGTGAGTCTCGCAGCTGCATTGCATTCTGGTATAATGAGGCTACTGTCAATGGATCAATTCATGAGTGCAAAGAAAGTAACCTAGTAACCTGAATTTGAGGATCTGGCCTCAAAATCTCGTAGTTTTCCCCTATACATTTAACCAAGACATACAGATCATATTGTAATCATGTGTTATTTACTGGCTTTGTGTGAATGTTTGAATGTGGATATCCTTTAACCCGACTTGAGCTCTTTATGTTTGTTTTCTGCGTCCTTCAGACACCTTTGACTGCAGAGTGTGTAAAGAGGGATTATTTATGGGCTCCACCATGCAAGTGTTTTCCTTCCCCCACAATACATGCCTGTAGTGACTCTTAATCACTTTCATCAAGGATTATTCCCCTTTTCTCAGGAAGCCACGCTCGTGTTCAAACGTGTGTATTCTTGTTTCTTAAACACCGTCATAGTCCGCCAAAACATGTGTCCTCCTGTCTTTTTTAAGTGTCTGCCTTTGTGAGTTCAGATCGAGATCTGTGATCTAGGCAGTAAGCTGTTGTAAATCATGGAGGGAAGTGTGTGTGTGTGTGTGTGTGTGTGTGTGTGTGTGTGTGTGTGTGTGTGTGTGTGTGTGTGTGTGTGTGTGTGTGTGTGTGTGTGTGTGTGTGTGTGTGTGTGTGTGTGTGTGTGTGTGTGTGTGTGTGTGTGTGTGTGTGTGTGTGTGTGTGTGTGTGTGTGTGTGTGTGTGTGTGTGTGTGTGTGTGGAAGGGTACATCACAAATCACAGAAGTAGCTTAGCTCTCGGCTATCTCTTTCCCATATTCTTTCTTGAGAGCTTTTCCTGTTATTATTATTTCCACGCGGACGTTTCAAGGCAGCCTGGAGTCAATTCAAGGAATGCTAATAAGAAAAACTAAAGATTGGAATTTTTACAGCCACAAAGAAAATTAAAAACAAACACTAAGCTTGTAATACTGCTTCAGGAGGGGGAAAAAACCTTTATAAAAACAGAACATGAACTGCTATATGTGCAATACTCCTTTGTCAGCACAAAACAATTCCTGACCTTCCTGATTGAAGCATGATGGACTTGAACAATGCCAATTGTTGGATCTTCTTGTTGTTGGGATAACAATTTTTAGTCATACACACACGTACTACATTGTGCAACAGCAGTTGGACTTTAGGCCTAGAGCTAAACTGTTTCCATACCTCAGCCTCCTTCTTTTCCTCAATTATCTCTCAATTTCTCTTCCTCCCAATTTTTCTCTCTTAGTTAACTTTTCTCTCCCTCCTCTCTATCCCCCATTTTTAATTTCCTTTTATTGTTTTTTTATGCTTCTTCTATATCTGTCCATGTTATTTGCTCTCTGGGATCTCTACAGCCAGTGGGTCAGTTATTAGTCAAACAAAATCTTCCCACCCTCCACCTTTAGTTCACCTCTCTAGTAATGGATTCCACTGCGTAACCCCTGCGCTCCATTTGTTTGTGTGTGTAAGTGTCTGTCTAAACACCACTGGGTTTATGTTAGGTTTTAGGAGACATATTGCCCTCCTGTCCTGCTAATTGACAGGCTGATTGACACCCTCACTCCCGAACCCCTCCCCCTCCCCCTCACCTTGACCTCCGAAACCCTGCAGTCCTTCGTGGAAGTGATGTCAGCGGCTCAGAAGTGTTGTGAGGAGTGACGAGATTGATGTAGGATCCTTCCTTGCATGTTGAATCACCATGTATGCGTTAACCCTATTATTAAAACTCTTTAGCATCACCTGCAGTCATGAAAGACTGGGCCTTACAACAAATACTTGAGCAGAGTGCAGCACCAGCATCGTTTGTATATCGATGGGAGTCATCCTGTGGACTGTTTTAGATAAGATCAGCATTCAAATTGCTTTCAGTGAAATGTGAACATTAATAAATGTTTAGTTTCTACCTCAAATCAAGAGTATTTCAACCATAGGCTTTTCCATAAAAGCTTTACCCTTCGAACAAACCAGTGCCTGCTGCGTCTTTTCTGGGAAAATTCCTCAGACTCACTGTGATGTGATGCACTAACAATTTCTTGTTTGAAATAAATACAAGAACTGTATATTTAGCATGAGCAGAGAGAGCCACCATGACTGTAAGCCACGTTCAGGCCGACGACAGCATGTGAAAATGCAGCCCCCTCATTCATTTTAACAAAGCCATTCCGGTGGCACAGTGGGAGTGCCAAAGCAGGGGCAGAAAATTTGCACGGTCGTCCTGCAAAAAATAATGTGTGACCAGCGATGATAACTTTCCAGTGCAGTAAAACCCTTGCTTTTTTTGCCGCGCTGTTCCGACTGTACTTGTATTTTAAGTGCTCTTTCCAACAAAGAAAAAAACGTCACACCTGAAATATAACAAAATCCAACGAAAAGGATTTCAAAAAAGAAGAAAATCTACCAACTTAAATCCACCCATGATGTCCTCTCCACATCATTCCTTATGCCTCTTCTTGCCTTCTTCCTCTTTCAGTATGCTCTGTATCTCTCTCTCCTTCTCCCCGACAGAAGCCTCTTTTGTTGCGGTCAGCGAGCAGTAACACGAGGACCTGAGAGGGCTCGTTCTTTCTCCATTGTGTCCTTATGCAGCGCCTAGTTGCCCATGCTCGCTGTTCATTCCCAGCGCTGTCACGGGCCACTGGCAGCCACAGACCCCAGTCAACCTCAGCCTCTGGTGGCCATTTTGGCTCTGTGTCAGTACGAGATCATTACACAGTGCAACCACATAAGCATTCCACAATCCTCCTATGATAATTGAGTTACATTGTCTTTAATCACACACCAGTGTAAACCACTGCCCTGCTGTTATTGTTGGCTGCTGAAAAATATCAGTACATATTTCACCATCATTGCACCGATAAAACTCACTTTTGCAACATGCTATATTTAGGTTTTTCTGAATATTAGTTCTGCGGTTCTTTTTTTGTTATTTTAAACATGCTGAATAATGCTGAACATGTTTTGTTTGCTCATCCTTTCTTTTATGATCTGTGGCAGACTCACTTCCCGGGAGGAAACGCAGTCTCTTTAGGACAGCGACCACACGATTGTCCATTGTTTTTCTCCCTCTCATCATCTCTTGTCCATCCGCTGCTTTCCAGATCCACAAGTGTCTTTTATTTGTCGTTGGACACCTTCCCTTTAAAAGCGCATGCATCTAATCTATCTAACACCATACACATGTTCACAAACACTCTGAAAAGGCCCAACAGTGAAGTATCTCTAGAGCCAGTAAGCTCAAGAACATATTTACTGCATTACAATACACACATGCCCTAAATTAACCAAAAAATAAAACTACAAATCTGAGTTTAAGAGCTATGCCAGTGATTTTTGCACATTTCAAGCAATGTACTACACATGACATGACATTTACATCACATCTATTTATCCACATAGCTTTGTTTTATAAATTCTGATCGGTTTGAGAAGGCTAATTTTCATCTGTTGTCCATGCCAGATGTCAATAAGGCATATAAAAACAGAATAAACAACATATCTTGTAGCATTATTGAATATACAATATAAGTATAAGTACCATGCACAAAATAGTACAACACATATTGACCCATACATTTTTCATTTTGGAGCTAAAACACTAGCACGGTCCTTTAAAACCACATTTCCTGATTTTATTAAAAGGGATAATTTTCAGGTTCATACTGGTGTTTTGGGTTTCTGTAAGAACAGTCTGTCTGAAATGTTTTGTTTATGTGCCTGTTAAGTCCCCCCTTCTGAAAAAGCCTAGTCTGCTCCGATTGGTCAGCATAACATTTTTGGGATTCGGGGGTTGCTGTTGCACACTACAACAAAACCAGGGAGTGTATGTTTTGTATATTTTTTAAAACACATACAGCACAAACTGAGGGGCATCCTCAATCAGGATCTAACAGCTGTGGCCTCATGCTGCTGGCAGCTCATCCCCTCTTCACTCAGCACCCACAGCAGCTCCCTGAAATCCAAAATGTCATCAGGATCCGCCCCTTGCCTCCTCACCCTCAATATCCCATCCTTGCTATGTGCCCTTCAACAAAGAGCGTTGAGTTTCACATCCTTTCAACCCCAGAAATCAACACAAATCAGTCATCCCAGCCCACAGCTTCTTGATGAAAAATACCCAAGTTTACATGCAAAAGGCCTAAATAGTTGTTTCATTATCAAAACATAGAGCAAAGTATGGACCCAACAATAAAGTTAGTTTCTTCTGTAATTAACAGAGCATGTGCTACAGATGATGATTATCACCTGCAGACTTTTAAATTTAGCAGTGATGCCTCAATTTTTTTTCCAACACTGGAGCTATGATAGATCACACACTGACAATGAAACAGAGAAGAGACATGTGGATGCTTTGCTATGGCATCAGCTGTATCACCACCTCAGTCGTTGATTATCTTTCTAGTTTATCTTTATTGAAGTATATAAGTGATTTTATGTTTCTTTCGTGCAGCTGGTTGGCAGTGTCCCGTGTTTCAGAGTCATTGTCCCAGGAGAGAGCCTCATGTTGTGGCAAAGAAAGAGAGGGAAGCATGGAGGTGGAGGGATGTGTGTTCCTGCAATGATAGGAAGAAAAGAGAGACTTGTCGTTTTGATTGATTACGAGGTCTAAAGGAATCCAGGCTTTTGTCTCTAGTGGCAAATTTAACTTTTTGAGTAGGATTAAGCATCAAGTCTTCTCTAAATGAATCATGCATTTTTGGATACATCAGTCAGGAGTCCTCATACCTTAAAACTCATCTCTGAGGCCATGGTTTAATGTGTTTGTGTCTATATTTGTGTCTATACTGTAACAGGTATTTTAGTTAACGTAGATATAACTTCAGTTGTTCAGTTGTGCAGTTGTTGCAGTCAAAGCACATAATACTGTCCGCTTCTGACGTCAGTGGGCAACTGGGTGCCGCTCACTCTCCGTCTCTCTCTACAGAACATTAAAAAACAGATGAGGAAAGAGAGACTGGACATGTTACATTGTAGCAAAGATCATTTCAAGTATAAGTAATTTAACTTTCAGAATGAATGCTTTAATTCCTTGAAATAGCCTGCTCCCAAATAGCTAGCTGTTAGAAAATTGTGCGTATACTCTAGCATTGCTGGGGAACACAACAATGTCATGGCAGGTGTATTGCTCAGGACCCAATGAGGCGTAGTATATAGACCTTTACTTTCCTCTGTCAACACCCGCATGACATTAATTAAAGGGACATTTTCTAGGAATTCTATTTATGTGCATCTCAAGTATGGATGTTGGCAATTTATAAATGCTGCCTAACTTGTCTCTTTCTTACTTTCTTTGAAGTTACCAAATCAGGAAGACTCATGTTTGAAGTTCCACATTAAAGTATTTATATTTTACGTTTTCTGCTGGCTCGCTCACGTCTCTTTCATCTCTTCCAAAACAGCTGGCATTGAAAGTGTCTCCAGCACTTGAGCTGCAGTCAGTCTTTTGTGGTACTGGCACCACCCAGGTGTGAATGTATGCAACCATATGGATGTGAATCAGGAGGGTGCTGGAAAAAGAGCATGGCTGCTTAGCAAGCGCTTCCCTGAATAAATAATGAGGTTGGAAAAAATCTAATTGGACAATGAATCAATGAGAGACTTGTCGTTTTGATTGATTACGAGGTCTAAAGGAATCCAGGCTTTTGTCTCTAGTGGCAAATTTAACTTTTTGAGTAGGATTAAGCATCAAGTCTTCTCTAAATGAATCATGCATTTTTGGATACATCAGTCAGGAGTCCTCATACCTTAAAACTCATCTCTGAGGCCATGGTTTAATGTGTTTGTGTCTATATTTGTGTCTATACTGTAACAGGTATTTTAGTTAACGTAGATATAACTTCAGTTGTTCAGTTGTGCAGTTGTTGCAGTCAAAGCACATAATACTGTCCGCTTCTGACGTCAGTGGGCAACTGGGTGCCGCTCACTCTCCGTCTCTCTCTACAGAACATTAAAAAACAGATGAGGAAAGAGAGACTGGACATGTTACATTGTAGCAAAGATCATTTCAAGTATAAGTAATTGAACTTTCAGAATGAATGCTTTAATTCCTTGAAATAGCCTGCTCCCAAATAGCTAGCTGTTAGAAAATTGTGCGTATACTCTAGCATTGCTGGGGAACACAACAATGTCATGGCAGGTGTATTGCTCAGGACCCAATGAGGCGTAGTATATAGACCTTTACTTTCCTCTGTCAACACCCGCATGACATTAATTAAAGGGACATTTTCTAGGAATTCTATTTATGTGCATCTCAAGTATGGATGTTGGCAATTTATAAATGCTGCCTAACTTGTCTCTTTCTTACTTTCTTTGAAGTTACCAAATCAGGAAGACTCATGTTTGAAGTTCCACATTAAAGTATTTATATTTTACGTTTTCTGCTGGCTCGCTCACGTCTCTTTCATCTCTTCCAAAACAGCTGGCATTGAAAGTGTCTCCAGCACTTGAGCTGCAGTCAGTCTTTTGTGGTACTGGCACCACCCAGGTGTGAATGTATGCAACCATATGGATGTGAATCAGGAGGGTGCTGGAAAAAGAGCATGGCTGCTTAGCAAGCGCTTCCCTGAATAAATAATGAGGTTGGAAAAAATCTAATTGGACAATGAATCAATGTCCTCAATAGATTGTTTAGGTTCTGTGGCGAGGTTCGCCTTTCTGTTTAGATCTGGATTATATATCGGGTCTCTGCAGGAAAAGCCTTTCCTTGTAATTAACTATTATAAAA
This sequence comes from Echiichthys vipera, assembly GCF_963691815.1. Classification (NCBI taxonomy): domain Eukaryota; kingdom Metazoa; phylum Chordata; class Actinopteri; order Perciformes; family Trachinidae; genus Echiichthys; species Echiichthys vipera. The sequence goes on along the minus strand of NC_139828.1, from coordinate 22,222,829 downwards.
CATTACACAGAGGGCCTGTGGCGTTGGTGTGTAAAATAAAAGGCCTGAACTGCCATCCACTGTTTACACAAATAGCAACCGCACTTGGCTCTCCCAGCCTGGGATAGCTTGCGCACACAGACGCACAGAGAAACAAATACACAAAAACAAAGTAAGATTTTCGGAAAACCTCAAATGTCTCACAACGATTATGGTTATTGTAGATGTGTCTTTCCTACCCATGTCTCCCTTTAGACATAAGTCATTTCTGCTGCACTGCACAGGATACAAATACTTTAGTATGCCTCTCAGACACGGCTTTCAATTTAAGTCGACTTGAGTGAAAGAAATTAAAATATAGAAAGCCGTGAGGGGCGATTCTTTTGGGCTGAGCTGGTTCGGTTGAGGCCGTTCTGACTGGCCAGAGTTGTAATTTGCCTGCGGGGATCTGGCTGCATTGTGGCGGATCGTCTGCTCTCCCTTGTCATTTACTTGTCTGTGTGTGGCTTAATGTTAGTGTGGATGTGTGTGTCCACCATATTCTGTGACGCACAACCCAACTAACCTCTCGGCTGCCTGGACACACTCCAGCCCTCACTTTGTATTGTGTGTGTGTGTGTGTGTGTGTGTGTGTGTGTGTGTGTGTGTGTGTGTGTGTGTGTGTGTGTGTGTGTGTGTGTGTGTGTGTGTGTGTGTGTGTGTGTGTGTGTGTGTGTGTGTGTGTGTGTGTGTGTGTGTGTGTGTGTGTGTGTGTGTGTGTGTGTGTGTGTGTGTGTGTGTGTGTGTGTGTGTGTGTGTGTGTGTGTGTGTGTGTGTGTGTGTTTTCTCTCATGCTCTGAGCTGCCTTTTCATATTATGCTTCATTACATTCAGAACAGTTGAAGCCCAATCAATCATCGATCTCACAACTCGTTTATCCAGCTTTCGTAGTGGCCGCTATAACAAGACTCTCCTCTTACAGCTTTAATGCCAGATATGATTTTCACCTAAAGAGATGGAGCTCTTTGCCAAAGGAAAAAATATCTGAAGATGTAGCAGTTTATGAGTTTGTGGCATGATGGAGGGGTGCTAAGCTGTCTGCAGGCACACCGCAACACGAACTCATTATTACCGATTTCCACATTTTAGTAGGAAATTACATATTGCAGGGATAAAAAGGCTTAAACCTGTATTAAACTGTAAATGTAGATTTACCCTATCTCTATGGAATCGGCAGTATGTAGACCACTGTGCTCTATGGCTCTGTGTGTATGTGTGTGTGTGTGTTTGTGTGTGTGTCCATGTCTGGAAAGCCCATTTAGATATGTACAGACGGGGGCCAAGGGAGAGAGAGCTGACCTTGGCCCTTCAGTCACTTAGCACTCCTCAGAGAGAGGGGACCTAATGACCCCATACTCACACCAAACTCACAAACCACATTACGGTGTGTGTGTGTGTGTGTGTGTGTGTGTGTGTGTGTGTGTGTGTGTGTGTGTGTGTGTGTGTGTGTGTGTGTGTGTGTGTGTGTGTGTGTGTGTGTGTGTGTGTGTGTGTGTGTGTGTGTGTGTGTGTGTGTGTGTGTGTGTGTGTGTGTGTGTGTGTGTGTGTGTGTGTGTGTGTGTGTGTGTGTGTGTGCCATTGTCACCTGGTTTTTAGTTGAATCTTTAAAGTGCAGCCTTAGAGTTTGTGGCGTAATGAGTGTAATTCACACGCTGTTGCGTCCCTTGTAAACTACCTGACTCTCGTCAACAAAGGCGGCCTAACATGGTTGGGTGATAATGAAGCATTCAGCCCCATGAGGCTCTATTTTACAGTTGAACACAGTATGAAATGAAGCAGTGTGTTTTTGAAAAATAGAATGAGAACATTAGTGTTTTAATGAAGCAAGTAGAGTATTGTTCCCTTAACTTGAAGTAGATAAACAAAGTTGTAAAACGAGAGTAATACTGTTTAGTGAGTATTCTTCCAAAATTTCACAGTCTGTTCAGTAACAAATAGAGTGCTTCTGTTTGTCATTACTGGAGCATGAGGATGTACTTTCAATCAGCCAATAGCTACAATATGGTTCTTTTGTGCTTAGTTTTGTGAGTCCTTCAGTATGTGTGTACGTGCAGTGGCATCATGCACTCCCCTATATATTGTGGTTATGGCTGGTCTTAAAGTCCCCATATGGCACAATTTAAAGCACATGACACAGTGATCTCACACGCTGCGTGTGTGCGTGCGTGCGGGCGTGCGTGCGTGTGTGTGTGTGTGTGTACAGTTTATGGAATGAGAAAGGTGAGAGATCCAGGGCGGAAGAAGAAAGAGAGAGGGAGATACATTGATTAAAAAGGAGGGCAAGAACAGAGTGTCATGTAGAAAAGGGTAAAAAAAAATCAAGGAGGTAAGAAGTTTAAAAACATGATCATTAACCCCTTCTCTCTCTCTCTCTTTGCATGTGTTTCAGATTAGGGCTCAAGATGACATCTCACTGCTCTGTCATAAACAGATATAAAGCCAAACATTAATTCCTAATGCGGTTTACAGCTGTGCTAGGAATAAGGGTGTGTGTGAGTGTGTGTGTGTGTGTGTGTGTGTGTGTCAGATATCTGACTTTGACTTGAATGTGATTTATCTTTAGCCAAGCAAAGGGAGACCTCTCTCTTGATTTAGAGCTGCAACAAGAAGCAGTCTTTTCCCTCTGTAAGGGAACTAGTTAGTTTTGTTTAATATTAAATATAGGCTGCCCTCTAGTGGAATTTCCATGTATTGCAGCAAGTTTGGCTTCTATAACTTTGTATGGAAGTCCTCTTGCTCTTCAAGACATTTTGTGTTTTCAGAAAAGTTGTATATAAATACAATGTATCATTATTGTTATTATTATTATTATAATAATGATATTTTTTGTGCCTTTTATTTAAATCGTACAGCAAGAGGTGGACAGGAAATGGGGGGGGGGGGGGGGGGGACATGTAGCATGCATGTGAGTGAGTCTATACAGTATGTTTGTGTGTGCTCGACACTGTCTAACCCTGAGCTGCTGCGCCAAGGACTCCCAGCCTCTGCACATGGGGCGCCCGCTCTAACCACTGAGCCACTGGCCCTGTATGTACATATTTTAACTGTCTTTCTGTTTGTCTCAGGGAGGATTTTGATGAGGAGGGATTCTGCCAGCCTTACAGAGGTATAGCCTGCGCCCGCTTCATCGGTAACCGCAGCATCTTCGTCGACTCGTTGCAGATGCAGGGCGAGATCGAGACCCAGATCACAGGTGAGAAACAGGCATGTGGGTTTAATCCCTTTAACTGCAAAAAAATAAACAATGGCTTGCACTTTAGAATCTCAAGAAATTTCAACACGTACTTTTACTTAAATATAACATACGTTTTCTTCAGCAACACTTGTTTTTCTTTCAAGTCTTTGTGCGATTTCAAACTAAATGTGCTCACAGAACTTTTGGTGATGTTTCACTTTAGATCTATACTTTCAGATACAAATATGCATCCACATTTAATGCTACCAGATCAGCAAAGCCTTAAATTGTTTTTAAGAACAAACTAGTTGTCCCCTCTCAAAAGCTGACAGCCTGCTTTCATCTAGTGAGTTCACTAGTTCAACTGTCATTTAGCAATTCTGTCTTGACTAGCAGCCAAACCCTGCTAACACATGTCTTCAGCAACCAGGCCTGATGGAGCACCTTTGTAAAGCTGCCTTCTTAGCATACTGTTAATCCTTGAAAACCTACTGTAAATGAGGACTGTTTAGATAGTGAACCTTAATTAATATTGTAGGAGGAAAACAGGATGTTACTTATGGAGTTCAAAGGAAGTTCAGCAGGGCCACCACACTGTATGGAGCCCAAATGGCCCACATACCGTTTTGTACATGTCTGTGTGTTCCTCCTCCTTTGCTTTTGTACTGTGCGTTTGCGCGCACATGTCCTCAGAGGTCAGTTTAACGCGTGTGTTATTGATTACACCCGTGCAGCTGTCAGCGTCTCCCCTGCACAGTTCAACTCTAATCTGAAACATCAAGGATGAGTGATAACAAAGATGTATGATGCTATACAATCATAATAAACCTACAGTAGGACTGTAAATCATTTTATAGCCAGAACATCCACGTTCGGTAGCTGTTCAGCATCACATTCTCTGATCTTTATTTTGTGGGCGTTTGGATAACTGCCAACTTTAGTTGTCCAATTTTTATTTTCTTGTCTTCTCTTTCAGCCCCCACAGAGCTGCTTTACTGATAATCACAACCACAGAAAAGCACATGTTTGCAATAACTGTACGATATGACTATGAATCATACATTTACAGCTGCAGCTTTCATTGTCAGTCCCCCTCTTTGATCCTTCATGTGTTTAGATGCTTGAGAGTTAGTAGCAATGGGAGAAGGGTTGCTTTAGACTCCACGTCTCTTTTGATAAATGCAGGACAGAGTCATTCAAAGAATATATAAGATAAATCTCTATTTGGTCTCTTGAAGTGTGAGTTATGGAATTATAAGTACTTTTGTTTCCCTTCTTTCCAGCGGCCTTCACCATGATCGGGACATCCAACCATTTGTCCGATCGTTGCTCCCAGTTTGCCATTCCTTCACTCTGCCACTTCGCCTTTCCGACGTGCGACCGCAGCTCTGGAGCCGACAAACCTCGGGACCTGTGTAAGGATGAGTGCGAGATCCTGGAGAACGACTTGTGTAAGACGGAGTACATCATCGCCCGCTCAAACCCCATCATCCTGAAGAGACTGAAGCTGCCAAACTGTGAGGACCTGGCTGCCTTTGACAGCCCCGAGGCTGCCAACTGCCTAAGGATCGGCATCCCTATGGCCGAGCCCATAAACAAGAGTAAGACCTGTTCACCCTTCCACTGCTAATAGAGATCATTGTTATCAGGCATCTCCGTGGCCTCTATTGTAACTGCTAACAGGAGCTGTGTGATCTGATATCAGAACCAACTTTATTGGCAAAGTATGTTTAAACTTAAGGTTGCAGCTATATCTATTTACAACTGTTGATTCATCTGCAGATTATTCAATTATCAGTCAGGCAATTAAATGTCAACAAGTAGGAGTGAAGGACACATTCATCACAATTTTCCCAGAGCCCAAATTGTTTGTGTGGTCGACAAAAACCCCAAGATATTTAATAGACGATCAGCTATGATGAAGAAAAGCCGCAAATCTGCACATTTGATGAACTGGAACCAGCTAATGTTTTGGCATCTTTGCTTGAAAAGTCTCACAATGTCACATTGTGAAAACACGTTTAGTAGTGAAAATGTGTCTTTGTGTGTGTGAGAAAGAAAAATGGTGATGATTGGAGGAAAGAAATTTAGGTTTTGTGGTCAAAAGGAGACAAATCTGCAGGTACTAGGCTTAAAAATTCTCTGAAAAAGAGAAGTAGGCAAACATGTTTAGGCTTTCTGTCAGTCTACCAGCAGCTCAACAAAGGAATACTTAATAAACCTGGGCCTGTGAGTAAGTTTGTGAGCCCCGTCCACTCAAAAGAAAGGAGGAAAGTGATATTGTGAGCATACTACTCAACCTAACAACGCACAAACACGCCTTCCTCTCCTTCAGATCACAAGTGTTACAACAACAGCGGGGCAGACTACAGAGGGACAGTCAGTATGACCAAGTCGGGCCGTCAGTGTCAGCCGTGGAACTCCCAGTATCCTCACAGCCACACCTATATGGCCGTCCGCTACCCAGAGCTGAATGGAGGACACTCGTACTGCCGTAACCCTGGGAACAAACACGAGGCCCCCTGGTGCTTCACACTGGATGAGGGGTTACGCATGGAGATCTGTGACATACCCGTCTGTGGTAAGAGACTAGAATATGTTTATGTTAATGAGATGTCCCAATATGCAAAATATGCTAATATAATAACATTAATATGCTTTTTTTTATTGATGTAATATGGCAGTATTTGGCAGTAGTTTTCACTAATGAAATGCCCACAACCTTTTATTGTATGTTGTAAAACTGCAGAATAATTCCTTATTATTCCTTATTATTCTAACTTTCTATTTTTCACCACAATTTTTTATTTCTTCCTTTTTTTTCTTGTGATTATTATTCTGACTGCATCATGTTATAAAAATGCAACCGTACGGCTGCAACTAATCATTGTGTTGATGATGAATTGTTTTATAAAATGTCTTTTTTCAGCAGTCAAAAACCTGAGGATGTTAAACTCTTCTAATCACATAGACAAATGATTTAAAAACTATCAAGATTGTTGCAGTTTTAATTTTATGTCAACCAATTAATCATTTCAGCTCTAATATGCCTATATATTACATTATATTTCCAGGGTTATACAAAAAGCTATATATATGATGTTATTCCTCCCCTTTCATCCCTATAGACCATAAAGAGAAGTCTGGAGGCAGCAACATGGAGATCTTGTACATCCTGGTTCCCAGTGTGGCGATCCCGTTAGCCATCGCCTTGCTCTTCTTCTTTATTTGCGTGTGCCGCAACAACCAGAAGTCCCCCAGGCCTCCCGCCCCTCGCCAGCCCAAACCAGTCCGGGGACAAAACGTTGAGATGTCCATGCTCACGACTGCATACAAGCCAAAGGTAGAGCAGACACAGCACATGATAATGGGGGGGTGATGGAAGCCCTGCTCTGCCTTTATGGGACTGACAAAAGGACCTTGGTTGTGAAATGAGGTGTGTGGGGTTTGAAGCAGAGGGTTGCTGAGAAAGAACATGGCTGCTTATCTGGAGTGTGTGACTGGTACAGTGTTATGTTGATCCAGCAGCTCATAAAAACAGACAGGGTGTATCCAATTCATTTCATTTCAACGTTAGAGAGGTGATCCAAGGAAGAAATGAGACTAAAATCAAGAGTGCAGACTATGGGAAATACATTTAAAAAAATAGCATGATGATATATGATAGGATGATACAGACAGAAAGAATATACAATTTCAATCAGTCATATAACATTTCAAAGTATATCATACAAACCAAAAGGAGTAAGCATGAAGTCATGACTGGGAACTCATTGATTGGACAGCTTTGATGACATCGTCAGTGCTCCATGGATCCATGAATCTAATTCTGCAGACTGAAAGCGAGTCTTGAAGTACTGAACTGCTTCTTATTTGTATGTTCAATGTTCTCTGGAGTCACAAAGAGTTCAGGGAGAAAAAAATGACTATGTCGTCATTGGACCTCATACTGTATGCCATGTATAATGAAAAACAGGTAGAAAAAGGATAGAAAAGATGCATCTTGTATATTAATATTGCCATTGGTGAAGCTTTTAATGAGGGCTACTTAACTAGACGAAGTAGGACGCACACTTTTACATGTCATTTTTTAGTTCAGCTCCAGTGTGCAAGATTTAGGGTGATCTATTGATCAAGAAATTTAATATAATAATAATATTTTTCTTTAGTGCATAATTGCCTGAAAATAAGAATAGTTAATTTTGTTAGCTTAGAATGGAGCTGTTTATATCTACATACGGAGCAGGTCCTTCTCCACGGAGCACGCCATGTTGCATCGCCATATGTTTTTACAGTAGCCCAGAACGGAGAAACCAAATACTGGCTCCATTTAAGGCCATTTATGTTTTTATATCGGCCACTGCAGTTCTCCTACACGCTTGTAGCACAGGAGAAGTTTAGTTGTTTGCAATCTACAACCTCCCTACGAGATGCCACTAAATCCTACACAGTGGTACTTCAATATTTTGAATGAATGTCATTGGTGGTCCTCTTTGTCCACAGCATAGTTCATGGTTGTTTGATTGAGTTTGATTGACCACTTTCACACCATCCTTTCTGAACAGAAATAACTGGGCAAATGGACATGTAAGCAACCTGGGCTCATGGAGACTTCACAGTGCACATTTTTGCACTGCACATAATGCCATGTCCACCATCTCTCCCTCTGTTGCTTTTCTGCCACAATCTCGCTGAACATATCAGCAGTGTAAACTTGCGTCTTCCCACTATCATCTCACTCCACTATTCACTGCTTTTTGAGAAGCCACAGTACTGCTAGAATACACTTGTATACTCACATCATTTAGAAAAAGTATAAATTACGCACGGCTAAATAAAGAGACAAACAGAAAAAACAAATAAAGAAAGAAAATAAGTACAAGACCGTTGAATCACTTTGAAAATATGCAGCACACACAAAAAACATCTTCAGCAGTGTTCATCAAATATGCAAATAGAAATACTCTTACTCTACAATTGTACTCTCATCCTACAATAAATACAATTGGGCAATTCCAGACTCAAGTCAAGAGGTATCCCACGTTGTTATGCTGGTTCGATTATCAAAATAAATAAGAAACGGCATCAAACTTTGTTTGAACTTATCCTCATGACCCCTCAAGGGGAATTTGATCTTCTTCAACTAAAGATGAAAAATTATATCCCTGATCCATCAAACATTCGATAGTGGTTTTGAGTTTTTCTAACTTCCAACCAAAGTATTAGTTCTTGGGCCAATAAGGGAGTAAAGGTCACTACATTGTACATGCTTGATAGGCACTTGAGTCCTCTGGTCTTACGTCAAATATAGCAATTCAAGCGTGTGGGTCAGCCCTGAAAACATTGCTCACAGCATTTTTGACTCTCCTGTGGTGAATCTAGATCCCTGCTCTATTGCTGTCTTTTAAAGACATGAGAGCAGACGGAGGAAGGAGTCAAAAGACTGGCACAGCTCCATACGTCACAGCGTGCTGGGGTGACTGGAGTGTGTGTGTGTGTGTGTGTGTGCGTGTGTGTGTGTGTGTGTGTGTGTGTGTGTGTGTGTGTGTGTGTGTGTGTGTGTGTGTGTGTGTGTGTGTGTGTGTGTGTGTGTGTGTGTGTGTGTGTGTGTGTGTGTGTGTGTGTGTGTGTGTGTGTGTGTGTGTGTGTGTGTGTGTGTGTGTGTGTGTGTGTGTGTGTGTGTGTGTGTGTGTGTGTGTGTGTGTGTGTGTGTGTGTGTGTGTGTGTGTGTGTGTGTGCGCGCGGAAATGACCTGTCAGATCTCTATCATAAGAGCTCAGCAGGTCCAGGAATGTTCGACTGCAGCTCTTTTTTCCTCTCTGTTTATTTCTCTCCCACTGTCCCTTTTTTCACATCTGTCCCTCTCACTTAATCCATCTCCCTTTGCTCTTCTTCTCTCTCCCTCCATCCCTTTACCTCTGGAACCTCTTTTTCTTCCTTCACTCTCTCATGGATCTGTATCATATTTCTTTCAAGGTTGCACACTCACTCGTATCATGTCTGTTTATCTTTTTACACATAATTTTGGTGGTGGTGGTTGGAGAGGGGTTACTGTTTATAGACAATGTGTCTGTTTGTGCAGAGCCTATGCTCAAGGTATGTGTATAATATTACAATTAACGGCTGTAGAAAGAACCGCAAAATGTCACAGAAGCGCCAGAAGCCATTAATATCTGTGGTTTAATTTGGATTCCTATTTGCAATGGAACAAATGTTTCACCGACCTAAAAAAGGAGTCTCTCCTCATCGTGTTTAGATGACGGCTTTGTATCTACAAAGAGCCAAGGTAACAGGAGATCAAAGAAGGTTTTTTCAGAGTGACAAGCATGCAGTTACGGGATTTGCAGTGAATTTAAAATGGTCTTTGTGGACAACAAGGGCCTGAAATATGGTTCACACATATCAGACTAGATAACCATCTATTTTATGATTTCAAAACTTTTTACAGAAGTGCCCTTACATCTGATCTGGTGCCTTAATTCTGTAACGTACTAAACAATTTGGGTAAATTAGTGATTTCTACCTTAAAATGAATAAAATCTCCAATTATACAGCAGTTTATGGTCAAGTTGAGATACTCTCTTCTCTACCTTTCTTATCTACAACTTTGTCTTGGGCTAGGCAGCTACCCAGCATGCTTTGCTGCAGGGTCACCAAGGGGCCATTGCCCGTGACAATCCATTTAGACACACATAAACACACACGCACGAACCTGCGGTGGTGTGAGGAGGATCTAAGGGTTTGGGTGTGGGGAGTAAAGACGGGGTGAAACAAACCCATAACTAAAAACATCTGTGTCTCTCATAACAACAGCAGGTCCCCACACTCACAAACACACACACACACACTCCCACCCCCCCAGAGCTCACACAGGCCTGTGTGTCTCTTCTGTTCACTGAGGAATTTCATTATTCATCTCAGAGTTCCCGGAATCTGAAAATCATTGCCAACCTCACCTCACCCTTTATCCTTGAGTACAGTCACACACACACACACACACACACACACACACACACACACACACACACACACACACACACACACACACACACACACACACACACACACACACACACACACACACACACACACACAAACACTATACATACTCGTGTTTTAGAGCTGTCCAGGTGTGTGTGTATGTGTGTGTGTGTATGGATTTTAGAGGGTAACATATAGGGGACTGACCGGAAGTAGAGAGGTGAATGTGTTTTAACTAATTTTATTAAAGACCAAAAAAATTGTCAACACATATCGCAACCGTGAATGTTACACAATGGAGGTTTTGAAAGAAAAGGCTCGCCTGCATCTTACCACCAACGAGGCTGCTAGAAGCAACGTATCTCAAATCTTACGGATTATGACTTTAAGTTGCACTTTAATTTAGAAGTTTATTTGATCCAGTCCGACTGAATTGCAAAAAAAATGTTACCTTGTTATAACCCCACAGTCCGTCTCATTCCTGCTGGAGTTAGCTGTATTTACAAACCTCCTATCTATGTCCTTCCAGTGACAATAAAATACTAAAATGTCCCTACTCACAAAGAAAGCTACACATTTTCTTGTTTTTATTACAGCTGATTCTACAGTTTTACTGGCAAGAGAACTAATTGCTTAGTATTCCTAAAAGCTGCTAACATGTCAGTTAAATTAAATTTTTAAGCTAAGAACAAGGTGCCAGATTTAACAATTTCCTCACATTGCTCTCCAAAGGCTTGAAAGGAGTCATTATGAGCTGATGTAATGGATTGAGTCTGATTATGACAATTATCAACTCTCTGGGTTATACTTTTTATTTATATTTTGTCAACTTAAACACATATTTAATGTTATATCTGGCAGTCGATTTAGAAGCACCTATGTAAACTTCATGTCAACATTTCACTTTTCGAGTTGAGGATAATGGCGAGGAGAGAGTACAAAGAAAATAATGATCTAATATTTTCTTTCACATCTCTTTTCCCACTGATCTCACTTCTTCCTCTTTTTCTTTCCCACCTCCTTTTCTTCTCTCTGCAGAGTAAGGCCAAAGAGCTTCCCCTGTCGGCTGTGCGTTTCATGGAGGAGCTTGGAGAGTGCAATTTAGGGAAGATCTACAAGGGCCACCTGTATCTGCCGGGCATGGACCAGGCACAGCTCGTGGCCATAAAGACCCTGAAGGATGTCTCCAATGTTCAGCATTGGGGCGACTTCCAGCAGGTACAGAGTCAATCCATCATGAAATCAACCATGTGTTACCTGTATATGACCTCTAGCAAGTCATTTTAAAATAAATGCTTCTAATTGGCAATTGTTTGTGAATGTGGTACAAAAATAATCTTTTGTTTTAAACCACACCACAAGGGTAGTTCAACACAGAGTTTGAAGCATGGCTTGATATATTTCTGCAGAAGGTAAACGTGGTGGGCGATGGCAGACTGTATACCGCTAAAATCATCTTTCACACTTGAAATAGTCCCAAAAATAAAATGTCAGATTGTCTATATACATTTAGATGAAACACATGACTTGTAAAAACATAACCCTTTCTTTCCGTGTACAGAGAACATGACCTGAACTGGCAGCATTTGAAGTCATAGTACACCCAAAAATCTGCCTTTTGAGTTTGAAAAAGCTCAAACTCAACAAAACAAACTTCTCACGGAGGCCTTTTGGTGTTTCTATCTGAAAAAGTAGACTTAGGCTGGAAAGTCACTTCAAGGTTTCAGGCTCTGATGAGCGTATAAAAATAATTTCCCCAATAGTTTTTTTTGCGAATGAAGCTGCTATTTCTCTTTTTTCATGGAAGTTCACAGATACTTTGTGTTTAAATTACAGGAGGCTGCAGTGCTGACGGAGCTACAGCACCCAAACGTGGTGTGCCTGCTGGGTGTGGTGATCCAGGAGCAGCCTGTCTGTATGCTGTTTGAGTTTCTGCCCCAAGGCGACCTCCACGACTTCCTCATCATGCGTTCACCGCACTCTGACGTTGGCTGCAGCAGTGATGAGGATGGCACTGTGAAATCTAGCCTGGATCATGGAGACTTCCTGCACATGTCCATACAGGTGGGGTTTGAAAGCAGCTTTAAGTCTGTTAGAAAAGAGTTTCCTGGATTGCTGATTCACTGATTGAGCTCAAAGTCTCTTTCCTATCCTGTTTCTCCTTTCACCTTACTGTGTACCAGACATACTTCACAGCTTATACCTCTTTAAATTATGTTTTCTTTACTGACTGATTACACCTAGGTGGCTGCTGGGATGGAGTACTTGGCCAGCCACTTTTACACCCATAAAGATCTTGCAGCTCGGAACATTCTGGTAGGCGAACAGCTCCACATCAAGATCTCCGACCTGGGTCTCTCCAGAGCCATCTACTCCTCAGACTACTACTGCCTCCAGCCCAAAACTCTGCTGCCCATCCGCTGGATGCCCCCCGAGGCCATCGCTTACGGCAAGTTCACCACAGACTCAGACATCTGGTCGTTCGGAGTTGTGCTGTGGGAGATCTTCAGCTACGGTCTGCAACCCTATTACGGCTTCTCCAACCAGGAAGTGATGGAGATGGTGAGAAAGAGGCAGCTGCTGCCCTGCCCCGAGGACTGTCCACCGAGGTAAGTTCAAGGTGATGTTGTTAATCAGCATCATCTAGTCCGCCGGATGCTCCACATCTATCTTTTAGCATTTAAAAGTTTTTCGTATATAACTATATCGCCATAAAATATCAAAAACAATGTGTTTAATTTTAAATTGAGTTTATCAAATTGCCTGATTACAAACTCTGTTGTCTCTCAGGTTTTATGGTTTGATGACTGAATGCTGGCAGGAAGGGCCAACACGACGGGCACGCTTCAAGGACATCCACGCCCGCTTGCGAGCCTGGGAGGGTTTGTCATCCCACGCCAGCTCCAGCACGCCCTCTGGTGGGGGAGGCAACGCCACCACTCAGACCACCTCGCTGAGTGCCAGCCCCGTCAGCAACCTCGGCAACCCCCGCTACGCCGCTGCTGCTGCCGCCGCTGCGGGGTACCTTTACCCGACCCAGGCTATTCCCTCACCGGCCCAGATGGCCCAGACTCAAGCCTGGACGCCCATGGCTGTGATGCAAACCCACCAGCGCTTTATCCCCGTCAATGGATACCCCATCCCGCCGGGATACGCGGCTTTCCCAGCTCACTTCCCTCCCCCTGCCCCACCGACCAGGGTCATCCAGCACCACCTGCCCCCTCCCAAAAGCCGCTCACCCAGCAGCGCCAGTGGCTCCACCAGCACGGGTCACGTCAGCGGAGTACCCTCCACTACAGGCTCCAATCATGATGCCAACACGCCGCTGCTCTCCCACTGCATCATGCCGGGGAGCGGCGGAGTACAGATGTATGGACAAGTTTCCCAGAAGGGACTGGGACAACTGGACCATGCATCACAAACAGCGCTGCTCGCTGCTGATTCTGAAGTGTTGATGTACAACGACTCGGTCATCACCGCAGACCTGTAAATAGATAAAGAGATACTTGCACTCTTTCTGCTCGGGACCCAACATTTGAGAAGTTTAGCCTCTCACACAGGGACCCAGTCTAACATTTCCACTCTGGTCGCATTGGAGACCCAACAGAAACTGGCCTGTGTGTGCACATTTGAGTGTGTAAGAAACACAGCCGCAACAACACAAGTACATATACAGCTGTCTGACTTTTTAATGCCTTATTGTTTAAAGCATGTGTACTTACTACCACGGTTTGAAAATGTTGTTATTATTTTAACCTCTGTGTAAATACAGTACATAAGTCTTGAATGAATGAGTGAAATACAAATATATATATTCAAAAGAACTTTTTTTTATTAAGGAATAAACTTTAAAGGTGAAAAGGTAGCAAGTCCATCCTGCAGTCCTATGAAACAGTTTGTATCACAGTCTGACAAAATGTACCTAACCAAGTCAACATACGGTTTCATGCAGGATGTGAAGGAAACACTGACATTCATACTGAGAGCTTAGGTGCCTTTCAGCAGCAGTATGACTTGCTTCTTTCTGGACGTATAAAAACACAAAAATGTGCTGTACATTTGCTTGTACAGTAAAAGCATGAGCAGTTGAGCAACAACCTGCTCAAATAAACCTGTATACAAGGTGGACAGGTGCCCTGCCTTTTGGGTTTCAAGTATCGCAGACAGACAGCTTGCAGCTGTGTGGCAGCTCCCCATCGAAGCAGCTGGAATTAAAACTACATGTCCAGGCACTGAGATCTGGCATTTTCACACAAAATCCCTTCGCAAATGACACCTGAATGTTTTTTGTGCGACCTCGACATGATCATCTGACACTTTTGCAACATGGACACAAGCCTCTATTTCTTTTTTTAAACTCGGCTTCCCGAACTGAGGAAGTGGGGAGTACTTCTGATCGGACAATAAACTCTTCATCAGCCTTTCCTTCTCCCTCCATTCCTCCCTCTCACCTTCACAGGTGAACCCCTTCAACATGTCCCCCTCTTCCTTTCTCCTCCCATACCATCTTCCACCCTCCCCGCAGACATGGCATCTAACTTCAAAAGCTGTCCGCAGAGGACTCCTTAACAGATGTACAAATGAAACCCACACAGCACTCATATTACCCAACTGAACTGGACCCGTCTCAGGGCAAAAACACTTCACTCGCCACAGGAGGGCGCCAGGTTAATCAAGAGTCAGTGACGAAAGTTTCACCCTCACATTTGTATTGTAGATTGAATATGGAGTTTTTAATTTTTATGGAAGTCTTTTTTTCAGTATTTGAAGTTTGAAGGAACTTAAAGATTTTATTCACAGGGCTTGTCTTCATATATTTGTACTTTCCTGTTTGTTCGGCATCCGTAGGAGTGAAAGTGCTTAAAGCAGGGAGGGTGAAAACTCATAAAGTAGATAATGCTACCATTACAAAAATCATGTTCATGAGCAAAAGCTCCTATGAAAAGTATGTTTGATGTGCTTACATTTATACCCACTCCGTGCCTGAACAGAAGAATGTGTGACCTAAATAAGGATCATTTCCATGAGCTGAGAGATTGATGTATGTTGCTTTTATTTGGTTCTTTTTCAGTAAATGGTCGGTATTGTGGCTTTGATGGTGTCTGTAAACACCTGGCATCAACTGCGCAGACATGTTGGCGAACCCAACAAGCGTGTGAATCTGCCCATTTTTTGTTTCCTTGTGAGTCACTAAGGTACAGCTGTATTTATATGTCAACGTGTCCAGCAGCAGATAATCCTGTACGGTTTTGCAGGCAAAAAAAAAACCCTTTGTGAATTGAAGACGTTTTTGGTAAATAACCAATAGTTCTCTTATTTGATGATGGTTGATTAGAAGCAAGCCTTAATATGAAGCGTTTGTTATTTAAAAAAAATACTGTATAGATAATAGAAACTGCAACAGAACACTCTTCTCCAGTACCTTCTGTATAGCAGACAATCGTTGGGGTTTGTATGGTTATAAAGTCTCAGACTGTAGGCTACACGTGCTCTTGTTAACTATAACTGATTATGACTCTATCAGTCAGAGGTACGTACTAATCAAGCACACACCTAATATGACGCAGGGGTATTACATTTCACTGTGGCTGTGCAGAGTGAAGTGAAGATGGCTCGTTTCCTATAGTGCATTTTTAAATGGTATTTTTTCAGTATTTAGTTCATGTACCCTTAAACCCTTAAAATCATACCATGGAAAAGCAGCTTTCTCATTCACTGCAGACTAAAATAAATCAGATTTACATTTCCCAAGATAATTTATTCAAACCAACTATGGTCAACAGAAGCCGGTTGTAGGAAAATGAAGGGGGAAGACTGTTTTGTTTCCCTATCCAGTCCAAGATTATCTGAAGAATTTAAAGTTAATTTTCCCCAGTTGAGTTATTATTTCATTGCTTTTGTCTCTTTATCTTTAAGTTCCTCTGAAGCGGATCAAGCTACCTTTGCATCTGGGTTTATACACGTGACCTCCATCCAGCATGTAAAGGATTTATGTGTACTAATATAGCAGTGCAAAAACCACTTGTATACAAGACTGTGAATCTTTATCAAGTCTAGGTATTTTTGTATTTGGCAAAGAAAATCCTTATGGTGCCTTTTTAAAAAACAAAGTCTAGATCCATTTTTAAAAAACGAATTACAAGTAAATTTATATTTTAATAAAAGGGTACCAATTACAGAAGGTTTACATGTTTATCCTTTTGACCAAGAGAGGCCTTGCCTTTGTATTTTGTCTGAACATTTTTGCACAGATATTTTGTATTGCAAAATCATTTAATAAATGATGTTGTTTGGTTAACCTCAGAGTCAATATGAGCGTTTATTTGTAGGCATTTTTAGTGTTTTGCTTGTTTTTTTGTGTGTTTTTTTTGCTCAGAATTGTAATAATGGTGAGAATCCACTGGGTCTCACCAAATTATAGCTGATTTTCTTTCAGTTGTGTGCCTCATAACTGTAGTGGCCGTTTTTGACCAGGCAGTGGTGCCCTTTAGCTGTTTGATTCAGCTTGAGCTTCATAACAGCTGCAAATAATGTTTTTCCAGCTAGAATTTGGCAAAAGATGAAAAGAAATGACTCTTCCTGTGTGCGTGTGTGTGTGTGTGTGTGTGTGTGTGGGGGGGGGGGGTTCTCTCATATCCTGCTCAAACTCACATTTTTAACATTAAAGGAGCCAAAAACAATTTAAAGTGAACCAGAGTGTGTAACCACAGTAAGTACATGCCCAAAAAGCGATGTAATTGCTGTCCAAAGGCTATGTAGAGATAATTAATGCACAGTAATTAAGTTGTGTGTTTGTGTGTGTGTACGTATGAAAGCACAACTGCCCTTCATCGTAGAGGGACAGAGACCGAATGAGCAGGAGATTACCTAGATGCTTAGGTTTGTGAAGTTACTCCAATATTATGGCTTTATTTTTAGAAAGTCACGTTACATTTCAGTCTCATACATCATTTTCGACATTCTATACATTCACAGACTTCTCAGGTTGTCTCCTGTTCACATTGAGCACCTTAAATGTAACAATAAAATTGACATTGCAAACATTGCAATAAAGATAAATGCCTCTCAAATGCATACCTGGAAATCAATATGTATTGTAGATATGTCATTTGAGGGAGAATTTGTCACTAATTGAAATGACAAATTATTGACAATATGAAACATTCACATCATGAACAGTAATAGCACATTTAAGTACAACAATTAGAATGAAGTTAAGTGTAGCCCATTTTGATTGCCATAATTGATACTTTAGTGGGTTAATTGGGGGCAAAGAACATTTCTATGATTGGAGATAATCCCACTTCTAGTCTGCTAGTTTCACTTGTACTTGGATTATGCTTCTGAAATACAACTATCACCTCAGAAATTCATCAAATCAAAGTCTGTTCTATTTGTATTTAATTTATCAAAAAACAAATAACAGTTGGTATAATTTAGATAAAATGCGTTCAAATATGTTCAAATGTCAAGTAAAACTCTTTCACTTCCTGTTGAATTATATCAGAAGGAATAATTAAATATGGCAACAACTGCATCATTAATTTATCATTTAGCAACTAATTTTAGCCCATGCTGCACTACATCCAAGTGGCAAAAAAAATCTGTTTAGGTTTAAGGTGTGACGTGTTTAATGTGAAGTCAGGGTGACTGAATATACCAGAGAGGTTAAGTCCATGGATAAATTTTTGAATGGGCCTATCAGGCATAGGCCCAGGGACCCAAGAGATCAGGGGTCCTGACTGATGAAATGTCCCTGAAGAAAGCCCAAAGAGAAACTTGATGACCACAAACATACCCAAAACAACTACAGACCAGCCAAAAGAGACTCAAAATGACTGAAAAGAGACACCACCAAAAGCATAAACATACAACTACAAACTACCTCAAATGACCACAAAGAGACCCACAATTACTACAAACGACCCCCTATGAGAGAAAGAGAGGTGTAGTGGGGATGGGTGTGTCCGGTCCCAATGCTGAAATAATACCAACTGTGTAACTGAGGACGACCACTCCCTGACAGCAGAGCCCTGAGGGTGCTCTCTTCCAAAGGAGCCTCATTAGGGTGTAATGGACTGTGATTTGAAAGTAAAGAAGAGGCCAAAGAAGAGAATGAGTGTGCATTCGGCTTCAAGAGACAGGGATGAATGAATAGTGGGTAGAAGGAGAAGGATAAAGGTAAAGTGCATTGAATGGCCGAGAGGGGTTACACGTGGCTTATAAAGTAAAAAGCAGATCATCGGGGTGAAATGTATCGATATAGGTCTCTGTATTAGAATAGTTGCATTTGTGTCAAGTTTTACTTGACGTTAGGTTACATGAAACTATTTGAGGTAGGTTAATATATGTGACTGAATGTAGGAAGTAATTATCCTTTTTAAGACAGTTACACAGTTTTCAGAATGAATTAAAGGCACAAATACTTAGTTTGGCATCAGTGTACTAAGAATGTTCGTGTGTCCTGAAAAATTCTTTAATCGTGGACAGCCCAACAAAATAGTACTCATGCAGACAACTAGAGCACCCCTGGTTGTGATAACTGGACTTCCACTTTGATGATATGATGCCTGAGAGGAAGAGATACAGATGTGTTGAGGAAGGGAGAGGCAGAAAGAAGTATAGAGTTTCACCGTCCTCTCGTTCTGTCATGGTGGTGCTGGAAACCTCCAACAAGCCCCTGATTGTTGGGGAACACAAGCTGTTTTTGTTGAGTGGCTGACAGGCGCTTGACCTCTGCTGTCCGTGCTGCCACATACTGACCTTGAAGAGAGGAAATGAAGTGAAGCCTTTGAATGATGTCAAGTGAACTATCAATGCCTTGTTTAATTTCACCCGGGGGACTTTACACAGCTGGGACAGGTCATGTTGACTATATACTCATCTTCCTGGTTTATGCAAATGTTTTCTTCAGAGAAATGTATTTACATTTTTGTTTTCCTGGTGACTATAAATTGTCAGTTTGTTTAAGGTTTATTAGTAAAATACCTGACCTGAAATATTTGATTTAAAATAACTTAAATTGCATTTTGTTTGAGCAACCTTTTAAATATCACTCTGACATAAATGTTTCTATTAAACCTATGCTTTAAAGAATAGAAACTGTATTATAGATTCATTATCATGACAGTTTTATTTTAACCACATGAAATCAAGAATTCATAGCAGCTATGTGAGGATGTTGGTGCTTTGAGCTAAACGCTAACATCTGAATGCTAACATGCTCACCCTGACAATGCTAATATGCTGGTACATCTATAAAGTTTTCCATATTATCTATATAATCTTATTTAAGTGTGTTAGCATGCTAACATTAGCACTAAACACAAGCTGAGATGGCAGGGAATGTTTTGCAGACATTCGTTCATAAACCAATTAAATAAATTAAAGTTTTGATGGCACTAGAGGGATAGTCAGTGGATCACCAAAAATCAGTAGGATTCATCCTCTGAGGACTATGAATTTCTGTGAATAAATCATGGCAATCCATCTACTAGTTAGCGCGATATGTCAGTCTGGACTAAAGTGGTGGACAGAGACACTGACATTGCTGCTTATGTTTCTAAAAATCAATCGCACAACGTTGCATAATATTCAGTTCCTGACTTCCTGTCAGCAACATCTGCTGAAGTGCTGAAGCACAACCTTGTGGTAGCTGTGTCTTTGACAGCTGAAGCTCATTGTTCAGGACAAACACATTGAGCTGCTTTGAACATTAACAGTCCTCTTCATTGTTAGACAGATACTCGAATGGCCGCAGAGTCAGAAAGACGGGATGAGAACAATAGAGTGAAAGATGGAACCACATTCCTTCTCTCTATTTGTGCCTCACAGGTCTGAGTTCGCATGACCCCTCCCTAAAAATGTCCACTGTGATAACATTTGTCACTTCATCTTACCATGAAAATTCATGTTGTCAGAAGATGGAAACTGTAAATGGAAAGTGATTGCTTCAGTTGAAATAACTCTTAAAGACATTACACCTGACTGCATTGTTCTGCTGCTATTTCACTGACACTTGAATAGTTTGCTAATTTTGGGGTTACAGTTACCACTCTCATGTCTGTATGCTAATGCTGTGTTCACACGACCCAAGTTTTGTGCCAGTTGCATGGCACGAATATATATATACAAGTAATTGCAAAACTGTGAATAGATGTGGAATTCTCAGTGGGCGAGGCAAATGGCTCAATGCAAGCACAACATTTGAAATATTTTACCTCAAGCGGTCAAACTGGCGTGGGTAACGTCAATAAGGACACAACTAGAGCCAGCAGGTTGTAAGCTTATGCTAGCTACTGGAAACGAGAAAATAGTTAGTCTGGTGGTTATATTTTTTTAAGTTTTAATACAGATTAAACAAACAATATATAATCCTACAAGAGGTGCTAGAACCAGGTTAGCTATTTCTCCTGCTTCTGCTGTGCTTTCTTATGCGCCTAAAGGCCTCTACACATGATACGGGGTAAAAACGCTTTGCGCCGGCCGCTCCATTAATTTTGGCAGTGCCCAAGGTAGCGGGGCGCACAGCTCAGATTTGCCTCTCTGCCACTGCGCTCAAAGTTCAAATCAGTTAAACCTTGACCTAGTTGCCGCTGACCTTTCAAAAGTGCGACCAATGAGATAGAAGCTTTGAGTGTTACGTTTACGTTTCCTGGGCAACCAGAGAGTGACATCAAGCCGGTAAGAAAGATGGGGGGAAAACTTATTGTGTGTCAAAGTTTCCCGAAGTATTTAACGTTATATTAAAGTCATTTCACGACCTCGGAAGAAATCGTAATGCTTAGAGGTTTATAATTATCAGTTTCACCATGTTTGTGAATAAGCAGTTTATGAGCTAACAAGTGTTTTAATACTAACGGTGATTTAGCTGTTTACTGGGTCTCTGCTAACCTGACTCTCGCCAGATGAATTTCGTTCCACCTTGCTTCCCTCAGCCATCTGGAATCGCGCCATAGGAAAGGGATTTCAGGAGGCTCAAAAATTCTTGCATATGATGGATAAACCACTTTTCCGTCATCTTTACTGACGTGCTACTTCAACCACTCACATCGAAACCAACCTGTGACACTGATGAGAGCGACGCAGGAAAAAGCCAAACCCAGTCGGTAGAAGGGTGAAAACATAGTTTCCACCAACAAAAGCCTTCAGAGTTCTGTGGTGTTCTTTTAAAGAAGAAATATTTGCTAGATTGGACATACGGATGAAATAGCAGCATCGATGTTGACACCTGCTTCCTCGATGCAAGCCGCCATTGTTGTCTAAATCACAACAGTCACTCCTCCCCTATGTAACATCTATAAAAAAAAAAAATACCGGTGGCCCTGAATGGCTCAACCACCTGAAATCATTTTCCTATGGAGCGATTTGAGTGGAGCTATGCAGAGTCAAGGTGGAACAAGTCGGAACAAGATTTGTCTGGCGAGAGTCAGGCTAGGTCTCTGCGCCCCATCTTGCGATGAGCCCAGCGTAAAAAGCTTATCATGTGAAGGCATGGGTGTGTGTTAAATGCTGCTCTCCAGACTCCAGACGAGTGAAAACACTTCTGTTAGTTGTTAAGAGATAGATATCTTGAGACATGGTGCATTTACTAATAATAGATGCATATGTGTATTTATGCACAGAAAGGAATGCATAAATAGTTCTGGGATTAAGGACCCAAATAGCAGCAAGTACCATACCAAAAAATGAAAATAAATTAAATTTATACTGTACCTGTAATTCAGAGGATATTGCTGCGCGGTTCAGCCCTGAATAATACATGTAGAGTGAAATCCTTACACATAAACACAGATGATTCTATCCAAGATATGTTTTGGTCACATATTTGGAAATATCTGACTCTTTAGCTGTTAAATGCTCCACTATATTCACCAGCTAGTTGCTAATTGTGTCTGTTTCCTGTTTGGTGCTGACCAATAGTGTTCTCATGGTTTTGGGAGCTTCTTCTTCGTTGAAAACAGCTGTCTGCTGCCGCCGCCCAAAACGAATAAGAACTGTGATAGCCAACCATAACAGGAAAGTTGTGGTTTGGACAGCTAAACGATGAGTTGAATCTTGCTATAAATCTCTGTAAACCCTTAAGGACATATCCTGTATCAACTAAATTATTGGGAGGATAATTTATGACAACTCTGGGTTATTTACTTTGAACTGCTTTTTGCTACCCACAGACAGTCATAAATAGGTACAGAAGATTCACATGCTCGGGACAAGGATATTAGCACTGGGGAAGTCTTCTGAAGTCCTTGCCAATAGAGTACTGCAGAGATTGCCTATTTTTATAGGCCAACCCAGAAGTCACCATCGCCCTGGTTTCCTCGACAAAAAGCCAATGGAATTGTTTCCATTGGATTTTGGAGAATCTCAGAAAATAAGCTCTGTGGCAAACAAAAGTTTGATACTTACACATTTTGTTTGCACAGATAATCTTCACAAATGAACACCACTTTTATCACTTTTGAAGCATAAATGCATTGCCAGAGGTTAAAAGCTAACCTAGGCTATAAACAAACTACACCACCACTGATTTTGCTTTTACGGCATGAGAACGTTTAGTCTCTGAGTGGGAGGATTACTTATTTACTGTAACAAAACATTAAACTCTCTTAAGCCTGTGTTAACCACATACCTTATTTAAGGCATCTAACCAAAAGCCCATTCAAAACTCCAATCTACCGGAAGTAGAACTAATTACTGGGTTTTAGGACTTATTCCTGCAGCACTCTGTCTTCTGGGTGAGTTAGTTTATCAGATTCAAATGGACAAGACTCAAATGGACAGATATCTCCAAAGGACACCATAACTTTCCCAAAAATCACTCCCAAGGCAATTGGCGCACAGACAAAGGTGGGAAAACAAACCAGAGTCCCCCCTGATATTACAACTGGAAAACAGGTTGGAAGAAAGAGGAAAAACTAATCTAAAGTGGCGATTCAAATTGTAACTCTAATTATTGGAAAAACCATCATCAGAAACACAAGATGTAAGAAAAAGTGTAGAGTGAAATCCCTGCCTCCGACAGTGCAGTGTAATTCTTTTTGAGTCAGCACCTCCAAACGCTTAGAGGACAGTGCGTAAGAAAGGAGGTGTGAAATTGTCATTTTGTTTAATAATTCTTTCCAGTGCAAGCAGATGAGATTCCTCATGCCAAGCTGTATATGCCAAGCTCTGAGGGCTTCTGGTTAAACCTATACTACTACGACTTATTACAACAAAGACAGAAAAGCCTATTTGTGGGACCGACCAGACACTGAATGTTGCTGCTGAGTATTTTGCTTTTATCATCATGCACGTTGTAAGCATATTGTTAGGTTGTTGTTAGCTACAGGGTCAACCCTCTGTGAAAGCAGCTTTAAGCTAGCTACCTAGCTAATCTTAATGTCGTTTTCTTAAAAACATAACCCACTGGCAGCACTTAGAAGCGCTGGGATGATGCCAGCACCAGTGGGGGTGCCAGTGACCCTGTAATATTAAGCCTGGACCCCTATCTGTTTTCTATAGATAAATATTTTATATTTTTGGAATTGCATGTGGTCTAGAAATGGTCTAGAGCCGCCACTACTTGTTGCAGATTTCACTTCTAAAATAATATGTTTCATAGCGTTGCCCTCCTCTAAAGTAATGGTACTCTCGAGCAAGAACACTTGCTATTTGCTGAACTTTTATAAGCAAAGCAATACAATAAATTGTTCTCCTTCAATGACAAAATTCAAAAAATTTGATAATGTCAGTTTCTGTACTGTCCTTGCATTCACTTAAACCCAGTTCACTTAGTTCTAAAATATTCTTGTATGCCATATGCATTTTTAATAAATGGGATGAAAAAGGTGTTTGCTTTAACAGAAGGTTGGCAAATATGTGAATATTTCCCTTCTGCCTCTTCACTCTCCCCTCACTTTCCTTCTCCTCTCATCTCAATCTCTCCTTCCTCTCCCTCCTCTTTTCTCCTCCTCCCTCTTCCCAATCCAAATGGAATTTCTATCTAATAATCCACCCATCTTTGTGCTGGAATGGAAGTCTAATGTTTTCCATCTGTGTGTGTCAGTAGTGGGGCTCCAAGGGCAGGTCTCGCCACTCTTTATTCACTCCCCCCCTATCCACTTTAACTCCTTTCTAACAAAACCCCCAAGTCTGGTTCCACTCTAAGAAGTCTAAGATCTCTCTCCACGCTGGGGCCCCTCCTGGCCTGAGGCAGCAGGGGGAGGTTGGCCAGACCCCTGGATCCTGGAGATTCTGGGTCACTCTGAAATGAATGAACATGTCAATTAATCACATACATAAAGTTTCACAGCCCACATCACTAACAAACACAGCCTATTCTGCAAATAAAAGCTATATATTTTACCCCCTTATGTAAGTGTAGCTTCCCATCTTGACATGTGGACAGTTTGTAGATTTCTTCAGAAAGTACGAGACTTGCATGTTGTTTAAATGATGAGATTACTGTGGAGGATTGGCAAGAAAGCTGTGCACGCACACTAAACAAACACTTGAAATCACTTTAAATTAATTTGATGCTCATATACTTCTGTATCAAATGTGCAAAACAGAAAGGTACATTATTTAATTCTCAATCCGCCAATTTTGCTTCTGCCCAAACATTTTAGAAATTATATCTGGAAGAAAGAAAAGAAAGAATGGGATATCAACAATATAATGTTTGCATGATTATAAAACACATGAAGGCTTTCATGTGTGACTGAGAGGCAATATCTATGACCTTATACTGAATTCTTCTCATGAGACACTTCCCATCTTGTCCTAGGACTCTGTGAAACTGCTTGCTCAACCGATCTCATTTGGACTCTGGTTATATTGGGGCTATATTGGAGGTGTTTAATTAGATTTTTTCTTTCAACTGATTATATGATTATATTAAGGTGATATTGGATGTGTTTAATGAGATTTCTCCTTTCAACTGGTGTTCTAATTTACTCAAACAAATTAATTAATCATTTAATCAGGTGTAACGTAACTGAAAAAGTGAAAAGCCTTTTGAAGAAAAGACACCTGAGACATTCAGTAGCTCACCTGGTAGAGCAGACGCTCCATATAAAGAGACTTGCCGCAGCAGCCTGGGTTCAACTATGACCAAAATACATTTATTGATTGGATTTCCTTAACCAATCTCTGTTTGTCCATCTTATATATTCTACTTTATTGGTATGTTTTATATTTTATTGTAAATTTCTTCTTCTATTGGTTGCATTTATCTTATGCAGCTATAAAAAAAAAAAAATCTGTATCTGTATACCTTGTTCAGTACCTCTGTAAATTACTATTTTCTCTACAAATAACCTATTATTTATCTATAAGTAATTTATCGGGTAAATGCTCTCTTCTGAAACGTTCTGTTTCCTTTTTCTCAAATGTAATAATTTTGCAGTTTTATATCAGAGTAAATTAAAAACCTTCTGTCATGGTGGAGGAATGCACCAGTGCCATCAAAGGGAACATCCATCCGAAAAAATTAATGCAGCCTTGTGTTGTTCCTCTGATCCTTTAATCAAAGTTTGTGAACATGAAATAAACTTACCTGAGACCTGGAGACAAGAAAAGTGAGACCTGAGACTGTGATTATGATTATAGCTGGACTCCAACATCAGTCTTTGTTTTAATTAGTAAAGAAAAATATCATGTGAATTCTGGTTTAGGGTGGAATTCTGCAGTAATTCTGTTGCAACAGAAGTCATCCATTTTAGCAAATTAATGGAAGAAATGGTTTGAGGGAGGTTTTGCTTTGTATAGCTGACAGTGAGACATCTATACAGCACTGTGCTCTGAGTAAGGCTCCCTCTTTTATCTTCCCTCTTACACTGTGACCGATGCAATACTGCAGTCTCAACAAAACTGCCTTTGTGAAAAAGTCCTGATTTGGATTAAAGGCGACGAGTGTGTTGTGCACATTAGGCTCAAGGTCTCTTTCAACTCCCCTGTGCAGAACCACTGTTAAGATCAGAAGTGCGATTATGATCACTCTCCCGTTTCCTGCTGATAGAGGTGTGAATGGATTTCTTTGCAGTATTCAAAGAGACTGCAGCAGTACTGTCCCGTGTTAGTTTGACATTTTGGGAAATGCTTATTCGATTTCATGCCGAGAGTCAGATGAGAAGATCATAACAAGCTTCATGTCTGTAAAATAGGCCTACTAAATATGAGAAGTAGCAGTCAGCAGATAGCTAGTTGCACAAATATTGGAAACAGGGAGAAATAATATACCCTTGGGAGAAATGACTTACCCGTTTATTTAATCTGTAGAAAATAGGCCACAGAGTGTTTTCAAATCAAATCAAATAAATCAAATCAAATCAAACTTAAAAAGAGCACATTTTAAGCGACCAACGGTCAACCAAAGTGCAGTACAGTTCAGTAAACTATACAATACAATACAATACAATTAGAATAAAAAATACACATAAAACCTTGAGACTCGAGACAGAGTCAGACAAACTGGTTTCCCCTGCTTACAGTCTTTATACCAAGCTAAGCTAATCAACTGCTGGCTGTAGCAACTGGTTAAACAACAGGCTAATATTAAATTAGAGCAGATAGCCTTAGTAGCCTGCAACAATGCTCATATAATGAATGTTATTGTTTAAAGGAATAATTATAGTGAAAACTATTTCTTGTAGAGAGTTAGATGAGAAGATCGATACCATTCTCAAGTCTCGATAACTACGAGGCTACAGCCGTAATTCAGTTAGCTTAGTTTAGAGCAAGGACAGGAAAGGGTTTTGTAAGACTGAAAAACTGCTGAACGACCTGCAGACTGAACGTTGAGGCCGTCAGTCATTGTCTTAAACTGTCCCCCACATGAAATTATAACAGTTGTAATGGTCCACAAAGGGACAGGATGGCTGGAAATCCTGCTGTATGAGTGGGGCCAGACCTATCTGCCAGAACAAATTCATCAGATTCGCCTGGTTTCCATTCTAACTGTTTGTCATAGTATCAAACAGGACTATAAGAGGTTAACTAGAAAATGCATTTCCCGCACGAAATGCGTGGAAATTCTTTAATGCTGAAGCTACAGTGAAAAAAAGCTGAATATGTTCAAAATTATGAAAAAAGCTGAATATTTGAAGAGAATATTTAAAAAGCCGAATTTTTTGCAAAGGTATGAAAAAGCTGAATATTTGAAAAGAGTTTTAAAACAGCTGAATATCTGAAAAAGGCCAGCTCTGTGAGAGCCAATGCGAAGCCAGGTCTGTGAGATTTAATCAGAGGCCAGCTCTTTGAGAGCCAATCAGAAGCCAGCTCTGTGAGAGCCAATGAGATGAATGAGATGCCAACGTTTTATCCTAGAGTTTTCTGTCTTTGACCGTTTGTGCTGACGATATTTATCATTGAAGTGGATAAGAGCAAGAAGGGCATCTCCTGGTATTTTGAGCCCCAGAATTAAAAAACTATAAGTCCTAGTGCTGCAATGAGCACATTCTCTGAAAGAAGTAACGAATGCCTAGATTTTGAGGTAAAAAATTATATCTGAGAAGTGAACGTAGTGGAAGCTAGAGGAGAAAAAGCGTAAAAGATATGAAAGGGGAAAGATAGAGCCGTAAAGGTCAAAGTCTTGCGAACCGTTTAAACTTGGAATGAAGTTTGTAGGTGGAAGTAAATCCTCCTGGAATTTTCCAACGTCGCCTCAACTCAGGCGAAGTTCCTCGCCCATCTTAAGGCTTCCGGTGTTGTGCCGTATTCAGCACCCCTGCCGTGAAACGCACCCCCTCACATTATAGGTGATATTCTGGATCAGAAGGCTGTTGTTTGGACCTATACACTGAAGTCAGTCACAGAGTCCCTCAGGGTTCTGTCCTTGGACCGCTTCTATTCACCTTATATTTGCTTCCCTTAGGAAATATTAAATTTTAGAATCCTTCTCCTTACCTATAAAGCTCTTATTGGTCAGGCTTCGTCATATCGTCCTAGAATATAATTTTCATATTCTATCACCTTAGATGTGCTTGTTCCTATATTCTGCTGTATTAACTGCCATAACATATAAGTCATATTCACATTACTATAGATATTGTTATAGTTACTGTTACTCTTTGGCTGCTTGCATCTCTGGAAGTGTGTCTGTCTCTCTGTCTTTTGTCTGTCTTTGTCTTTCTATCTTTCTCTCTCCTTTTCTTCCTCCCCAACCGGTCAGGACAGATGGCCGTCCTCAACAGAGCTGGGTCTGTCTGACGTTCCTGCCTGTTATAGGGAAGGTTTTCGTTGCCACTGTACTCTACGGGGGAATTGTTGGGTCTATGCCTACTCTGTAAAGTGTCCTGAGATAACTTTTGTTCTGATTTGGCACTATAAATACAATTGAATTGAATTGAATTGAAGTATGTCGAACTAGATGAGGTTCAAAGAGATGCATTTTTTAAAGGATTTAAAGCTGATCTCCATTGGTTTGCATTATAATAAAAATATGGAAAAAGCTGAATATATGAAAAAGTATGAAAGGCAGAAAAAATGTTGAAAATCAGCACAAAAGAGCTGAAAAAGCTGAACATTTTGATTCATCTTGGTTGGTTGATCATGGTTTTTATAGCTGGAAGTACGCAGGAGCTAGAGGCGAATGAAAAACGTACTGAAGAAGTATGCAGAATAATGATAACAAACCATAGGATAACATAGGTGGGAAATTAGTGAGCTTTTAGACATGCTGGTACTGGGATTCTGTTGCCTTTGGACAGCCAGGCTAGCTGTTTCCCCCATATTCCCAGTGTTCATACTAAGAAAATCAACTGCTGTCTTCATTTATAGTTCCAGAGTCAATTTTTTCATCTCACTCTCAGCAAAAATTCTAATAAGTGCATTTCCCAAAATGTTGAATAGTCCTTTAAACCATGTCATTTCTCTATATGGGCTTTTTTACAGGCTACTTCAGCAAATTTTTTAATCTTCACATATATATTGGTGCTGTTTTTACTGTGTCCACTAAACTGCTTTCAGAATGAAACTTGGCCTTGTTTGAATGTCTAGGGTTGACAGCAGTATGGTATGAGCTTTATGTGGATGCTCTGATTAATATTTTATCTTTACCTGTGTGAAAACATAAAGACGGTCACGCAGCATGGCATGTTTCAGAGCTCCTCTCTTCTTTTCTTCACCTCCTGCCATCTCCCTCTTCCTGTCCTCCCCCTCTGCTCCTTTCATCTCCTCTCTCCCCTCCTTCTCTTTTGATATTCTTTTTTTTTTAAAGGTCTGTGTCTGTACTTGCAGACAACACACACTCATACACACAAATGCATACACATCCAAACACACAAACACATGAAACAACACTTGTCATTATCGGTCCCAACCAGCAGGCGGCTTTGTAATCACACTGTTTTTTTTATGTGTGTATAACACACATATACCTATCCCCTCTGGTTTTCCACACACATATTTAATACACAAGCACACTGAGCCATATTTCTTCTTTCTCACTCACACACAGATGTCAAAACACAGCACTGCACAAAGCCACAGCCCCTTTCTTGAATAGAGCCAGAAATAGCATTGGTTTACTTGGAATCGGCTTAAGTCTTCAAAGAGAACATTTTGATGTAGCAAAGGGAGTGAAATTGTGGGGGGGCAACTGAGAGTACATAGCAGATCTGGTTCTTATATCCAGCAGTAAAAAAAGGGCAAAATAACTTCAAAGACTTGTGTTGCCATGGTAACTGTATAGTGCCTGCTTTAAACACACATACATGTAGCAAATGTATTCATAAGAACTGGTGGCAGCAGAGGAGTAGACACTGGATACAGACTTACTCCCAAGTACTTTTCTAATTTTCCATCTCCATCCCTTTCTTCTTCTGGCTTTCCAAATCCAGCAGAGACCATATCATTGTGTGTACTGATGCTGCAGATGATTAAATCCCAACAGGGTTAGCAGCTATGCTTCAGACTCCCTGTGTGAAATGACTGGTTTAGTCTTATCTGGCAGCTTCTTTGTACTTTTCTGTATGGATGTTTTGGGGCTTGTTCCCTGTAATTATGACATGGTATCTAAATACCAGATGTAATCGGATCCATCTCCCAGTGTGCCTTCTCCTTTAACATGTTTGTGCCGACTTAATATTGCTGCTCTTTAATTGAATGTTTAATGTTTTTTTTAGCGCCAGGAGACCGAAGTTGTTATACGGACAGGTTCAATTTCATTTTTAAAATTTACCTGATCTTGTTTGAAGCAATCACTATCACATATTTATCTCACAAGTGTCTGCAACAAATATTTCGTTTTTAGCTTTGTGTCATGCCCAGAACATAATACACAAAAGGAGATTATGTTTTCAGTTAATTGTCAGTTAATTGTTTGTCAGAAGGATTACAGAAAAACTACTGGCCCAATTTGCTTGACACTTAGTGGAGGGGTATAGCATGTGCCAAGGAGGAACTTGCTCAACACTTTTGAAGCCAATTCGAATGAGGCGGATACACAAATTATTTTTCACTTTCCTTAAAATTGCAAGGGCATGACCTTGGTTTGCATTCTTCTAGTGCCGCTCTAGTTGTACATTACCTTGAGAAGCAAGGGCTTAAATGTTTTGATTTCAGATTGTGCAGTGAAGTGTAAGTGTAGTTAGTATCACAGATTACTTTTTTCATATTGCTTAGTTGTTTTGTAAACAGTTTGTTAGTTATCAGCTTATGTTAACAGCACTGCTGATGCACTTGCGCCATGCAAGATTGCTCATTGTTGCTTTTTAGTTAGATAGTCAGTATACATATTTATATATTCAAATCTATATATTTTTTATTTTATGTACATAATAGTTCTGTTTATTTCATTTATTTTACCTGTCTTTGTTAAGCTTTGTTGTCTTTTTTTAGCCTCTGATAGCTAGTTGCACAAAGATTGGAAACAGTGAGAAATAATACATCCATGGGAGAAATGGCTTACACATTTGTTTAATCTGTAGAAAAAAGGCTACAGAGTGTTTTTACCTCGAGACAGAGTCAGGGAAACTAGTTTCCCCTGCTGCATACAGTCTTTACACCAAGCTAAGCTAATGAACTTGGCCAGTTAAGCTAATGTTAATAACCTCTACAGATGCATGTGTTTAGCTTTGGATTGTTATTTGTACATCATTGCAAATAAATGTATTAAGCAGGGCTTGCATATGCACAATGCCCACATTTTCATGCTGCACCTCCCTCAAAGATTATAAAAATCCATAGTTGTCAGAACTTTTGGTCTCTAATGCCTGTTTTTATTTGCTGGTCACATTTCTGTTGTCAGACGGCACGGTTGTGTGGTGGTTAGCACTGTTGCCTCACAGCAAGTGGGTACCTGTTTTTTCCCCTGGATGTTTTTTGGACCTTGTACATTTTTGCCTGGATGTTTTGTTGAAATCTCTGCCTGACTTTTCAAGTAAAGAAACTTAAATTATACCCTACTGGCTTCTCCCTGTCTCTGTCTCTGCAGTTCAGTTTTCAATATCACCTGTGGCGTAGGGGTAAGGATCCTGACTTTAACACAGGAGTTCTGAGTTCAATTTCCCAGAGATTGTTACAATAGTTTTTCTCTTCTTCTGGTTATTATCATTATAAAGGCCGTTTGTAATCCTGTAAGGTCACATAAGTCAAAAACATGATGTACAGCTATGTCCCCATGCCCATCTGTGACCCCTGAACAATGTGCGCCAATATGTGATTTGATGTTTGTCTATGTGATTTGTTTTTTTCTTCCTCTGCCCTTCTTTCATGGCTGTGTGATCACAGGGGTCTGTCATGCATTAAGAAGAACTGGGTCTAGCTGGTTTGTCCCCGGAGCATTTCCTGTCTGCAGATGGATGGATGCCCAGAGACTCTGAAGCTGAAGCTCTGATGCTGCCAGTGAGTTCAATTAAGCTGGGAACTGGGAGGTTGTTTATGTTCAAAATTATATCTGTTTTTACCACAGGGTGACCACCGAAGCGCCATGGTCATAAAGAGAGAAAAATCAGGTTTGTTTGTCAGGATCTCTCCTATCACTCAAGAGGTCAGTCAATAATATGTTACAGATAGGTTACACTAGTCGAATAAGGAACCTATACTAACTCACTGGCCTGTTATGCTGTTTTTACTCTCTTTTTCTTCATCTCCTGAGAGGATGAGTGATTTTCCTCAACATGATGTTGTTAGAGAAATGTATTAAGAGCAGCTGTACCCGAAACATTTCCTCAGAGTGGTTTGAGGCTGACCCAGGACCAGCTGGGAAGAAAGAGATGGTAAAGAGCAGTGGTGAGGGCAGTCATGCAATGTACCGCAATGTCATGCAACCTCACACCTCCAGTCAGTCAACTTGCCAATAATTAATGAAAGCAGGCTGATTTCAGTGTTATCGAATATTATATTGTATCCTTTATGATTTGAACAGATGGCTGTTTGTTATTTTATACTGCCATGGGGTATGACTTAACAGGAAAAGTAGTCATCCTCTCTTCGTCAAATGGGTAGTTGTCGGGCTGTAACAACATGTAGTAAGTACCCTGACAACAGCATCAACGTTTAAAGGGCAAAAATACAAGTCAATCCAAAGTAACCTGATCAACGGGTAATATGCTATAAAGGCCAGACTTAGAGGAATATCAGTACATTTTGTGAAATACGCTTATTTGGTTTCTTGCCGAAGAAGCTTGACATATAATGATAATAAGAAATGTGAATAGCACTACCGCCACAAGGTGGTTGGCTTAGCATAGCATAAAGACAGGGAACGCAGGTGAAACAGGCAGCATCGCTCTGTTAAGATCAAATATCTGCCTAGAGCCTACCAGCACAACTTTAGAGTAGAGCTGGGCATTTAAAGCAACCTGCGTCCAGTCTTTATGCTAAGCTAAGCTAACTGCGCAGACATGAGTGGTCAGTCTTCAAATTATAAAGTATATTTCCTCAAATTTTGACCCAGCCAGATGTTAAACCTTTTCCCCTTTTCAATGCCTGCACATAAATGAGGCAAACAATTGCAATAGAGCATTGTGTAATGGCGCATCCTAAGTGATATTACGCAGCCATAAAGAGAGTAGAGGCATCTATTCTTTTGAGTGACTTCTCCAGTGGATATTCTGTGTGCCTCCAACTTTTATCGTTGTTCATTTTTCTGCCTGTCATGTCTTAACTGTGTACCATACCTACTATGTTATGTAAAGACCTTATTTTGCCAGGAGGAGTGTTGCTGTAAAAGCCTAACAAGCCTTTATGTGTCACTATCAACCCCTGTGTTTACTGATTATTGCAGTGGGGAATTGTCATGCTCAGTCAGTTGCATTTGGCTTTATTTACACAGCATGAGCAACTCCAGTTGCAGCACTGCCTACTTCTCACACACATACACTTTCCTAACAGAACAGCACTCTTATATTAGGAGCTGAGTAACCTCACTGAACCTTCAAATCTAATCTCGACTTCACAGGTAATATTAGATCCTGAGCTAAAGATTTCTTGTTCGTGTGTAATAAAAATCTCTGCTTTTGAAGCCAGATGTGAAACTGGGAGTCTTCCTGTCTTGATTTGAACAGGACCTCCCTGCATCTCACTCAAAAATCTAATTTAATATATTCACAAATCCTGAATCCTGGACTAATCAGCCTCACTTTCTCCCCTTTATCTTCCCAAACCAGGTGGCTTTGTGGGTCTGCGCTGTAATTAAAATAATGCAAATGGGGTAATCCTGTAAAACAAATCCTTCTGTCTCCATTAATGAAGACCCCTACTCGCTTTCTTGTGTAAAGAAATGTTTTGCTCTGAATTAACCAGCAGCGCTCTCTCCTTAGAGACATGCCAGTCAGGATTAGTAATTTTACAGACGGACGCATTGCTTTGGCTGAGCTGCAGACTGAAAATGATCAAAGAGATAAAGTGAAAAAAACAATGTGAACAAATCAAACCGCAGCCATGTGTTTTACTGCTTTACAGTCCAATCCTCTCTGTAGTAAAGGTTTAATGTGGAGAGGTAGTATTCATCATACCTGGTATTAGTTTTTTAGAAAACAAGCATGAGATTTTGGTGACCTTGGTGTGTTTAGAAATAAAATTAACACCACTGCAATCACTGTCAAATAAATCATGGCTTTGCCATCTGTTTAATGTATTCTCCATAGTGTACGTCTTTTTATTCTTGTATTTACTGTAGAATCTCATTATTGTGGTTACTCAATGCCCTGCTTTATGTCTTCTCCTTCCTACATAGTGTTGCCACACTATTACGTACCTTTAGCTGAAGCTAACACAATCGACTACACAAAATTACACTGGCAATAAATTAAATCATATTTTAAACATGGCACGTGTGTGGTTAAGAGGCAAACTACTTCCCCACAATTTAGTATAGTGGTACCTCCGGCTTGCTGAAGCCGGTGAGGGATCATGCAGCTGTCGCTATATTAGCAACTCTTACTTTTTTTTCTGGGTGCAACGAACGTTTGATAGAGGGGCAGAGTTTGAATAATTTTGCGCCACAACATTATTAAGGTATCGTCACAATACACTTTTGTCAGTTTTCACCTTTTGAGTGAGCCGACTATAGAAACACTGTTGTTTGGAAATGTAGAAGTTCTTATTCTAGTATGTTTTTCACTATAGTATATTCATCAAATCACCAAATTATAAACTGTGGCGTCGCTTTCTGTTTACAGCCTGTGATTGTTCTGATAAATATGTATTTATTACCTGCATCAGAAACGTTCGATCTGAAAACGGTGTTCATCGTTTTGCTACAGTGTACCTACTCTGTAAAGTGTCCTGAGATAACTTTTGTTATGATTCGACACTATAAATAAAATTGAATTGAATTGAATTGAATTGTCCATTTTAAATTACGGTGCATTTGCATGCACAATGGGGTTCTAAACACACCACCTTGTCAGTTAAATAAATGTTTTTTGCTACATTTTGTAGGGGCTGAACACACCCAGAGTAAATTGTGCTGAGTGGAAACATAATGTGACTGTAGCTTTAGGAATCTGTGTTGTTGTTGAGTGGAAAATTGAAGATCTGTGTAACTGACCAAGTCTTTAATGGAAATCCAGGATGCAAAAGGACCACATATCAAGTATTTTTCTGACCCCTCTCTCTGAACATTTCTGCGTCAATGCAGCGGAAACACCTGTGGCGGCACCATACATGCACACACACCCATACATGAACACGTGCACATGCATACATGCATACAGTGCAAACACACAAATAGCAGGTGTGGAGCTGCAAGTTTAGAAGTTTTAAAAATCCTTTTAAAAACAGAAGAGCTTTGATGATGTCTGCCTCTGTGGTTAAGAGGAGAAATTGGCCATATCATTTTAAAAAGTTGTGGTATTTAGAATTTACTTTGAGTTATTTTGGTCTGCTTCAAATTATGCTAATTCATACTGTACGCTATTTCTAATGTTTGCACAAGGATCTTTCTATATTTTCTCCTGTGCAAATATGGCAACCAATTCAGGAAATGATTTCAGTCACCGTTTGTATCCTTATAAATAAAGAATGGCTTCCAATTAAACTACAGTTTTGCCTGTTGAACCGGAAGTTGAGGGTGAACCAACAGAAGAACACAATGGTTGTTCTGGAGAGCTGATAATGTATGTGGTGCACACACCCCTACGTCTAACCACTCAACAAACATACTTGTGTTTGTAAGTGTCTAAAAGAATCTCACGGCCATGCAAACATCTGATGGCGTCTGCAGCCAAAGACACAGACAGAAGACCCATTCAGGAGCGTAGCAAAGTCTGGAGTCAGGAACTCTTTTCCTGCTGCAGATCCCTGGTTTGCAAAGCGTTGGCCCACTGCATCAATCACACTTGTATCACACAAGCAGAAATTGAATTGAATCTTGAGATGACAATTGGACACAAATGATATTTTCAGCAAAAGAAACCAGTGGTGTGTATAATGAGTAGTACTTCGGTAGCACTTATGTTTAATCTAAACATTTGAACACATTAAAAAGGTCCACATCATCTGTACTTATAATATTCAGTAAAATGACTTCTACCACTGCAATATTGAGCTTTATTGCCACCTTTGGATGTAAGCCAACAGAGACAAAAAAATATGTCTTAATTTGACACAAGATATTTCCGTTGCAAGGCATTGAAGTTATTTTGGCTGCAATGTGGAACGATCATGGTGTGCAGGCTTCTCCATCCTCACTATGATCAAGACTGTGACTAAACATCGTTGGCTGACTGAGTAAAACATAAAATTTATATAATTATATTTATGTTGACTCGCCAAATAATGCATCATGAAGAAAAATAACCATCACTCAGATGCTTAAAGTACTTACAGCTTTAGTGTTAGTGCAAACCTGTGTGTTTTCAGAGTGGAGGTTGTTTATTCGAGCACTTCAACATCAGCGGTAAACATTTGAAAGGTGAATGACATATTAAGCAAACATTACAACGCCAACTGAGGCCTCATTGCACGAACAACAAAGCTAGACAGAAATTATGTTTTCATTCCATCTCTACATCTACACAGGCTGCCTCTAAACATTTTGGGTGGATTTGGTAAAGACTTAATGACTAGTAGCATCTTGTTTAAAAAGAAAAAAGGTTCACTGACTCTGTTATCTGTAGGTTATAACTCTATGTCACTCCCCATCCGCAAATAATGTTTTCCCTCCAATCAAATTGCTAATATCTTCCAACTCTATTTAATCACACTGTCACACCACAAACACTGGATTCAGTGCTTTGGCAAAAAGTCTTAAAAATGATTCAAATGTTGAAAACATAAAGCTTTGCTTACATAAATGTACCTGGAAATTTCCCTCTTTGACAACATGTAATTGTATTATTTTTAAAGTGAACAAAATAGGATAAAAAAAATAAAAAGTCCAGGTCAAACAACACTGGTTAATCAGAAAATCTCACAAATGTCACAAGAAGCAGTGAGAGGGATGGGGGAGAGGCCAGTTGTGTGGCTGCAAATGAAATACACTCTGCAATCCAATGAAGTATTAGAGACAGAGAGCGCTGACTGGAGGTCAGCTGTTGGATGGGTTGGAGGGCTGTTATGGAGCAGCACATCACTGACTACAAGATTCTTTAACAAATGATTTTATTTAGAAGTTGGATATCAAAATGTTAATTGCCCAAATACACAAGCATCTGCTTCTCCTCAAAAGAAGCTCAGGCAAAGTGAAACAAAAACAAGAACTGGATCAGAGGAGTGGAGTTTATGTTGTTTTCATTCATGATCGTCCAAATTCTGACAATCTTCACAGATACGTATCACATACATCACCAGCAGAGGATCTCTCTTTGTGCCTGTGTTGACTGCATTTTTATTTATTTTTCCACGTTATTTGTTGTTCTGCGTTTAAATATGGGATCCCACATACTGACAGTGTTACTTGCAGAAAAGATCTAAAATAATCCTATAGCCTCATAAAAACTAAAGGCCCTTTTTATGGTATATAGACCTACCTAGTAACCCCCCTAAAAAAACAACAACAACAACATAAAAGTCACTAGAATTAATATAATATTTTGAAGGCAATCTATCTAGTAGGTTTTTTCTAAGTTACAGATGACTGGACATTTAAAAGGGTCACTTTATTGCATATTAGGCTGAATGAAGAGATAGTTTGCTGCTTTTTGCTGATCCAGGTCTGTGTCTGTTTCGCATCATTCAGTGGATTTCTGCAGATTTCCGATGTTTCATTCTGAGGGGACCTCCACCACTGAAACAGGCCAAACCCCATGCATGTGAACACAATACCCTCATTGCCATGACAAAGACCTTGATTAAAATGGGTCAAGTATCCTTTTAAATTCCTGCAGTGAAAGGCATTAGATGACTTTAACCATCAGTCACTGAAGTCATGTCCTCTGTTTTTATTATTGGGGATTTAGGGGTTTTAGTAACCAAGGAGTTGACTTGACTTGACTTTAAAGCCAAAAATGTAAACGTTTAAACAAACAATTCTGTATTTATATTATTCCTGACAGTTTGTTTAGAAATACAATTAATTCTACAGTTAAAATGTGAAAATATCCAAACTTGCATATTAGCAACATTTTAGAGACGTTCTTTTTGGTGTCTGATCAAAATTGAAGGGTGGCGGTAGGGGGTGCATTAAGGGGACCTGAAATCCTTGCTACGGCCCTGCTGACTGCTGCTTACATTCCTACTCCATATCAGAATCAGCTTTAATGGCCAATTTAGTGTGAACACAAAAGGAAATTTACCTCCGGCTTTTAGTTGCTCTCTATACACAGAAATAGACCTAGGCCTACAGCTAAAAACAAGGGTAACAAAATGAACAAAGGTAAACATAAACATTTGACTGTTATGCATAGGTATGAATATATGTAAAAGTATATAACACACAGCACAATGAGATGTAAAAAGTACGACAATAGTGTGTGCTTAGCTACTTAAAGTACATCTTGACAATAGTAACTTTTGTAGTCGTATTTGCGTATTTGGTGGGGTCATTCCACGACGACCGTTTTCACCGATGGCTTCTTTTTCCCAGCAGAAGTTGAAAGCACCATGAAACCCTGATCCATTGATCCGGAGATCCAGGCGCCGGTAGGACTCTCGTGTTTCCACGCCTCCCACTTTCACCCCCATTGTGGTGAATCTCCGGCTCACACACACTTTGCCAGACTTCCAGGAGTTGGAGCGACTAGCCGGAGACGGAACACCGACAACGATAGAAACAACAAAAAACGTATCATCTTCCACGCATGGATCTACTTTCTTCTCGTGTGGAATTTCAAGGAGCTGCAATGTTTTGCGCTGCTGGGAATTTTGGAGACTTGTACCGGAGAGAAAGGGCACACGTCCTCTACGCTGCGAAGTTGTAAAAGTAGTCTCCCTTGAAGTTTTTTTTTTTTCCGCCACCAGCTCAGACTCCGTGTTTCTCCAGCCCGTGTAGACCCACAGCCATCATGGCGAGGCGGGCGGAGGAGAAACCTCTGGTTTTGACGCCGAGTACGCGCGCTGCTTTCCGGGATAAACACCTTCGGTTTCACAGGGGCTTGTTGGCTTTTTCCTGGAGCTTCGTTTTAATGTGCTCGGCTCTTTCTTGTGGATATTGCGGAGCCGACACGGAGTTTTCCATCCTGGAAGAAGCGCAAGTTTTGGCCGATCAGATGAAAAAGCTGTCCTCTCAGGAGCTGGGAGTCTTTACCATGCAGGTAAATGTGTTTAAATTCTGCTGGTATCGGTTAAAACGGAGATATCCCTGCGCCACTTCGAGTTGAGCCAAACTGGCGCAAACGGGATGATCAAACCCCCTTAAAAAATAACGTAGCCTAATAATTGCAGAGGGGGAACTTTGTTGACAGAAATGTAACAGTGTTACGAAACAATAAGCGCGTTGGTTGCCAGTGTTTCAGTGCAACAACAGGCGCTTTGAAGTTGGGACGCGTTTATCTGGGGCATCAGCACGCTGGAGGTTTGGTGTTCTGGGCGGCGTGCGTTTC
This sequence comes from Echiichthys vipera, assembly GCF_963691815.1. NCBI lineage: Eukaryota > Metazoa > Chordata > Actinopteri > Perciformes > Trachinidae > Echiichthys > Echiichthys vipera. The sequence continues at coordinate 22,183,247 of NC_139828.1, read as the reverse complement.
ACCTTTGTTATTCCCTAATCTGCTTAAAGGACGAATCTTACAAAAGATCAGGCATTTTCACACATTTACTGTGTGTGTGTGTGTGTGTGTGTGTGTGTGTGTGTGTGTGTGTGTGTGTGTGTTTGTGTGTCTGCCTGCTGCAAAGGTGAATAAACTGGCACCTACAGTGATTATCACGAGAAATCTGCCATGAAGCAACCTTTCATTGTGGGACTGGTTCTTACCCAAAGACACTAGACTTAAAAACACTGGTTAGAGATGTACTCATGTCATAATGCAGATAAAAAACAAACTGGAAATAATCAGCATGCATCCTCGTGGGTCTGAGAATCTGTGCCATGCATTTCTTCTGAAAATCAAATAAAAGGAATAAATCCATTTTATCCAACTTTGTTGCAGCCCATATATTTACTAGAAAATCTTTTTTTCTCTAGGAGAAAGCGATACTGCTCAGGATTAAATACACACAAAACATCTTTTTTATGAGCACATTTCGTGGATAAAAACCAACACATTGTCTCCTTCAGGGCTCAAACCCATGATTATTTAAATGATCTGTTAATCTAGTGGTGATTTTTTACTGTAAATGTTAGAGACTAGCGAATGTATTCACATTGTTTATGTTCGACCAACAGCCCAGCCCCCCCCCAAAGATATCCTGTGACAATTGTATAAAAAAGGAGAAAAAGACCTGTCTTATTATCAAAATTGTTGTAGATTGATTTTGTCATCGACTAACTGATTCATTGTTTCAGCTCTGACTGCAGCTGATTGGATGGTTCATGCTTTTGTGTCTTTTTTTCTTCCCTGTTGGAGACAGAATAGATAATAATAACAACCCTATAATATTAAGGAGTGTATGCCCATTTTAAATTATACAAGTCTTGATTGATCAATGATGTTAGAGTCAAAGCAGTCTGTTGATTACTGAATTCTAGGAGAAAATATGCAAAAATTACAGCTTTTAGCTCATCAAACGTTAATAGTTGCTTAGTATTTGATGATATTAAAAGGAAAATCTTTGTGTTTTGGAACAATTTGAATGAGAGTTGATTAGTTCTTTGATAGTTTAGTCGGTCGACAAAATTGATTGACAACTGTTTTGAAAATTAAGTCAATTAAATTTTAGCCATTATAAAGCAAAAATGCCAAACATTCCTCCGTTCCACCATCTCACTTTTTGGAAAAGCTGTTTATGTTTCTTGTATGTGATAATAAATGGAACGCTCTAGGTTCTGGACTGTTGCTCTGGCCTTTTTAACTATGTTGTGGCCAAACAATTAGCGGAGAAGATAATCCGTCTATTTTAGACTTTAAGATAATCGCTTTCCGCCGCCCTGATTTATTTTAAACATGCTACGTAAATACAACAAGAACACTACTTTGTCATGTCCATGTGTGCAGACCTGCGCCAAATGGCAGGAGGTGCAGGCTGCGGTGCTGGGTGCTGCAGGGTGTGAGGGGGGTGTTTAGCACTTCAGAGGCAGAGGAGCTCACAGGCCCTGAACACAGAGGCGAGGCAGCGGGGGGGCCCTGCCCCCAAATGGTGTTTCATCTTCTCTGCTTCCACACTGAGCCGCCTTCATCCCGGCTCTGGGAGTCGGCTTTGAGAGCTTCCTCTGATCCCTCTGGATCCGCCTTTGTCACAGCTCATCCGTACCCAAGCTCCGGTTTGTGTCTCGTTCCCGTTCTTTTCCATCATTTCCTCTGCTGTTTGTGTAGTTTGTCTGTTTTGCTCTGTTATTCTTGTTTTCGTTTCTTGTTACTGCATACACTCTAATTATTCACCCCTCTTTTACTCTCTGATCAGTGCTTTCTGTTTTTCTCAAATATCGAGTCAAATTGTCCATCAGCTTCAACAATGCAGTAAATGTGAAAAATAACTTATAGCTTTTGTCACACTTTATTTTTAATGATGCCATTTCCATTTATTTATGGTAAACATGCATTCAGCATCATCCCCCTGTATCGTGGGAAAACAGCTTTGAGGCAATCATGTTGTCGTACGAGCTGTGAAATTCTGACTTGGCATGAATCGAGTTGTGAGTTTGATTGAAGCCGCTGTCAGAGCAGATTTCCACAAAACTAAGAGATGTGTATCCAGTAAAAACAGCCCACATCTTCCCGTGAAAAAAAACTGCTGGAATCTGTCGTCCATGCTGACTATGTGGACACCTGCTCTGATGCTCACATGTGGCCTGACTCTCAGTCTGCAGGTGTGTCCGTTGAACTGTATTTCACTTTATCTTTCTGTCTCTTGCATTATGACCTTTTCCTCATGCAGTAAAGAAGGCAGTGATTCCACACTGTGACCCCCCCAAGACATCCGTGTGCAAAAGTTCACGTTGTACTATTTCGTAAAAGATCTGAAGGTTTTGTTATCGAGCGATCATCCCAGCATCTCCGTTTAAAACGTAATTCTACCTCTCCCAACTCCACCCCTCATTCTTTGGCAGATGTGTAATTTGAGGCTTCTGAGTCACTGGGTCAACCTTGTTCAATCTGTCATTGAGTTGCTCTATTATCAGGGGACACAAGGGTGTACAGTCGAGACTTTGTTTAAGTTGATAAGTCAGCTTTTTAGAGGATGTTTTTCTTTCAGGTTCATGTTGTGAAATAAATTCCCTGGGACGTTTTAAAGACCCTGTCCAATGAAAATCATGTTTTTGTTCTAGTTACCATGTCTATATGGTGTTTTTTAAATATGCTACATAAGTGACTCACCATGGCTGAGCTTTTTGCCTTGAACTGCATTGAACCAATTACTCAAATTCCAGATTAAGGGCCCATACACATTCTGTATTTTTTTGTACCCTAAAATCCATTGTTGTTAATGTAAATGAATGGATGGCATGGTAGCGCCCGACTTTGCGTTTTCAGACAACCAGGGTTTCTAACATCACTTACCTAAGGAGCCAATCCTGTCCACTTGTGGCTGGGGCGATTCCATAGTGTAATTATGGCAGCGGTGGTGGGCGGGGCACAAGGCCAGATCTAGAATTTCTTAATGAGGACAAAGAGTAGATGTGCTTAAAAGCACCTTTCTCTTCTGAGGGAAAGGCATGTTAAACAAAATATTTATAATAGCAATTTTACACATTTTTACATTTAAAATTTGTCTAGAGACAGACTTCAAGTGTTTTTATTTTGAAGGTATTCTGCTACAATCTGTCAGTTAGTTCGGTTTATTTTTTTATCAATTCAAATGTTCATATAAGGCTTCAGCTAATTGTTATTAGCGTCAGTGATATCTATAGTTTTCTCAGTTAGTCCATCATTGGTTTAGTTTTGAAATGCCAGTCATGCCCATTAAAACAATTCTCAGGGCCCAAAATGTTGCCTTCAGATGCTTTATTCTGTTCAACCACTAGTTCCAAAACCAAATAAATGCATCATTTACTGTCATGTATGATTAATAAAAAACACCAAACTCTAAAATCTGAGAAGCCAGAACGAGTGACAGTTTTGCATTTTAATTTAAAAAATGACTAAACAATTAAGCTAATATAAAAATATTTACAGATAAATCTGCTGGCAGGTTGATGACAGTGCAATTATTATAATTCTCAGCTTTGACACAGTGTCAGTATCCCAAACATTTGTTTGTATGTGGTATCTTGATTAGTAAACTATGCGACCTTGAGTATAATTTACCCAACTGTTTCAGTGTTTTGCATTCAATTTCCATATTATGTTTTCCTTGTACCTAATGTGTTATTTATTTAAAACAGTCTTGTTGTCGAGTTGTTGCCAGTGCATACTATTAAGACATTATGAAATGATCAGTGGTTGTTGTGAAAGTAAACAATCATCTCTGATATATGGAGCTAATGAGCATTTCACGTCAGATTTTCTGCAGCTTACAGCTGGAGGGTTTTACACTGCTAATTTGGACTTGGATCTAAATATGAAATTTAATCTCCTTTTTACTTTTCCGTGTTATTAAAACAAGGGCCTTGTTCTACTTCCTCACTAGAGTCAGGGCCACGGCACACAGTTACGCTAACACGTGTTATCATCAGTGGAATTGAACCAGCTTGCATAGATTGTCACTAATGGTGAGGCCCAAAAGGAGATCAGTCATCACTGTGTGAAAAGTCCAGCTCACTAGCTTTTACTGAAATGCTATTTACGCCCCGTTGGCTGATTATTTACAAAGGGCATTTCACTGTGTTAGTTTTAAGGGCCTTAATCCTCAGAGAAGTGTGGTTTATTATTGAGGCAGGCTCGTTCAGTACCCCCCCCCCCCCCCCCCCCCTAATTGAATATTGATAGTAATTTGAGGGCAATGGTGGTTTGTGCAGGAAAAGAGAAAATTGGGGCAGCTCCGACACTGCCATTAAGCTGTGATTTTCTGGGTTGGGTTTGGTCCAAGGGCAACACCAGTTTAGGGGCTATCGCAGGCTTTTCCTGCTTTGTTGTTTTCTTTTCACTTGGACTAGATTTTTTATTAGCTGTGTTTTGACATATCTAAATGTTTCCACCTGCCTTTTATTTTAATCTTATTCCTCTACTTTGTGTTTCTCTTATTTGCCTCACTTTATATTGAATCAGGGAGGAGGAAGAGGGTTGGAGGATATACAGCAGGACATCAAAATTCCTGCTAGGTTCTCTGCAGTACAGCTTCAAAGCCTTCTTGCATCTTACTGCATTGCCTGCACGGCTGTGTGCTCACACAGTCAAGGTTAATACAAGCCTCACAGGCCCCCCACAACACGTTGGACTATTTCTATCTCTTATTCATCCTCTCTTTTCACTTTAAATGTATATATGATCTGCTCTACACCCAATCTGACATGCTAAAGCATGGGTAGATGTTGACTGCTTGTTCAGTTGAATAGAAGGATATGGTGTATAATAGTCAATGAAAGATATTTTTCTTTACAATAAGGCTCATCCAAAGGGAAAATTAACACTTGGGTGTCAAATATGTCTCAAGCACATTCCTGCACTTGTCTTGTTGAGGATATAATGGGGCTCTTTTTGTCGCCCACCCCTCAGGGCATAGAGTTTACATAATGTAACCCTCTATTGGTAACATACCTTGGGTGGTTGACAGATACCGCCTCTTGTTGTGTTTGTAACCACGCACAATGGGATGTGATTTGGGGTACTAAACTAAACTCTTTTTGCCTGTGTACCACAGCTTCACTCAAGACCCCGGTGTCCATATAATTACTGCCAAACCATCCACTAAAGGTTTTGTATGATTCTGTGTGCTGAACAGGGATGTTTTGCTTCAATGTCAGCAAAAGTGATAAAGAAATAAACTTGCACATCACTTTATACTGTAGGTACCACCTTAGAGTTTACTCACACTTACCATTCGTACCTTGAGTTGTGCCGTGCGTTAGTGTGACTGTCCCCCTCCTCCCTCGCAGCCCAGGCACGGCCTGCACTCCCATTACTTCAAGACTAGCAAGAGAGCTTCTTGCTTATACGTCATCACTCCTGAGTTTTTGTTGTGTCCAAATCTTTTTGAATATTTTGGTTGGACCAAATCTGCAGTAAACATTCCTCCTCCGCATCATACCACAGTGAACATTTTTTTAATAACCATCGCGGGGAACAGTCGTATATAAGTAGTGGTCAGGACTGTGGTCATGCTCGTGTTCGTACATGTACATATGCTCGTGCAACCGTACCGTGTTGAAGCCCACCTCTCTCAGCCGGGCAGCGGCCCGGGGAAATGTACCATGCCTAGGCAGTTTCACGCAAATAGGTCAAATGAACTAGACTTTTGCTGTGAATCTTGCTTGGGCACGGTGCAAATGGTAAGTGTGAGTAGACCCTTAGTCCTGCTTTCGTTTGCTGCAGGTGTACAGTGAGTTTTTAGAGTCCTTTCGCTAAACTATTGATTATAGCTGATGCTTTGATTTAACAATGCAGCATTGAGTATCTGTCACTTTTTAAAAAGTGGTAGGGATTTCTTTCTTCTTTAGTTTCTCTCACCTCTTTTTCTTTTTGTGTGCAGGTCGCCTGAGATACAGGTGATTTGTATTAGCCAGCCTTGCATTGCATTTCAATGGCACAACTCCTTTTCAGTCCAACCATAAATCGTGATGTGCCTCAGCGGTTTATGAGCCGTTTGAGGCTGTGGACTATCTGCACCTCTCTTCTTTTTCCATTTTAGCTGATGCTTTTTTACAAACTGTTTTTACTTTTTCACTCCCTTGATTCTTGGTCTCAAGTTGCTGCTGATACATGAATACTTAAATCTCCAACTCATACTGTTCTTGTTGTGTGTAGTAACCTACATAGTAACCGAGGGGCTTACCTGTTTCCTTATTTCCAAAGTAAACTTTTCTATAATTTAATCCCTTTCATGGCCACCCCCTTTTTAGCTTTAGCCTTAGATTCCTTAGATCATATAGATATCTTCACTCTATCTCTAATACTAGCCATCTACAGCTTCTGAAAGAAAAACAGTTGTCAGGGCAAGTCAGGGGTTAAAAGTTAAATCCTTACATTGAAATCCAGAATTATGTTTCATGAGTCCATTTTTCATGTAGAAACAGAGCTCTCTGCCAGCAGCTGCAAAGTCCCACAGCAGCACCTGCAATGTTTTAAAACTTGGAATAACTTAGATATCAATCTTCATGATTCTTTGCCTTTTCAAAACACTTGGCCGTGGAAACAGCCCGGTTCTGTTGACTATTACCTTTGTCATCCGTCACAATGCAGGAGAGAACAGAGCAAAGGGCCACAGTTTCATTCAATCTGGAGCCGCTTGTATGATTTGGCCCAAGTCCAGGCACTGGGAGGCTCTGGCGCCCCTCGTATCCCACAGTGTCTCCAAACTCTAAACTGAACACACATCAGACATGGTGAAATCCCCAAGACACAAAACTGGGAATTTAAATGTTGCTGTCAGATGGAAACCTTGTCCTGTCTGGATTTAAGAAAAACAACCTTGTTTCCAATTTGTCAATCTTAAATACTTATTCATACAAGAGGTGATTTAATTTGCTCTGGTGTGTTAAAAAGAACCTTCTACGCCAGGATACCTTTCATTGAAATAGAATAGAATAAAGGTTAAGGGATGTTTGATTCCAGTGTGTGGGTACCATTTTTTATTGTCATTATTCTCATTAAGCCTGTGAATGTTCTCATTCGTCCACGTCAACGTTATCCTCAAAGCAATTTCAGTCAAAAACAACCAGTCCCAGCCTGGTCAGATGCGTACATGAACTGATGAAGCCTCTTGGATGAGAGGTGAAACGTCTTCCTAGATAAACAACCAGTCCAGTTGTTTTTGACTGAAATTGCTTTGAGGATTATTCTCATTGAATTTTGTAAACAACACTTATGCCATTGAGGTTTCACAGATGTGCATACGACTGTTCTTGGTAATTGTCAAAAACCATGACTGACAAACCCCAAATTTTGTCCCATCTTCAGGTCTGGGCGATAAATAGATTTAGCAAGAAGTGTAAAATGTTGAGTTATTATGTGTTCAAAAGGTTAGTCAAAACTGTTAGTGAAAAAGTAACAGGCTAATAGCTATTTTGAATCCTGCAAACTGTGACGTGAATAGTTAAACTACGTACACACCTGATGCAATTTACCCGGCTGCTGCGACTTCAGGTTGCTAGCTTGCTCTGGCTATCTTTAATTTAATGGTTGTGTCAACCAGAGGGACAGCAGGCTCTCAGATTGTTCAGAGAGGAGGCATTATGATTCAAACAGGGTTAAATGGAAGCCGTGTGCAGATTCTACTTTGTTCAGTCTGTCCCTACCTGCTGGGCAGCTAACGCTAGCTAGCTGTCTGCAGATATCTGATTGATGTGTCTGACATGACACCATGAATTGGTGAGTGGCCTTTCCTGCTCTATCTGCACTGAACTGCATTATTAAAGGCGATGTCTGTGCACTGCTTATTTGAAGCCAGAGGTACTGGCGGAACATAGCTGTGTGAGATGACCTGTATTTTCAAAATATTCCGAACAATCACAGTCTTACAGGTGGTGGAGGTATTTATTCACCTGTCTTGAAATATATAACAAGACAATTCTGCTTTTTGAGGGAGGGAAAAAAATTGCCCTGCAAGACATCTTATTTGTTTAAATATAATCCTGTGTGACAACAACCAAAAATGAGTTCTAGGCCATTCAAAAGTTTTTTTTAATGATGGCAATAAATGTGCCTGCAGTCATTGTCAAATATCTGGTTTCTGGGTACAAGTCCCATAGATATTGTGACATTTCTTTTTCAGATATTCTTTTGAAATGTCCATCACCAAATGACCTCCACAGAGACCTGAACAGACATCATGTATCATTTGGCTTCATTTTTATTTGAATCTACCTGAAGCCCACTTCCATACGTAATGTAACTGAGGTAAAAGCCTGCTGAAACAGAAATATGTGAATTTTTCAGGGATGTTTTTTTATCCAGAGCTTTTGAACAACATGACTCTCATCCATTTCAATCAAATCCCTTTAATTTATTTTTCCTGCGTAAGTACAGTCTAGTGCACTGTCTCTTGGCTCCTGCTGGACTGTGGTCGGGATGGAGCATAAAACTGATGTTCTTCCCCTTCTGCACCAGCTGTTGTGGTTTAAATCTGTGTGTACTGTCGTGGCCAGATCATTTATCTGACCGCTTTTTGATCGGTTTCCCACATTTCCCAGTTGAAGAAGGCCTCTCTGTTTGGCCTTGACTGAAATTGGTTTTGCAGTGATTTGCTGCCTCCTCAGTCTTTGCTTTTGTGTCTGCTTTTGCTTGATCTAAATTGCTCCCAGCTTGCATTTCATTTTGACCTGCTCTACAATGCTGAGCTCCTGTTAAGAATCTAGATTGCACATTTCCTTGGCTGCTATCTAAGTGCAATGTAGTTAAACATTGTCATATTAGGCAAAATATATATATTTTTTACAACTACAAAAATCCGGTCGTTGTCAGTTCTTTTTTTAACCTGAGATAAATGCCAGCATGGCAGTTGCATGTGTGCATGCATGCATACACAAGTATGTACATTGTATCATAATCATGTATAGAGATGAGAGTATTTGTTAGTTTGTTAAATTGATTGTAAAATTATTTTGTTAATAATTGGGTCATTCATACAGCGAAAATGCCAAATGCTCACCAGTAGTGGTTTTATGATTAATTGATCATCAAAACAATTTCTTTTAATCGATTGATTCATTTTCGATCTGCTGATTTATCAACTAACCCCGTCAGCATTCATTTTCTGTGTATTGAATTGAGCCCTGTGAACTTGTGATGCACGTATTGCAGATATATCCGCAGGCACTGCATTATAATATTGATCAGGTGATCATAAGAATAAAATTCTGATTAACAGCAGATGGATTGCAGGTGGGTGAAATAATACATCATTACTTAAAATATTAACTATTAGCTTTATTGATTAACGTTTAGTTCTGTTTCCTCTGTTAGGTTTATGATTATAGTTTTTAGTTTTGTTACTTAAAGGGATACTTTACATGGAACGCTTCACGTAGCACTGTTGCATATGAAGGGTGAATGTTTACCTGAAAAGATTAATAGTGTTTGGCTTCCTTTCTGTGGCACTAGTGCACAATATTCTGATGTCAGCTGCACTGCAGACATACTCATACAGGGACTGGTAGAGGAGAGACAAGTCTATGCAGGTGCGGGTCTCTAAAGCGAAGACAATAATTCATTTGGGTGGGTTGCGGGGTGGACAATTTTAAGGGTGAATGTGGATTTGGATGGTGTCAGAGCGCAGGTTTTCAGTGAAAGTAGCTTCTTTTTTCCTCTGCTTTTTAAAGAGGAGAACACATTAACTGGCTGCATTTAATCAGCTGATTCTCACTTTTTTGATGATTCCCCCCCTCTCTATTACCTCTCTTTTGTCTATCTGTCTTTCACTATCATCCTGTCTGCATTGTCTTACCACACGCACGCACGCACGCACGCACGCACAAACACACACACACACACACACACACACACACACACACACACACACACACACACACACACACACACACACACACACACACACACACACACACACACACACACACACAAAGCAATAACAAATGCACTCAATGAGTGAGAAAAGTATCTTCATTGGTGATCTAGGCTTAGTGTTTTTTTTCTTTTCTAGATCCCTGCCAGTGTTACTTCGTTAGCTCCAACAGGGCTGACCTGGCAGTGTGAGCCAAGGGACCCCAGGCCACCCCTTAGCAAGTCACTCCCTTCACTCACCACAATGGGCAAGACTCAAAGTGAACTCTCCCTAAAAGAGAGAAAGAGGGGGAAAGGAAAGGGGCGGGGGCTTGTGGTAAAGGCAAGGGGGCAGTGAGAAAAATACCCGACTGGGAGGGCAAGGAGAGTAGAAGGACCAGTTCCCTCCCCCAGACAACATGCATTTGTAAGGCCCCCATCCCCCTCACGGTGCACACACACACTCCTGCAGGAGAGGCTTTGCATTCTCGATGAGGAGAAAGTTGGAGCTCCTACTGTGGAGAAGCAGATCAGGCTGTTTTTCATGCCTCCTTTCTCCCTCTCTGTTTATGCCTTTTCTCTCAGGGTTCTACATTGCTTAAATAAACTGGTGGTAAACCCAAACTTTACAGTCGTTGAGAAGCCCTTTTTCCAAAGTTGGTTCAAATTTCCAACCATGTTTTTAGGCCTGTCTGCAGTATTTTTGTATTTGGATAGGTTCAGATCTCAGTGAATATGTAATAGTAGGCTTTGGGGTTCTCCCTCGAAGACTGGAGGAGATTGTTTGCAGCAGTGGCAGCCAAGAAATAGCAGTTCTTTCACATTTGCCTCGTTTTCGCAAAGCGGACGGTTCAATTCAGCTCATAAGAAATTAGTATGGATATTGGTGTTTCCATTGTCAAAAGTTGTGGATGGTACTTGGCACACTGGTGGAGGTGGAGCTAGAAATACTGCAGTTTGCATTTGGGGCAGACATTCCTCTGCATCATCGGTGAAGAGGAAAAACAGCATGAGCCGGATAGAGAACTGAGGAATGAAAAGGATCTTCAACTTGTTTCTCAGTGCATGGCTGTCCATGTGTTCCATCTCACATCTTAGCAATGATGGAGGAAATGTAAAAACTAGAGCAACACTGCACTTAGGTGGTTGATGCGACTATTACTGGTAACAACCCTGCCTACATTTAAGGGCGTGATCACACTATCCTTTTGGCCGCGGCCAAAACCGGTTTTTCAGCTAAAGTCTAGTACCTTTAAGTAGTGTGAGCGCACCCGCTCCGCGCTCAACTGGGGCCAGCTGGCCCTCCACGGCCCGCTTGAAATAGGTGGGCTTTAGCGGAGCCGTTTGCACATGTACGAGCACGAGCGTGCGCACGTGTACGAGCACGAGCACGAACCCCACGGCAGTAGCGTTATGTCCGCCTGTTCGGACATGTAAATAGAAGGACGGACCATGCGCGGACATTTAACAACAACAACAATGGTGGTGAAAGGTTCACGTTGTGTTTACTGCAGATTTGGTCGGATGAAAATATTCAAAAACAGTCGACAAGACGCACAAAAACTCCGAGGTCTATGGAAAGATTTGTAAACAAAGCCACACACACACGCGATCAATACGTGTGACGTGTTACGGCGTGATGGCGTATGGACAGCAAGAAGCATTGGCCGTAGCCCAGGTAGTGTGAGTACAAACGGGGCTGGGGCGCGGGGGGAGAGGGAGGGGGGACAAGTACCCTAAAGTCCGGGTCTCGGTCCGGGAGGATAGTGTGAGCGCGCCCTAAGAGTACTGTCTGCAGTGGAAATGCAAAACAGATCTAGTTTTTAGGTACATAGACACCAGCTGTAATAGTGGTGTCTAAGACAGACAGCCACAAAAAAATCATGCTGCACAGCAGTTTGCATCTTCATCCTGATGATGAGGCCTTTTGACTCTAGGGTCATGGGGTTGATGAGGTCAACTCAGTTAGTCTAGTTTTTCTCCTTGTCTCTGGGAAACCCAGGTGGACATTGGTGCACTGAGGTCTCAACAGTCTGCACTTCCATTTCTAGTTTCTCCTTTGTCTATCTTTTCCATCTTCATCTTCTCATCTTCTCTGCTCCCTATTCCTATCTTTTGGTGTAATTGCGTCCGCCGGTGGTGGTATGTGAAACAGTCCTTTGTCTTTCGTCTTCCGCTGGTTTGCAGGCTTTGAAGATGAGTCAGTAAGTGACCCGGCTAATGAGTTGAACTTTGGACTTTCTGCCTCTGTCTCTCTCTCTAAGACGAGACTGGATCCGAAGATGAAAAGAGATCTAGTGTTTTTTTTTTATTCTCGCAGAGAAAATGGCAAAGGGGTGAAAAATGTGATACAGCTGGCTAATTAGGAGGCAGGGAGGAGTGTCGGGGCATTTGAGTGTGAGAGGGAAAATGGGTAGACACTTTTAATGTTCCAAACACATGTAAACACCTGAAGTCACACTCTTTCATTACCTCTACCTCTACCCATACACACGTATATCTTGCATAAACACAGACTCATATAAAGCTGCATGTATGGAGCGGCTGCAGCTGTGTTTAGCTATCAGTGTCTCTGAGCTCAGTTATGTTTCTGCCAAACGAGTGGCTTATTTGATCTGGACTGACTCACAAGTAAAGTAAGATGAGAATTAGGAGAGCCAAACAGGCTTAGGTGTTTGACACATTTTGTCTGCTGGCATGTCAACGTGTCTCCATATGCTCATCTTTCCTGGCTGTTATCAAGTAAGGGTCCTCGGTCAGAAAATCTGCTTTCAATCTTAATTTATTCAGAACTCTGATTGATTTTGACATAATGATTTAAACGCAGAGAAACCACCATTGCACCTTCAAGTGTATCTGTATTCAGAGCATAGTGGCTTTGGACTCAAGACTTCAGCAACTCAGCATTATAGTGCACATTTCCTCCCATTGGGATGTCAGCAGAAAAGAGGGCTGATTTAGGTGATACATAACTATGTCCTTAGGATTTTTTTCAAACTTCTTCAGCTCAGTGCCCAAATGACAGCAGCAATGCTTCTCGCTTAATGGATCCCGGACTCATAAAAACTCATTGCTCTTGTTGCGTAGAGACCATCTTGAAATCATCTTGCAGTGTATTTTACATCTTGGGCTCAGTTTCCACATGCTTTTACTCTCTGGAGGTCTCAGTCTGTGTGCAGGTTCTCTTTGTGGGGCTTTATGATTTTTGTATTAGGTTCCAAAAAGCAGGTTGTTTAGGATAGGATCTTCTGCTCTTTGCGTTTATTACTTTGTTGGTTCATACCAAGCCCCAACCACATCGACTTCCTGGTTGATCCAATAAGAAAGTGCGAAAGATGGCAGATCGTTTCATAATAGAGCAATTTCGCATTGAACCATTCTCAAATCATAATTAAACCTATTTAAGGATTCGTACAAGTCTGGTTAGGTCAAATCGCAATGACAACACTGAGGGTGGGGTATTTTTTATTGTACCAGGCAGGTTTTTATTTTATCGGAGGTTAAAATGTATGATGGATGGACATATCGCCCTGCCTCCAACGTCACATCAATGCCCTGTTTTGGTAAGATGAAATGGTGTGGCTTTAAAGTCTGACAAGATGGCGGCTCCGTAGGAGAGGACAGTTGGATCAAGTTGAGAGAACGGACCTCGATGTAGAGGCTACATCCATTTTTTATAGTCTATGGTTCACACTCTGGGCGCCCTGCCTAAACCCGGGAAATATCCATTATTTCTTTCTCTTAGACCAGTTAACGGTTATTAAAGGAGTCCGAAAAGGTACTGCTGCTGCTTGCATCCAACCTCCATTTTAATATCAGATTTTAAGGGACAAATCTCTCACCAAGGAAATTGTGTTTTTATGTTTCTGGCAGCATCATCAGCAATATCCTTCTGTCTCCTGTCCAAAAGAAACCCCACTGTTAGCGTGTGCACGCGTGTGCACGCGTGTGTGTGCGTGTGCACGCGTGTGTGCATGTGTGTGTGTATGCCCACTGAAATCGCTGCATGGCACCGGCGGTCATCTGAGAGGTCTAATGTTCAGTGGTATAGCAAGCAGATCTTTCACTAAAGCATTCATGTGTGTCTTTCTCCAGACGAAGCCCAGCTAACTCTTTCCACAAGAAACCTGCATTTTACCCGTTTCTCTTCCTATCTTTCCAAACTTCTTTCTCCCAGACTGTTTTTTTTTCTTCCCAGAAGGCCCGCTGCCCCGCTCACTGCCAGGTTTGGCTGCCTCGTGACAAGTCAGCTTTTATCTAGTGTGTCTAGTCCTGTTGCTGGCACCGTCAGCCAGCTGGGGTGTCTGCTGGCATTTCTTGGCAGCTAAGCAGGAGACAAACCCCGTTTACACATTCAACCCTTTCTCTACATTTTGAGGAACTTAATGATTCATATGTGAATTAATGTTACAGTGAAAGAATTCCAGAAAATTTCATCTGGCATTAAAACTTAAAATGATTTTAATTTCAGTGAGAATCATAATTCTGAATTTACTAATGGGAGTTTTTCACAAATCTCCTTCATTTTCTTTCTTAAGCGTCAATGCTGACGTCCTGTTTACGTTATTAGCTACTAATTGACATGTTATTCATGCTGGGTACATCTGGAAGATGTCACTTAAATAACAACAACAATATGAAATGAGGGTGGTCTTGGGAGTTCTTTCTCAGATCTTTTTTTCT